>NC_081416.1:182762033-183123684 GCF_949786415.1 Peromyscus eremicus
AAATCCTTTTGTTTGGTTTTTGTTGTGTTATTGGTTTTTTTCAAGACAAGGTCACTCTGCAGAATCCTAGCTGTCCTGGAGCTCACTATGAAGACCTGGTTGTTCTTAATCTTACAGATATCCACCATCCTCTGCCTCAGAAGTCTGAGTTTAAAAGAATTAGCCACCAGAACTAGCAGCTGAGCAAGCCCTAGGAGACTACACTTGTCCACCCCAACAATATACCACCTCAGTCTGTCCTCATGGAAAATGTTACCAGGACCTGTCAGATTTTCATCTGAATCTTGGAGGCCCATGGAGGGAGGAGATATGTTCTGGTCCAGAAACATGATGCCTAAAAAAATCTAGAAATTGATACTCTGATAGTTACTACATTGGAGGTCAATGGGAGACGTACAAGGAACTGGCATGCTACGTGACACCACCCAGCCCAGACTCTCTAAGGTCCTTTCTACTCTATGCACGACACTACTTTACAGGAAGTTATGCAATGTGGTGAGGGGAACAGGTTGCTAATGGAAGCATGAGCAGAATCTATTGTCTCTGCCTCAGGGAAGAAATGGTTGTCCTATCTTCAACCACTAGCAATACTCCCTAATACTTCAGACACTTCTACATGAAGCTGTCAGGGAAGGAAGGAGCAACACCAAAGTGAACCAGAAGAGAAAGGGCTGGTTGGAACCAGCAAAGATGCCCAGTATCTGTGAAATTATAGACCCTCCTCCAATACCTAAATCAGCAAAATACATTCTGGCATCAGATACAAGTGATCATGTCAGGTGTCCCAAACTTTGCTTCCATGCGTTGTCCTCTGAGAGGGTAGCATCAGGTTCTGAAGTCTCTTAGACTCATTAATCAAGAATGTGCCCCACACTCAGGACTAATGTGTAATCTGATCAAAGCACATTCTCAGATGAGGTTCCCTATTTCCCAGGTGACTTTAGTCTACCTCAAGATGACAAAACTAACCAATGCACTCTCCCACCCTGATTCATATCCTCAGAAATAGGAATCTATATATGAATCCTCCCACGCCACTGAACTGGTTGATTCTCACACTAACCCTGAAAGACAGGGCACTGCCTCACTGTACCTAAAGAGGGGCAGATATAGATAAATATCATCTTCAGTTTGAAAGTCAGCAAATGATATTCTTGTATGTTACAGAGCAGCCAGATTAGGTGATTCCTTGAGCATTAGTGCTGAGGGCATTGAGACTTTATCTGCAGTGTGATATCAGGAACTGTGGCCCAGATAGAAAAGTAACAGAGGGAAAAGAAACAGAGTCAGGAAGTGTGGAAGAAGAGGAGGGAGTAGGAGGGACTTCCTGTGCCAGAAATGAGGAAGTCAGAAGGTAAGGAAATTGCCAGTTAGAAATCACAAGCCCAGGCAAGGAAGGAAGTCGGCTTCCCCAGAGTCATCTAGGGCTTGCATAACTCTTTGGAAATCTGCTCTGTCACTGTCTGTGATGGACATGGTTAATGATGGAATCAATCTCAGGAGTGAAGAGCCTTATTTAGGTTCTCCATCCTTCCATTCTCGTTCTGATAATAACCTCAAACAGGCCCAATATGAGCTGTTGTGTTACTGACCCTGGGACATCAGCACAGCCCAAGTGCAGTGAAGACTCAAGACATCTGTCTATGCTATTGATTCATCCACCATCTGTAGCACGCTGGGCCTCTGTACCCACTTCATCCTTTACTCTATACATTTTATCATTCTGCTCTGGTACCTACCTTCCACCATGCTGATAATATCACAAAGGCTCTTCTTCCTCCAGTATCACAGAATCCTTTCCTGATGTGCACAATCAGGAGAGCTAATCTATCCCCAGCAAACCTATTCTTCCCACACGGAAAATTCAGATCAGGACACAAGGTGCATCCAATGCGCACACACACACACACACACACACACACACACACACACACACACACACAGAGAGAGAGAGAGAGTGACAGAGACAGAGAGAGAGAGAGAGAGAGACAGAGAGAGAGAGACAGAGAGAGAGACAGAGACAAAGATATGGAGACAGAGTTAAGAAGACAGAGACAGGGAAACAGAGGCTTAGAGAGGCCTACAGAGACATACAGTGAGAGAGAAAGAATGTGATAGAGAAGAAAGAGAAAGAGAGAGAGAAAGAAAGAAAGAAAGAAAGAAAGAAAGAAAGAAAGAAAGAAAGAAAGAAAGAAAGAAAGACTATTTTCCTGAAGAATTCCTGGTATTAGGACTCTTACAATCTTTCTGCACCCTCTTCTGTCATGTTCCCTGGAACCTAGATGCAGGAGTTATGGTGTAGAAGTATCTTATGTGGCTGTACTCCCCACAATTCATGGGTCTCTCCTCTTGTATCCAGTTGTGATTTTCTAGGATGGCCTCCATTTACTGTAAAGACAGGCTTTCTTGTTGAGGATGTCTGAAATTGTATGTATCTGAAATGATACACACAAACAACAAAAACAGACTGACTCAGCAGATTGTATTTATTTATTTGTGCACCCATACGTACACACATATAATAATAATGAGAGGCAAATAAAAAGAAGTTATAAACTTGAGAGTGGGAGGCATATGAGACTTTGGAGGAAGGGTGCCTGGGAGGGGCTAGAGGGTAGGGATGGATGGAGGGGAAAGTGATGTAATTCTGTTTCCATTAAAAACATTTTAAAAAGAACTCATCTTTCCTCCACAGTGGACATTTCTTGCCTAAGGTGACCCTATGGTAACTGTATCAGAAGGGCTCCAGGAATTCATCAATGGACTGTTTGAGAGGCTGACAGTCCAGGGTCTCTCTGATAGACAGAGATGGAGAAACTGACAACCCCTGTGTTCTCTGGACAAAAGCTTAGACTGGGTTCTCTCAGTATGACCTCTACTGGGCTTCATGAGAAGCTGGGGGGTGGTGAAAAACAATATAATGCACAGAGCTATAGTGTTCTCTCGGCCCCTGGTGAGATGCTGAACATTCTATCATAGAAGGTGAGTCCAGCAGGTATAGTCAGAAGTCTGCTTGACACAGGTGTCACTGGAGAATCTCAGAAGATGATAAGCATAGAAAGGATTGGATTCCTGGAGGGAGAAAGTTGAAGAGCACAGTGATGGGAGGGGACAAGTATTAAGAGACAGAGAAACACAAGTCCTCAGAGGCTGGCATGGTGAGATTTCAGCTGAGAAAATGTAGGAAGCTATTTGAACACCCTTCTTCTCTCTCACACACAGCTCTCAATACAGTCTTCTCTGTTGGTGCAGCCAGGCCTGATGGTGTCCCTAGAAAAGAACAGGACCCTGCACATTCCATCATGAAGCTGGGTGGAAAATTTGTTCCTGTCTAGTGATACACAGAAAATCCTGAACTAAATATTAGGAGGAAACACATCCTGGCAAGTGGATGTAATGATGATAGACATGATCAACATGAGCATACTCCAGAATTCAAGGTTGGGTTAAAAAATGTATAACTTCAGACTCATGTGTGTGCATGCCTGTGTGACAGGGTGTGGATGTGTGCGCTTCATTAATAAAATAAATAATGGGAAATCTGTTCCCTTGAACTGAAAAATGATTTTATCAAAAGTCAATAATATAGATCTAAACATGCTTGGAAAGGATAGGAAATCACTCACTGCCCAAAACTGCAGTGGGTATGTGTTCCAGCTTTGACATGGAAGTACTACCCCCATTGCAGCTTCTGTAACTGTCCTGCCTACAAGGAAGGGCTGAGACAGGAGCCCTTAAGACTGGAGATTCAGCTTTTTAAGAAAAGAAAAGGGGAAGTGCTGTGGGATGGTCTGTATGTCAAGTGTGTTGCTGATTGGTCAGTAAATAAATCACTGATTGGCCATTGGCTAGGCAGGAAGTATAGGCGGGACAAGGAAAAGAATTCTGGGAAGTGGAAGGCTGAGAGGGAGACACTGCGAGCCGCCATCAGGACAAGGAAGATGTAAAGTACCGGTAAGCCACAAGCCATGTGGCAAAGTAAAGATTAATAGAAATGGGCTAAATATAAGAGTAAGAGCTAGACAGTGACAGGCCTGAGCTAATGGCCAAGCAGTTTAAATAATGTAAAAAAAAAAAAAAAAAAAAAAAAAAAAGACTGGAGATTCAGATGTGCTGGCTCTCTTGGTTCCTGAATCCTGGATGCTGGAGGTACACTGAGTGGAGTTTTCCAGGGAACACCACTGGACTGAGCTACACCTTTCCCAGACCCTGTAACCTGTACCTTTACTTGTAAGTTAATGCACAAAATAAACCTCCCTTTTAACTACGTGGAGTTAGTTGCCTTAATACTACAAACAACACAAACAAACATACAACCATACAGCAAAATCCTAGATACAGTGCGACAGTATACAGAGTCAAACAATCACAGAGCCTGCACTCAAGATCCAACCACTCAAATTCTGCCCAATACTGAGGTGGACTCAAGACAGAGACTTCCCTGCATTCCACCATGAGCTGTTTGTGAAAAGCAACAGGAACTGTCCTCGGCTGGGGAAACTCTGATGGACACACAGGTTTACAGGACTCACCCAGCAGAGTCTATCTGCCTATGGGGTCAGTGGTTGTGGTGCATGTGGAGTGCTGTGGATGGAGGCCATGGATCAAGGTTGGAGAAGACTCATGACCCTACACCCCGGGGAGTTCATATCCACCAGCAAACAAGATGCCTCTGCTGGAACTCTGCATCTGACCATCTGTGTCAGAGAGGACGGATGAGATGCCATGTGTGGCTGTGAGTCATCTGAGGGAAGTTCACCACATGGAGCCCATCTCACCATGTCAAGTGTGGATGTTCAGTTTCTCACAGGTCCATGAAAGAAACAGGGTCACACCAGGATGAATTTTAGATTTTTCCAGGGCAGGAGAACCATCTTCTGGTGAACTAAATTTTGCTTCACATGAGGCTTTTTATTGTTATACAATTTACACCGTAGCAAGTCAATTTCCCCATACCAAAAACTCTTATCTGAAGCTTCCCAGAGAAGACAAATGCCAAAGCAAGTCTCAGTCCAGGATGTCTCAGTTTTCTGATACCTACTACAACCAAGTCATGTATAGATTTGAACCTTTCAGGAAGAACTCAGATAAGATTTACATACTTCAAACAGAGGGTATCCAACACAAAAGATAACAATCACAAATGACAAATCAAAGCCCAGTGCTAACACTCCAGAATACAGGCCAGCTGCAAGGCTCTGCAGGAACTCCTGCGACACAACCACGAGAGGGCAGCATGTCTTCTCACTGACAGAGATGCCTGTGGGGAGGTTTGTGTGAATGAGCTCACATCACTCAGTGAAACCCTGACTGGTTCAAATGGCATGGCCCATCCCTTGTTCTCAGGTCAGGAAAGACAGCTGCCCATGAAATCAACAGGAAAGTGACACTGTATCTGTGAGACACACTGCACATGACAACTCACAGGGGTGCAAAAGATGCAGGTGCTAGGACAGGAATATTCCCTTAGAAATGGATATAATGAAATACTTGGGACATATCCTTAGTGTGGGATCTTTATAGTAAATATATTTTCATTATTTCTTTGAAGATAATTACACCCATAAAATGTGTTTTAATCATGTTCCCCACAAAATGTAGGGGACTTTTCTTTCCCTTTTATGTGATAGGGCCTGATATAGCCCAGGCTGACCCCAAACTCATTGCATAATAAGAGTTTCCTTAAACTCCCGGTACTCTTAGCTCTACCTCCTGAATGATGAAGTCAAAAGACATGAGCCACAATATCATATTTATACAGTACTGGGGATCTAAGAATGTCACACAAGTACTCTACCAACTGAGGCTTTTTCTGGTTTAGTAAAGGACATACATAGGCAGAATTACAAGATGGTAATTATTCATATTGACATTGATACAAAGAGGAAATTAAGGATGTCCTTTGGGCTCAGCAACAAAAAGGGAAAATACTCAGTGACTTCAATCTCATTCTCCATGTGTGTGTCCTGGACCCATCCCTTGAAGTGATGCAAATTTAGAGAATTTTCCCCATGTGACACATTAATAGCATGGGATCATTACTGAAGAGGAGGTTGAAAGATAAACTCTTTTCTGGACACTGCAACAGGGTTAAAAATCTGAGCTCACCTTGGTTTTGATGATATCTACAAGTCTACAAGCCCAATGTAAGCTCAATGCAGAACAAATACAGTATGGGGATGGGAGATGGACAGCAAATGCAAATGAAAATTTTTAAGATCAGAAATTGAAAATTTCAGGATAAATTAGATGTGGCTCAGGGGTGAAGAGCTATTGACATTTCATGCCTACTGGGAGAGGGAGAGTCAGTTTTCTTTAATGGTGTGGACCCTGGTAATATGCCCAAGACTGTGGAAAGCACAAATTGAGCTGCATGCGAGGAAGAGAACAGAAAGTTACGTGTGTAAGGAAAGGCAGTGGATTCTCTACAACTAGCAGATCACAGAAGGAATCAAAAAGAAAATCAGGTCAGTGAGGAAGGAACCAGCAAGGGAGGATGGGGGAGAAGGGGGTAGGGTGGGAAGGTGAATTCCATCAAAACACAGTACATACTTGTAGATGGAGTTTTCCTGCCTGGGCCACAGTCAGGGCAAATCTCTGTCACCCGCCAGTCCCACAGCCACTCAGACCCGACCAAGTAAACACAGAGACTTATATTGCTTACAAACTGTATGGCCGTGGCAGGCTTCTTGCTATCTACTTCTTCTATCATGAATTAACCCATTTCTATTAATCTATACCTTGCCACATGGCTCGTGGCTTACCGGCATCTTCACATGCTGTTTGTCATCGTGGTGGCTGGCAGTGTCTCTCTGACTCAGCCTTCCCACTTCCCAGTTTTATTCTCCTCCTTGTCCCGCCTACACTTCCTGCCTAGCCAATGGCCAATCAATGTTTTATTTATTGACTAATTAGCAACACATTTGCCATACAGAACATCCCACAGCACATACTGATAGGACATTTTGAAACAATTAAGATTTTAAGTCCATGGCCAGGTCTAGTGGCCCACACCTTTAATATGAACACTTGGGAAGCAGAGGCAGGAGGATTTCTGTGAGTTCCAGCCCAGCCTGGCCTATATAACCAGCTCCAAGGTAGCCAGGGCTCTACTGAGAGAGCCTGTCTTAAGTCAATAACAAAAATAATTAAGCCCGTATGCATAAGAAAGAAGATAAAAGATGAAAAATTTAAAGTAAGATCAGAAATTTACAATTACAGGATAATGTGGGTGTGGCTCTGGGTGGAGTATGGCTCAAGGGTAGTAGAATACTGGAGGCCCTGCCATCAATCCCTAGCACTAAAAATCAGAGGAAATAAAAAAATTTTACTGAGGTCTTTTTCTCTTCAACTAGGTGGCTGAACAGACACCAACATGCAGGTCTTTGGCAAAGTCCTGAAGGGCAAGACCATCCCTCAGGAGGTCCAGCCCCATGAGTCACTCCATCGAGAATGGCAAGGCTGAGATCCAAGACAAGGGAGGCATCCCACCTGACCAGCAGTGGCTGGCATTTGCTGCCATCAGATGGAGGGTGGCTGAAGCCTGGGCAACAACAAGGTCCACAAAGTGTTCCTGGTGCTGTGCATGTGTGATGGCCATCCCTTTGCCAGTTTCGACAGAAACACAACTGTGATATGTCCATGCACTGCTGCCCACAAGTGCTGTCCATATCTGTGCCCCTGTGTGGTCAACTGCCTCAAAAGTGGCCACATAGCCGGTCGGTGGTGGTCCACACCTTAATTCCCAGCACTCGGGAGGCAGAGGCAGGCAGATCTCTGTGAGTTCAAGGCCAGCCTGAGCTACAGGGTGAGTTCCAGGAAAGGCTCCAAAGCTACACTGAGAAACCCTGTCTCCAAAAAACAAAACAAAACAAAAAAAGAGTGGCAACACCAACAACCTGTACCCCAAGAAGGTCAAATAATGCTGGGACCTTGTTGGAACCCCCAGAGAACCACTGAATATTTTTGCCTGAAGCAGAACTAAGGAAAGTGATGATGCATGGATCAGTGTATAAGTACCTGCTGCCAGTAAAAAAACAATGATATCATGAAATTTGCAGTCCAGTGGATGGATCTAGAAAATATCATCCTGAGTGAGGTAATGCAAACTCAGAAGAACAAACATAGTATGTACTCACTCATAAGTGGATACTAAATTGAGGGAAGGGATGGCCAGACTGCCACCCACAGCTCTAGAGAGGCTAGCTAACAGGGAAAGACCCTAAGAAGGACACATGGATGACCCCAAACAGTCTCCAGTGAAGGAGAAGTGGATGAGATCTACATGAACGGACTTGGTGTGGGGGCGTGACAGAGGGTGAGGAGTGGGGAAATGAGAACATAGGGAAATGGGAGGGTCGAGCTGGAACAGGGACAGAATGGGAGGGCAGGGATAGAGATACCATGATAGATGAGGACATTATGGAAAAAGGAAGAGGCAGGGTGCTGGGGAGGCTCTCAGGAACCCACAAGGATGACACCACCTTGGACTGCTGGCAGTGGTCCAGAGGGTGCCTGGACTGGTCTACCCTGATGACCCATCTAGCGAATACCCTAACTATCATCATATAGTCTTTGTCCAGTGACTGATGGAGGCAGATGCAGAGATCCACTGCCAGGCACCAGGCTGAGTTCTGGGAATCCAATAGATGAGAGAGAGGAGGGATTCTGCAGGCAGGGAACATCAAGATCATGACAGGAAGAAGTGCAGAGATGATTGGCCACAATATTGGAGCCCCATGAACTGTGGACATGTGGCTGTGGAGCCCCCATAGGACTGGACTAGGTCCTCTGGATATGGAAGACGGTTGTTTGGCTTGAACTGTTTGGGGAGTACCCAGGCAGGGGGATTGCGATCCATCCCTGGTACATAGGCAGGCTCTTGGGAATCCGGTGCTTGTGGTATGGCGTCTTGCGCAGCCTTGGTACAGTAGGAAGGGCCTTGGACCTGCCTAGGCTCAGTGTGCCAGGCTCTGCTGACTCCCCACAGGAGTCCTCGATTTGGGGGATGTGGAGATGTGGGGTAGCTTGGGAGGGAGGGCTGGGAGATGGGAAGAGAGAAGAGGTGGGATCTGTGGGTGGTATGTAGAGTGAGTAGAAAATTTCTTAGTGAACAAAAAATAAGTACCTGCTGCCAACCTTCATCCCTGACTCTGATCCACATTGTGCAAGGAGAAAATTGTCTTTTGTACTTGTTGTCTGATCTCCATGAGTGTCTGTGGCACATTTCAATGTACACACATACAGAAGAAATTAAGTGTAATTTATTATTATTAAATGAGTGTAATATAAAAAGTAAGTGTAAATAAATAAATAAGTTTGATTTAAAGTTGTAATGGAAAGTACACACATCAAAAAAGAACAACCAGAGTGACTCCTCTCCAATCCAAAGAGTCCTGCCTCTGGGACCCAGGCCCTGGGACACAGCCAGTCCCTGGGAAGCACCACCCAACTCTGCCCCAGTTGCTGGCCAGCAGGGAAAACCCCCAAGGCCAGGTTCCCCCACCAAAACCCCCTATTGGACCCTACAATCTATAAGACCCATGTTCTACTCCAATACCCATCTGCCTGTGACCCCAGCAACTTCCTAAGACACAGAATCTGCCAGCTCTCACTGGACTAAGAGAGGCTTCCTGAGACACAGAATCCACTTGCTCTGACTGGACTAAGAGTCCTGATAAGACCAAGAGTGACTCACTGAGTCACAGAATCATCTAGCTTGAATTGGGCCAAGAACAGCTCCCTGAGATACAGAATCTGCTAGCTCCAATTAGACCAAGAGCCAATATTGGACACAGAGGGGCCCCTTGAGACATAGACACAACAAGCACAGAGTGAACTAATAGAAGTTCATTCAGACACAGGCACCTTTTGCACCTGTGTCTGAATTAGAGGAAGAGATAGGCAGACATCAAGGCAAAAATACATATAGCAACCTAAAGAGCAATATGGCATCACCAGAACCTAGCCCTCCTCCAACAGCAAGACCTGAACATCACAATGTAAAAGAAGGAGAAGAAAGCAACCTTAAAAATAGATTCATGAACGTGCTAGAAGCCTTTCAAGAAAAAAATGAAAAATTCCCTTAAGGAAATTGAGGAAAACATAAACAAAAAATTGGAAGACATCAATAAAGAAATTGAGGAAAAGACAAACAAAAATTGGAAGAAATCAATAAATCCCTTAAAGAAAGCCAAGAAAACCATGAAAGAGCAATTAAACATATGAAGGAAATAGTTCAAGATCTGAAAATTAAAATAGAAACAATGAAAAAGACACAAACAGAGGGAATGCAGGAAATAGAAAATCTGAGTAAAAGAACAGGAAACACAAATGCAAGCAGAACCAACAGAATACAAGTGATGGAAGACAAAATCTCTAGTGTAGAGGATACAATAGAGGAAATAGACTCATCAGTCAAAGAGAACACCAAAGCCAAAAAGAGTCATAAAACACGAAATGTCCAGGAAATCTGGGACACCATGAAAAGACCACACCTAAGAATAATAGGAATAGAAGAAGGAGAAGAATACATACTCAAAGGCACAGAAAATATATTCAACAAAATCATGGAAGGAAACTTTCCCAACTTAGAGAAGGAAATACCTATGAAGATACAGGAAGCTTACAGAACACCACATAGACTAGACCCCCCCCAAATAGTCCCCTTGCCACATAATAATTAAACCACTAAACATACAGAATAAGTAAAAAAATATTAAGAGTAGTAAAGGAAAATGGCCAAGTGACCTATAAAGACAGACCCATCAGAATAACAACCAAATTCTCAATGGAGACTTTGAAAGCTAGAAGGTCCTGGACAGATGTAATGCAGACACTAAGAGACCATGGATGCCAGCCTAGACTAATATACCCACCATAAACTTTCAAACACCATAGCTGGAGTGAACAAGACATTCCAAGACAAAACCAGATTTAAACAATACCTATCCACAAATCCAGCCCTACAGAAAGCACTAGAAGGAAAATTCCAACCTAAGGAAGACAGATACACCCACAAAAACACAGGCAATAGATAACCCCACAGCAGTAAAGCTATGGTGATATTTTATTTTGTACTGAAATGTGATTTTAATTGTATGTTAATAAATAAAGTTGCTCGGAGGTCAGAGCTATTAGAGCCATAACAAAAGCTGGGCGTTGGTGGTGCACGCCTTTAATCCCAGCACTTGGTAGGCAGAACTAGGTAGATCTCTGTGTGTTCAAAGTTACAGCCAGCATTGGGGACACATGCCTTTAATCTCAATACCAACCATAGAAGACCTGGATGTCTGTACAGACAGGCAGTGATGAGGCAGTCATGTGGTTGGGTTTACGACCAATGAGAAGGCAGAACAGAAAGTCTATATAAAGACAAACAGACAGGAAGTAGGTCTCTTTCGGAGAGGTCTCTTGGCTGAAGAGGCTAACTGCAGCAGGTGGGTAAGGCTCTTAGCTCTGATCTCTTGGCTTTCTTCTTTGCATGGGTTCTGTGTTTCTTATTTAATAAGATGGTTGGTTACAGCTACAAAGCCCAAAGAAGAGAAACACACACAAACTACCACCAAAAGATAACAGGAACTAACAATCACTGGTCATTAATATCCCTTAATATCAATGGACTTAATTCACCTATAAAAAGCCACAAGCTAACAGAATGGATAGGAAAGTAGGACCCATCTTTCTGCTCCATACAAGACACACACCTCAACTTGAAAGACAGACACTACCTCAGAGTAAAAGGCTGGGAAAAGACTTTTCAATCAAATGGAATTAAGGAGCAAGCTGGTATAGCTATCCTAATATCTAACAAAAAATAGACTTCAAACTAAAATCAATCAAAAGAGATTGAGAAGGACATTACATATTTATCATAGGGAAAATCCAACAAGATGAAGTTTCAATTCTGAACATTTATGCCCCAAATACAAGGGCACCCACATATGTAAAAGAAACATTACTAAAGCTTAAATCACACATCAAACCCCACATTAATAGTGGGAGACTTCAATACCCCACTCTCACCACTGGACCGATCTGCCTAATTGAAACTTAACAGAGAAATAAGAGACCTAACTGATGTTATGACTCAAATGGACTTAATTGATATCTACAGAACATTCCACCCTAACGAAAAAGAATATACCTTCTTCTCAGCACCCAATGAAACTTTCTCTAAAATCGGCCACATACTCTGTCACAAAGCTAATCTCAATAGATACAAAAATATTAGAATAACTTCCTGTATTCTATTGTGCCACTATGTCTTAAAGTTAGATTTCAACAACAACAAAAATTACAGAAAGCCTACAATCTCATGGAAACTAAATAATGCTCAGCTGAATCACCAATGTGTCAAAGAAGAAATAAAGAAAGAAAGTAAAGACTTCCTAGAGTTCAATGAAAATGAATGTACTACATACCCAAACTTATGGGACACTATGAAAGCAGTGCAAAGAGGAAAATTCATAGCACTAAATGCCTACATAAAGAAGTTGGAGAAATCTCACACTAGTGATTAACAGCACACCTGAAAGTTCAAGAACAAGAAGAAGCAAAGTCACCCAGGAGGAAAATATGCCAGGAAATAATCAAATTGAGAGCTGAATTCAATAAAATAGAAACAAAGAGAACAATACAAAGAATCAATGAAACAAAGAGTTGGTTCTTTGAGGAAAATCAACAAGATAGACAAGTCCTAATCCAGACTAACCAAAAGACAGAGAGCATTCAAAGTAATAAAATCAGAAATGAAAAGGAGATATAACAACTGACAGTGAGGAAATCCAGAGAATGATCAGGTAATGCTTCAAAAACTTGTACTCCACAAAATTGGAAAATCTAAAAGAAATGGGCAATTTTCTGTATAGGTACCACATACCAAAGTTAAATCAAGACCAGATAAACAATTTAAATAGACCAATAGACCAAATAGAAACAGTCATTAAGTCTCGCAACCAAAAAAAAAAGCCCACGACCAGATGGTTTCAATGCAGAATTCTGCCAGATTGTCATAGAAGAGTTAATACCAATACTCTCTAAATTGTTCCACACAATAGAAACAGAAGAAACACTACTGAACTCCTTTTATGAGGCTACAGTTACTCTGATTCCCAAGCCACACAAAGATGAAACAAAAATAGAGAATTACAGACCCATCTGCCTCATGAACATTGATGCAAAAATACTCAATAAAATATTGGCAAACCGACTTCAAGAACACATCAAAAACATTATCCATTATGATCAAGTAGGCTCTAAACTAGAGATGCAAGTATGGTTCAACATACAAAAGTCTGTCAATGTAATACACTATACAATCAATGTGAAAAAAAAAAACCATGATCCTGTCATTAGATGCTGAAAAGGCCTTTGACAAAATTCAACACCCCCTCACGATAAAAGTCTTGGAGAGATCAGGAATACAGGGAACATACCTAAACATAATAAAGGCAATTTACAGCCAGCCAACAGCCAATATCAAACTAAATGAAGAGAAACTCAAAGTGATCCCAAAGAACAAGTTGGACGGTGGTAGCACATGCCTTTAGTCCCAGCACTCAGGAGGCAGAGCCAGGCAGATCTCTGTGAGTTCGAGGCCAGACTGGGCTACAGATTGAGTTCCAGGAATAGCACAAAGATACACAGAGAAACCCTGCCTCATAAAACCAAAAAAAAATAAGAACAAGACAAGGCTGTCCGCTCTCCCCATATGTATTCAATATAGTACTTGAAGTTCTAACTAGAGCAATAAGACAACATAAGGAGATCAAAGGGATACAAATTGGAAAAGAAGAAGTCAAACTTTCACTATTTGCAGATGATATGATAGTACACATAAGTGACCCCCAAAATTCTACCAGAGAACTCCTACAGCTTAAAAAAAATCTTCACTAATGTGGCAGGATACAACATTACCTCAAAAAAAAATCAGTAGTCCTCTTACATACAAATGATCAATGGGCTGAGAAAGAAATCAGAAAAACATCACCCTTTACCATAGCCACAAATAATATAAAATACTTTGGGTAACTCTAACCAAGCAAGTGAAAGTCCTGTATGACAAGATCTTTAAGTCTCTGAAGAAAGAAATTGAAGAAGATATCAGAAAATGGAAAGATCTCCCATGCTCATAGATAGGTAGGAACAGCATAGTAAAAATGGCAATCTTACCAAAAGCAATCTACATATTCAAGGCAATCCCCATCAAAATCCCAACAAAATTCTTCACAGACCTAAAAAGAATATTCAACTTATTTGAAAAAACAAAAATACCAGGATAGCTAAAAGAATCCTGTACAACAAAACCACCTCTGAGGGATCACAATCCCTGACCTCAAGCCCTACTATAGAGCTATAGTAGTAAAAACAGCTTGGTATTGGCATAAAAACCGACATGTGGACTAATGAAATCAATTTGAAGACCCTGACATTAACCCACACACCTATGAACACCTGATTTTTGACAAAGAAGCCAAAACTGTACAATGGAAAAAAGAAAGCATCTTCAATAAATGGTGCTGGCATAACGGGATGTCAGCATGTAGAAGATTGCAAATAGGCCGAGTGGTGGTGGCGCATGCCTTTAATCCCAGCACTCGGGAGGCAGAGCCAGGCGGATCTCTGTGAGTTCGAGGCCAGCCTGGGCTACCAAGTGAGTTCCAGGAAAGGCGCAAAGCTACATGGAGAAACCCTGTCTCGAAAAACCAAAAAAAAAAAAAAAAAAAGATTGCAAATAGATCCATATCTATTGCCATGCACAAAACTCAAGTTCAAGTGGATCAAAAACCTCAATATAAAACCAGTAACACTGAACCTGATAGAAGAGAAAGTGAAAAATATTCTTGAACGCATTGGCACAGGAGACCACTTCCACAATATAATACCAGTAGGACAGACACTAAGAACAACAATTAATAAATGGGACCTCCTGAAACTGAGAAGCTTCTGTAAGAAAAAGGACAAAGTAAATAAGATAAAATGACAGCCTACAAAATGGGAAATGATTTTCACCAACCCCACCTCTGACAGAGGGCTGATCTCCAAAATGTATAAAGAACTCAAGAAATTAGGCATCAAAATAACAAACAATCCAATTAAAAATGGGCTACAGAGATAAACAGAGAATTCTCAAAAAAAAAAAGAATTTCAAATGGCCAAAAGATATTTAAGGAATTGCTCAGCATCTTTAATTATCAGGGAGATGCAAATCAAAGCAACTCTGAAATATCACCTTACACCTGTCAGAATGCCTAAGATCAAAAACAATGAAGACAGCTTATGTTGGAGAGGATGTGGAGAAAGGGGAACATTTCTCCACTGTTGGTGGAAGTACAAACTGGTACAGCCACTTTGGAAATCAGTATGGCGGTTTCTCAGAAAATTGGGATTCAATCTTCCTCAGACCCAGCTATACCACTCTTGGGCATCTACCCAAGTAATACTCAACCATACCACAAGGATGTTCATAGCAGCATTATTCATAATAGCCAGAACCTGGAAACAACCTAGATGTCCCTCAACTGAAGAATGGATTTTAAAAATGTGGTACATACAAAAGGGAGTACTTCTCAGCACTGAAAAACAATGACATCATGAAATTTACAGGCAAATGGATGGAACTAGAAAATATCATCCTCAGTGAGGTAACCCAGACTCAGAAGGGCAAACATGGTATATACCCACTCATAAGTGGATACTAGATATAAAGCAAAGGGTAATCAGGCAACAACCCACAATTCCAGAGAAGCTAACTAACAGGACAGACCCAGAGAAGGATGCATGGACCGCCCTGAGAAGGGGAAATAGATAAGAAGAAGATTAAAAAAATGAACAAACAACCAGAAATAGAGGTGCACATTTATAATGCAGCACCTAAGGCTATGAGGACGAGGATTATAAATTTTATTCCGTGCAGATGTACACAGTGAGACCCTTCACAGGAACCTTCAAACATTTTGAATATGAAGAAGTATTTCACAAAAAATATGTGAAAGGAATAAAGCAAACCCACATGTAAATTTGTGTTTCTTATGTGTAATATTCAGACTTGTCTGCTAATTTGTCAGTTCCACTTGGAACTGACAGCGATGAGGACAGATGAAACAGACAAAGAATTGATTGCAGAGTCTATTACCTGACCTAGACACAGCCTTGGGGAAGACAGAGCCTGGTGCCTGAGGAGGACACTTCCTCTTCCTGTGGGCCTGCTGAAGTACAACCATGTCACAGGGAGTGTCCTGCCTCAAGAGGCCACACCCTATGTCTCCCGTCCCTCCAGACAGTCTCGGTAGCTTTGCCCATGAGCACAGTTGCAGCCTCCAGGAGGAGATGCCATGACCTTCACCTTCATGGCCCTGCTCTGTCTGGGTGAGATGTGCACAGGGGGAGGGGATACTGTGGTCTAGGGTTGATGCTGCCCCACAGCCCAGCACTGGCCCATCAGGAAACTCCAGGGTCTCAGGAGGTTCTGAAGAGGGGGAACTGTTTAAGCTTCAGGGACAAACCTCTCACAGGGAACTCTCTTCCAGGACTGACTCTGGGCCTGGGGATCCCAATGCTGGCAGGTAAGTGAGTGTCTGCAGATGTCCTGACCTTCACTTCTCATCATTCCTGCAGCCATGCCTGGGCAGTGAGGATGGAGAACAACACGTGTGCTGACCCTGGGCATGGCTGGAGGGTTGGGGTTGGAGGCTGCCGTCTGAAGATGGCTGTCCTGAGTCCTAGCTGCTCTTTTTCTTGCAGGGGCCGTCCCTAAGCCTATCCTCACAGTACAGCCAGACTCTGTGGTCTACAAGCAGACTACAGTGACCTTCATGTGTGTGGGGACCACAGGAGCCAAAGAATACAGACTCTATAAAGAGGAAAACCAAAAACTAAAGCACACAGTTTCTACAAAATCCTAAGAACAAGGCAGAATTCTCAATCTCCGAAATAGACCAAAAACATGCAGGACGATATCGCTGTCAATATCAGATCTATGATGGATGGTGGTCAGAGTACAGTGACTCCCTGGAGCTGGTGGTGACAGGTGAGAGGACACATAGGGTCCCCAGCCTCAGGCTTGACTGTCAAGAGGTTGATCTGTTAACAGGGTTACCTCCACCTCACATCCATAGAGGATAAGGAAGCCTGATACATTTAACTGATTCCTGTTTCTCTCCTAGGAATCTACAGTAAACC
This sequence comes from Peromyscus eremicus, assembly GCF_949786415.1. Lineage (NCBI taxonomy): Eukaryota > Metazoa > Chordata > Mammalia > Rodentia > Cricetidae > Peromyscus > Peromyscus eremicus. The sequence continues at coordinate 182,779,215 of NC_081416.1, forward strand.
CAGTCTGTCAGCTCAGTCCAGCCCTGTGGTGACTGAAGGAGGGACTGTCACCCTCCAGTGTGTCTCAGGGCAGTCATATCACAGTTTTGTTCTGATGAAGGAAGGACCTCAGAAGCTCTCCTGGATGCTGGACTCACAGTATAACCGCCATACTAGACAGTTCCAGGCCCTGTTCTCTGTGGGCCCTGTGACCTCCAGCCAAAGGTGGACATTCAGAAGCTACAGCTTTAACAGGAACAGCCCACAGGTGTGGTCAGAACCTAGTGATCCCCTGGAGCTCCTGTTCTCAGGTGAGGAACCCCAGCCTTTCCACAGAATGACGTTGACATGATACAGGTACTCATGGAGGTCTTGGTGTGTGGTGTGTGTGAGGGGCCAGGGCTCCTGAGCCCATGACACATAGCATGGGAGAGAGTGGGACACAAGATGCAGAATCCAAGACAGACAGTGACAGCAAAGCCCAGGAGGTCAGGACAGAGATGAATCCTTACGGGGCCTTCTGTTACTCTGGATCAGCTCATGTACCATCCACAACAGCTAGGGGAACCCCACAGAAGAGAGGGGGAAGGGGTGCAGGAGCCAGAGCACTCGGGACATCAGGAAAGCATGGCCCACACAATCAACTAAGCAGGGATCATGAGGGCTCACAGAGACTGAAGAAGCAGCCACAGAGCCTGCATGGGTCTGCCCTAGGCCCTCTGCACACATGCTGTGGTTGTTTACCTTGGGTGTTTTGTTTTGTAGAGTTTCTCTGTGTAGCTCTGGCTGCCCTGGAACTCACTCTGTACACCAGGCTGGTCTTAATCTCACAGAGATCTGCCTGCATCACTTTCCTGAATGCTAGAATTAAAGAAATGCACCACCCTTGCCTGGCTAGTTTGGGAATTTTGTTAGACTTATAAAAATAGAAGTGGGGATGACTCAGATTATTTTGCCTGGGATCTTTTTCCTCTTATAAGGTTGCCTAATTGAGCCTTAATATGATGGTGTCACTACTCTTATTGCATGCTGTTATTCTGTGTTCAGTTAATATCACTGGAAAACCAGTTCTTTTCTGAAAGAAAACAGAGGAGCAGTGGATCTGGTGGAGAGGGGAGGTGGAGATGTTGCTGTCAGGATGTATTGTATGAGAGAAGAATAAATAAAAAAGAAAAAACTGCCATCCACAACTGTGACTTTCTCTGTGCCACATTCAGAGAGACCCAACTTCTTTCTCCTACTTCCTTGCGGGGACCCTCCACAAACCCACCATCAAGGCTGAGCCAGGCTTTGTGGTCACTTACACAAGTGTTGTGACCATCTGGTGTGAGGGGACCCTGGATGCAGAAATATGTTTTCTGCATAAAAAGGGAAGACAGAAACCCTGGAGCACACAGACCCCAGAGAAACCTGAGAACAAGGCCAAGTTCTCCATCCCTTCTGTGACACAGCAACATGGGGGACAATATCGCTGTTACTGTTACAGCTCAGCTGGCTGGTCAGAGCACAGTGACACCCTGGAACTGGTGGTGACAGGTGAGGGGACAGTCAGGGTGTCTGCCCCAGGCTCTGCTCTCAGGAGTATTCCCCTCCCACAGCCTAGACCTGAAGAACATTGTGACTGTGTGAGCCCATGGAACAGTCTGCCTCCTTCTCTTCTAGGAATCCACTACAACAAACCCAGACTGTCAGTCCTACCCAGCGCTGTGGTGACTTTAGGACAGAACATGACCCTCCAGTGTGTCTCCAAGGAGGAATATGTTCTCACCAAGAAAGATCAGATGCTCCTCAGCTCTCAGAACTCACAGTTTATACCCAGTACTAGGCAGTGGCAAGCCTTGTTCTCTATAGATCATGTAACACCAGACCACAGAGGAACATTCAGATGTTATGGTTACTACAACCATACCCCACAGTTGTGGTCAGTACCTAGTGAGCTCCTGGAAATAAACATCTCAGGTGAGTCAGCCCCATCATTGATCAATCAATTTTTGACACCCTCAGCCAAGGTGAGGTGATCCAGATCTTTCTCAGCTAAAGATTACATTACACATTACACAATTACAACAATTATTGACAAGAACTGGGTTATAAATGCTGCTAAGGGTCACCCAGATGGATATTCACCTTCATGATGGTAGATGCCAACATGGATATTTCTAGGAATTCTCACAACAGCCCCTGCTTATGGAACTCAGAAGGTCCAGGCAGTCTAAAAGACCATCTTGGAGAGGCCACAGACAGATACAAGATATTATACAGAAGCCGGGCAGTGGTGGTGCATGGCTTTAATCCTAGGACTTGGGAGGCAGAGGCAGGTGAATCTCTGTGAGTTTGAGGCCAGCCTGGTCTACAAAGTGAGTTCCAGGACAGGCTCCAAAAGATACAAAGATACTATGCAGAAACTGGTCCCCAATGACAACCTCTGCTGATCACACTCCATTTATCAGTATTCACAGACCCTTGCTTTCAGTAAATCCATGGCCCTCAGTGTCTCCAAGGGAAGAGGTGGCCTTGGTGATATAGTGTGTATCCCAATAAAACTTACGTGGGGATCAGAGTACAGAGTTAGCCACTAAATTAGACATAAAGGTCGGGCAGTGGTGGCACACACCTTTAATCCTATCACTTGGGAGGCAGAGATGCTATGGATCTCTGTGAGTTCAAGGCCACTCTGGGCTACATGACAGAAGCAGAAGCAGGCAATGGTGGCACACGCCCTTAATCTCAGGAAGTAATATGGCAGGACACAGAAAGGTATATAAGGCACTAGGAAACAGGAACTCTCACAGTTTAGACTGAGGATTTCATAGAGGTAAGAACTTTTGGCTGGCTTGCTCTACTTCTCTGATATTTCAATTTCACCCCAATATCTGGCTCCCAGTTTTTTATTATAAGACCTTTTAAGATTCGTGTTACACGAATCTTGCTATACTCTACTTCTGTTCAAAATAGATCCACATCCATAGCTCAACCCTATGAAACAGAATTTGTCATAAGAACATGAACATAACAATGATCACATTAGGCAAAATAAAATCCAGCAGTCTCAATCAAAACCTATTCCTTTGTGAAGTCTGCAACATTTCACTTCAGAGTGAAATAGAGGAACTGAGACTGTATGGGTTCAGCCTTCTTTGGAGGGATAACAGCTAAGAATATTTTCTGCCTGCCCTTGGTGTGCTCATCTGAACAAGAGAAGGTTTGGGGACAGGGCCTCCAGGGACAATCCACCACTGACCCTTGAGTGGAGACTCAAGGGTGATGGAAGAGCTGTACTACTCTCTCCTCACATGATAGCCGTCCTGTTTGTCTCAATAACTATTATTTGTAAAGAGGAAAAAAGTAAGGGTTAGATATGTCAGTCTTGCCATCTATACTTAATGTGGGCTAGCCATGCCTTTGGGGAAAATATTAGGTGAAAGCCCAGACATGTACAATATACTCTTTTCTGCTTCACACATACACACACACACACACACACACACACACACACACACACATCACATCACATTACATCACATCTTATTTTGAGAGCCAGGACTACAAAAACTCTGCATGACTCTGCTCCACACCTTTTTTTCCCACATGATATGTGAAAGAAAGAGATGGAAAACAATCTGCATCAGAAGGATGTGCTCCTACCTGAACTAGACATAGAGAAGTTTCTTGGTCTGATGTAGGAAGGAATATCAGGGAAAGTTTAGCAACAGAGCAGAGATTCTCAGCCTTCACAGAAAACATTTCTCATTTCTGAGAGATTATAAGTTAGATTCTCCTTGTCTAGCCCTAGGTGGTCCCTGGGTACTTAGAACAGATCAGAGGAATGCTCAGATCACAGGAGAGATGGGAGGTCTAAATGTGACAAGCCAACAAACACTCAGAAAAAAATCATTTAGGAAATCATCCAAAATGTTGTTCACACAACCTCTTCTAAGCTGAACAGAGACACTACACTCAGAATGGCCCTGTGGCTCCTCAGTGTCATGACTCAGGGGTCAATGCCTGAAATGCCTTGTCAATTTTTTCTAGTTTGAATTTACTGTTCTCAGGGGTGTTTTCACAGTGGTCCTAATGAATTTAATAAGAACTCCTAGTGGGAACAGGGACTGTCTCTGAATCTTTTACTGGCTTTGGGGACCCTACTCCTCATACTTGATCACTTTGCCCTACCTTAATACATGGGGAGGTGGTCAGTCTTACCATAACTTTATATACCATGTGTAGTTGATGCTCATGTGAGACCTGCCCTTTCCTAAACAGAAACGGAGAAGGAGTGGATTCAGGGGTGGGAATAGAGGGGTTTGGGGAAGAGTGACTGGGAAGATGGGGGGAACTGCAGCTGGGATGCAAAATAAATAAATAAGTAAATAAATAAATGTGTTTTAAAAAAGAATGAGAAGGAACCCAGTGTGTGTGGGGGGCGGGGGGGGATTCAGAAACTTTTAGGATGAGAATTATTAGTATTTACAATAAATGAGAAAGTGGAATGCAGAAGAAACACCCAGATCTCTTAAGCATGCACACACCCAATTTCTCTTCTTCTGTTCTCAGGATCAGTTGAGATTATCGGTTCCTCCTAGAACAAGTCTAAACCCAAGACAGTCGAATAAAGAGAATTCAAGGGCTGGATAGATGGCTCAGAGGTTAAGAGCACTGGCTATTCTTCCAGAGGTCCTGAGTTCAATTCCCAGCAACCACATGGTGGTTTACAACCATCTGTAATGAGATCTGGTGCCCTCTTCTGGCCTGCAGGCAGAACACCATATGCATAATAAATAAATAAATATTTTTTTAAAAAAAGAGAGAATTCAAAGTCATAACACTGGAAACAGAGGCTCCAGGTTTTATCCAAGGAAGGCAAGGGCCCTGGGTGGACATTTAATTATCTTGGAGATGTTTAGTTGTCTTAAGGGATTTTGACCATCAGTAACCTCTGTAACTACTTTGTCCACAACCACAGTCTCAAATAACCAGGATCACACAGTGGAGAATCTCATCAGGATGGGGTTTGCTGCCGTGATCCTCATAATCCTTGGGATTCTTGTCTTTGAGGCTTGGGGCAGCCAGAGACAGATCCACCATGCAACTGAGAAGTAATCAGAAAAGAAAGAAGTACATCTCTCAAGATTCCAGAGTCTGAGAAATAAATCTGATATCCCAAGATTTCTGTAAAAAAAATCCAGTTCTTATATTGAGGAACTGTTGTGAGAGAATGTTCAGTGAGCAAACGTGTTTTATGTCTGGGTCCTTCCCTGAAATGTTGAAGAGTCCTTAAATGGAGGAGTGATAATTGAGAAATAACAGCTAGGAAATACAGAGAGAGGTAGACGCAAAAAGACATAGACACAGAAGATCTTTGGGAGAGCTCTGGGTCAGTACCACACACTCTTGTGTTTATTATTCACAGCCTTTATATATTCAAAGTAAAGGGGGCAAAGAAACTTCCCCTTTTCAAGGACATCACTGTTCAGGGTACAAAGCACAGATGAGTGTAAACACCTCCATAGCACTCAAGACATCTAGTAGCTATGCAAAGCATCCTGTAATTAGGCCTTGAAGTATAAGACACCTGGTAACCATGCCTTTGGACAAAGCATCCTGTTATGCAGCCTTGCAGAGTAGAAAACAAGGACTCACTGACCTTTAGTCAAGATGGAATAAGGCATCACTGTGGATCTCTGTGGGCCCCTAGAGTTTTGGGTGCAGAGGAAGGCTTGAGTGTTCGGATAAGTTCCTTCTGCAGCAAATGAATTTACGTCACTCCACCTGCTGTAGGCCTTTGCTGACTGAACCAACTCTTTTCTTGACCCATAAAGTGAGGGAATATGCTGGCCCATCTCTCTGGCTTTGGTCCTTGTTCCTAAACATATTTTCCTTTCCCCACCTCATGTGTCATTTTCCATTTTAATAAATTGTCACATTCACTATGGCAGAAGCTTCTCTCTGTTGGACTAGAAATAAAGAATGTGCCTCAGTAACAAAAATAATAAGTAAAGTCAGAGCCCGTAATTCAAAGTCACTCTGCCTATGATGTCCCAAAACTCTCTTTGTGACCCTCCATCCTTTCAGGCTTCAACACATGTTCTTCATGGAGTTTCTCTTGAAATATAAAGCCAGTGTTAACACACTGGTAGAATAAGGACTAGCTGGCAAGATAGTGTGGGCAGGACTTTGAAAGTGTTTTCTTAATACAAATGTCTGATTTGTAGCATTTGCTGACCACTACAAATATCCCCATCAAAGATACCTTCACAGTAGCAATGTCACATCACAGGTGTGAGGGTGGGAGTGTTGCATTAAAATGATGTGTTTTTCATTTCATTTTCCACTGTCTATTTCTCATATATGCAAAAGCAATTGGCTTGCAGATCAATCATCCCACATTCACCTTGCTAGGGAAAGTTACCATGCAATGATTCATAATTTCTACATAGACAATTATGTTATCTTCAGACAATGATAGTTGTATTTATTTCTCTCTCTCTCTCTCTCTCTCTCTCTCTCTCTCTCTCTCTCTCTCTCTCTCTCAGATTTTACCTATACTTCTATTTCTGTATTAGCTAAGTCTTCAAATACAAAGCTGAAAATGTGTGAAGAAAGGAGATTCTGTTACCTTCTGCATGATTTAATACAAAATCTGCTTTCTCAAAATTAAGTATGATGCTAACTTCAGTATTTTGGTACATTAATTATTCTGATCCTGGAGGTTCTCTATATCTAATTTCCTATGAGTGTTCATAATTAATGGCTATGGGACACTGACAAATGTTAACTATTCATGAAAAACTGTCTCAGTTATGTATATTTTATTTTAACCTTGTTACTATCATCAATAAAATATAGTTTTAAATATTTAATGGGATTTACATGACTGACTAAATTCTACTTTTTCAGAAGGTGTTCTTTTCATTTTATAATACATTCTCATAGCTAACAGCAAGATATGGTCTGAAGAAATCATATTTAGTAAATGTTTTTCATGGTGTTAACATCATAGAATACTTAGAAAGGACTCATGAATATGATATCAGAGATTACTTGCTCTTCAGGACTGTCTCTACAGGTTGCAGGAATGATATTTTTGTAGATTTTTCAGATGTGTTCATGGGAGGTTATGGTGATATTTTATTTGTATTAAAATGTTATTTGTATGTTAATAAATAAAGTTGCCCAGGGGTCAGAGCTATTAGCAAGCCATAGGAAAGCAGGGCAGTGGTGGCATACGCTTGTAATCCCAGCACTTGGTAGAGCTAGGTAAGTCTCTGTGTGTTCAGGGATACAGCCATTATTGGATACACATGCCTTTAATCTCAATATCAATCATGGAAAACCTGGAGGTCTATACAGACAGGCCGTGATGAGGCGGTCATGTGGTTCGGTTTACAACCAATGAGAAGGCAGAACAGAAATTCTATATAAGGACTTTAACACAGAAAGTAGCTCTGGTTCAGAGAGGTAGGACCACCGCAGGAGGAAGGGTAAGGTTTTAGCTCTTAGCTCTGACCTCTTGGCTTTCTTCTTTGCATTGGTTCTGTGTTTCTTATTTAATAAGAAGGTTGGTTACATCTACATTTGACACCCAACATGACAAGAATCCACTAAAAAACATTTGGCTTGGCTTGGCGGCAGGTCCAGTTTCCGGCTTGGGTGGCCCGGCTCCCTAGCTCGGGCCCAGGTCTGACTGACCCGCAGCTGTTGCTACTTCCTTAAAGCTGGTGCTACAAACAACTCAGGCCTGCCCTGCCAAACAAGGTCCCTGCCTGTAAAGCCAAGGCTTGACTCGGCTCAAGTGGCTACACTTTCTTGTTCTCTCTCTCTCTCTCTCTCTCCCTCTCTCTCTCTCTCTCTCTTTGGATTCACACCTTGAACACCAGGTGGCTGTTTTGAAATTCCCTCAGATTTCTACTGTTCTATGCAGACTTGGTAAGTCAATTAACATATCTATTTAAAAGATAATTTTTTTCTACATTAAAAAAATGGGCTTTATGTGTACATTGGAAGAAAATTGGGCTTCGTTTGAAATTTTAGGCACTCTGACAATGGAATAACTATATGAGAAGATTAATATTGATTGAATTATTCAGTTTATTACTTTTCTTATCCTCATTTTACTATTTAAAAAGATAGTCAATTTAAGTGCCAGGATAACAGTCTTAGAAAGACTTGTTAAACCTGTAAAAATGAATTATAGAGAAATTCAAATTCAGACAGAAGAAATTAACAGTGAAGTTGTTTCAAAATTGGATCATAAGGTTACAGAAAGAAAGACAGTTTTCACACAATCACCCTTAACTTATCCAGTAGCCATACAGCAGCTACCTGGTGAAGAGAATGAACAAAATACTTGGTTTCCAGTTAAAATGTTAGACTTATGAAGATTTAAGGAGGCAATAGCATCTTATGGCATGCACTCCCCATATGTAAAGCAAATGTTAAACACCTGGTCAACTTGTAATAGGATTCTACCAAAGGACTGGCAGGATTTGGCACAGGCTGTTCTTGAACCCAGACAAAATCTCCAGTGGAAAATGTGGTTCAATAATGAGGCTAAAAATATAGAAAAACAATGGAGGGATAACAGAATACAAGTCTGCCAGGATCAGCTTATTGGAGAAGGCCAATATGCTTCAGTACAAACACAATGTTTATGTGATGTCCAAACCCTAGTTCTATGTCAAACGGCAGCCTTGAATGCATGGGACAGAGTTGAGGAACCAGGAAAAAAACTGAGTCACTTACAAAGGTTATACTGGACCCAAAAGAATCTTTCACAGATTTTTTACAAAGATTAACTTCAGCAGTACAGAGAATGGTCCTGAATTCAGAGGCTAGTCAGATAATAATTGAATCTTTGGCCTTTGAGAATGCGAATGCAGCATGCAAAAGAATAATCAGGCTGTTAAAGGCAAGATCTGCACCTTTGGGAGATTGGATTAGAGACACAGTTAATGTTGAGGCTTATGATCATGATGCTATGTGGGTAGGAGAAGCAATTTCAAAAGGTTTGAGAAATGTTAGATGATTTGGATGTGGAAAGCAAGGACATTTGAAAAGGGATTCTAAGCAGGTCATTCCTAGAAATAATGTTTCTTCAAGGAACACTGGCAACAGAATGCCACTTCCTTCTGGAGTATGCAGAAGGTGTGGTAAGGGAAAACACTGGACCAACGAATGTAGATCAACAAGGAACAGACAAGGTAATCCTTTGCCTCAAGCTTCGGGAAACTCCCAGAGGGGCCTTAGGGAGGCCCCCACAGTAAATCCAGTTCAAACCTTTCCTGCAGTTGTAGAGGAAACCCCTACTCAAAGCAACTAAATAACCAAATGCCTATTGGAACAAATCATGTTGGTCGGGATGATGAAACAGAGAGAATAGGAAATTCAGGAAAAAACATAAAGAAAATTTTTTGGCAAACTTCTATTAATGAACAAAGACCAAAACTAACAATAAAAATAAACGGTGTTTTGTTGTCTGGTCTGATAGACACAGGTGCTGACATTACCATAATTGCACCAGAATTTTGGCATCCAACTTGGCCTCTTCAGGAGGTAAACTTTCAACTTTTAGGAATTGGGACATTATCTCGAGTGAAACAGAGTGCAAGATGGCTTGAATGTATAGGTCCAGAAGGACAGAAAGGAAAATTAAAACCATATATGGCTAACATAGCTATGAACCTGTGGGGTCAAGACTTGTTACAACAATGGAATACTCAGATTAATATTTCTCCAATCTCAGAAACAAATCATAAACTAGTACATGTTTCTGAGAGAAATATTAGAAGATAATATTCTAATGAGTGCTCACCAGCCATCCATGTCATACAAGAACAGGGCACAACAACTGATAATCTTCCAAAAGCACCAACAGCTCTACCTTTAAAATGGTCAACAGACAAGCCTGTATGGGTTCAGCAATGGCCTTTAACAACAGAGAAACTCCAGGCTTTAGAAGAGCAGGTAGAAAAACAGTTAAATGCTCAGCATATTGAAGAATCAACCAGCCCTTGGAATTCTCCTGTATTTGTTATTAAAAAGAAATCTGGTAAATGGAGAATGGTAACAGACCTTAGAGCAATTAACAAAGTAATTCAGCCAATGGGCTCTCTACAATCTGGAATTCCTTTGCCTACTCTGTTACCAAAAGGATGGCCTCTCATAGTTATTGATTTAAAAGACTGTTTCTTTTCAATACCGTTACAAGAAAAAGACAGAGAAAGATTTGCTTTCACAGTGCCTACTTATAATAATTCTCAACCGGTTAAAAGATTTCAATGGAGGATTCTCCCACAGGGAATGTTGAATAGCCCAACTCTGTGCCAATATTTTGTACAACAGCCATTGGAAGTGGTACGTAAAAAATTTCCTAAATCTATAATTTATCATTATATGGATGATATTTTATTAGCTGACTCAAATGCAGATACTTTAGAAAGAATGTTTGAAGAAGTAAAGAAAAATTTGCCTTGCTGGGAATTACAAATTGTTCCTGAAAAGATACAAAGAGGAGATTCTATTAATTATTTAGGATCTAAAATAGAGCTACAAAAAATTAGACCCCAAAAGGTGCAAATTAGGAGAGATCGACTACAGACTCCTAATGACTTTCAAAGATTATTTGGAGACATTTCTCTTTTTTTTTTTTTTTTTTTTTTTTTTTTGGTTTTTCGAGACAGGGTTTCTCTGTGTAGCTTTGCGCCTTTCCTGGAACTCACTTGGTAGTCCAGGCTGGCCTCGAACTCACAGAGATCCGCCTGGCTCTGCCTCCCGAGTGCTGGGATTAAAGGCGTGCGCCACCACCGCCCGGCGACATTTCTCATCTAAGAACTATTGTTGGGGTAAAAAATGATGAACTAAATAATTTGTTCAAAACCTTAGAAGGTGACAAGGGCTTAAATAGTCCAAGAGAATTATCACCTGAAGCTGAGAAAGAATTGGCCTTGGTAGAAAAGAAAGTACGTGAAGGGTATGTGGATCGTATTGATCCAAAGCTGGATTGCATTTTGGTTATTTTACTTTCTAGGCATTCCCCAACAGGAATATTAATGCAGAGGGAAGATATTATATTGGAATGGATATTTTTACCAAATAAACCAAATAAAAAATTAAAAACTTATGTGGAAAAAATCTCTGACTTGATTTGGAAAGGAAAATTGAGACTTCGTCAATTAGCAGTAATAGACCCAGCAGAAATTGTCATACCTTTAACTAAGGAGGACATTGAAAAATTATGGATAGAAAATGAAGCTTGGCAAAAAGCTTGCAGTAACTTTTTGGGAGAAATTAACAGCAAATATCCCAAAAGTGATAGAATTGATCTTATAAAGAGAGCTGATTGGATCTTGCCTCAAATTGTGCAGAAAAAAAACCCATATCTGGAGTTTGTACATTTTATACAGATGCCAACAAACAAGGAAAGGCAGGTTACAAATCAGGAAATTTAAGTAAAGTGGTTCAAAGTCCTTATAATTCAGTTCAAAAATCAGAATTGTATGCTATTCTGTTGGTATTAATGGATTTTTCAGAACCTCTCAATGTAGTAACTGACTCTCAGTATGCTGAAAGTGTAGTATTACATATTGAGACTGCAGAATTTATCCATGATGCTTCAGAATAAACTTCACTATTTATTCAATTACAAGATACAATCAGAAAAAGGAATCATCCTTTATATATAACTCACATCCGATCCCATACTGGTCTGTCAGGCCCCCTAGCACAAGGCAATGATGAGATTGATAAATTATTGATAGGAAATGTGCTGGAGGCCTCAGAATTTCATAAAAAAAATCATGTCAATAGTAAAGGTTTAAAAAAGGATTTTTCCATAACCTGGCAACAAGCCAAAGAAATAGTAAAGAAATGTCCTACTTGTTCCTTCTACAATCAAACACCATTACCAGCAGGATATAACCCAAAGGGTACTCAGAGGAATGAAATCTGGCAGATGGACGTGTTTCACTTTGCAGAATTTGGAAAACTGAAATATGTACACCACACCATCGATACTTATTCAGGATTTCAATGGGCAACGGCTTTGAGTTCTGAAAAAGCTGATTCTGTAATCACTCATTTGCTAGAAGTTATGGCCATCATGGGTATACCTGCACAAATCAAAACTGATAATGCTCAATCATATGTCTCTGTTAAAATGAAACAGTTTTTTGCTTATTACAATATAAAACATGTTACAGGTATACCACATAATCCTACAGGTCAAGCAGTTATAGAAAGATCAAACAGAACTCTAAAGGATATGCTAAATAAACAGAAAGGGGTAACAAAAACCCCCAGAAATAGACTACATAATGCTCTATTAACTTTGAATTTTCTCAATGCCAATGAGAAAGGAACAACAGCTGCAGAGAGACATTGGATAATAGAAAAAACTACAGAATTAAATCAACCTATATACTTTAAGGATGTGCTGACCTCAGAATGGAAACCAGGATATGTGTTACATTGGGGACGAGGTTTTGCTTTTATTTCTACAGGAGAAGATAAGCTGTGGGTACCACCAAAATTGATAAAGGTTCGATTTGAACAAGAGAGACCTCTTAATTAGAGGAGGTGATAGTTCATCAACTAGCATGAAAATCCAATTTAAACTAACTTATACCAGTAACACATGCCTTTTCATTTAATCAGATAATAACTTTCCAAAAAGAAACATCCCCAAAAAACCTTGGGGAAAGGTTTTTGTTTTTGTCTTTTAGGAAAATGAAGGTTAAGGAATCTGAAGAACACTGGACAAATGAGACAAATGAAGAAAAGGGACAAATCATCTATCCCAGGAAACAGAGTGAAATGGCGTATGGGAATGTTATCTAAAAAATTTTATGTCTTCCTAAATGTTCGTTTCTGCTTTTCTTTAAAGATTTAACACTATTTGTCTTCTAATAGTCCCAATTCAATTAAATTTTTTTTTTTTTTTGGTTTTTCGAGATAGGGTTTCTCCGTGTAGCTTTGCGCCTTTCCTGGAACTCACTTGGTAGCCCAGGCTGGCCTCGAACTCACAGAGATCCGCCTGGCTCTGCCTCCCGAGTGCTGGGATTAAAGGCGTGCGCCACCACCGCCCGGCTCAATTAAAATTTAAAGCTGACTTTGGAGTTGGAGAATGGCTCTCTCCTTCTTTAAACTCAAGCATGTTGTTAAAAAAAAAAATACAAACTCCCTGTATCATGCCAGAAGAAAAGAGCCATCTTCTGCTATGGGACAAGAGAAAAGCCAAATTAATTAAGGGACTATTCTATTACTAATCTCAACTCTTTGATTCTATTCTGATTCTTTACACTTTTCTTAAAGTATGAATTTTATGTCAAAATTTACAAGATTAATATATATAGATATATATACATTTTAAACTTTGTTAAGATATAAATGGTCATATAGAGTACTAACTAATTCTAAAAAGCTGCATATATATGTCTTTGTGTTCGAGTCTCTTATCAGTTTTTTGCAGGAAATCACAGCCAGGTCTAACATCAACTGAAGTCTCCAGGAAGAAGATGGGGCCCCACAACAACAATTCCACATGGACAATAATAACATGACTAAGCTGACAAACATCATCTACAGATCGACTTTGAACTACAAAGTGCTCAGAGCAATTTTGAGAGAGCCAGCTGAGATGATCCAGTCTCAAAGACTACTTGAATAAGGATTTGAGATAAACCCTGAACTTTGGCATTATACACAGACTGGATAACGAAGGATATAGTTACCTTTCCTAGAATTTGACAATTAACCTAAAATTTTCCTTTTCAGGATAAAGATACCTTCGCCCATACCCAGCAGGAAGCAATTTCAAGAATACGATGCCCACATTCCCAAAGAGGTGGTGTGGGGCAGGTGGTTTTTTGGTCTTTTAATGGGTTTTGGGTCTGGGATAATTTTCATTGATTAGGGGGGTTGGTTATAAGTTGTTGTCAAGGGTTAGGAAAAGGGCTAAGCAAAGGAGATTAGATTTAAGGTTCTTGTTTTTAAAAAAAAAAGAAAAGAAAAGAAAAATGTAAATACTTTGCATTGGATTGGATTGTTTTATATCATATACAAATTATATATATTGAAATTGATATTATTAGAAAATGCTATATGTATATTTCTAATTGTACTTATACCATTCACTTAACAATGTAATGCAATTTTCTGATCCTTGAAATAGTTATTACCAACTATTAGGATATAAAGAAATGAAAGTTAGTAGTTAGACATTATAATAGAACTTGTAGTTATATTAGGTATGTTTTCAAGATTGAGTAGATATATTTTAAATAGACAGGTTATCTTCAAACCCTTCAGAGATCTACAGAATATGGCATTTAAAATGTTTTAATAACTTAGAAAATTTTTCTTTTTTGTTATGACTATGAGACATGTCAGCTCCTGGCAGTACCAGTCAACTTCAGAGAAAATATGGGCATTGAAAAAACTGCGTATGGAGTTAACTTTCATTGTGGCAAAAGTTAGCCACTGGACAACAAAGTATCCTCGAATCAACTGACAAACAGGACAGACGGGACACGAAACAAAGGACTATTGATTCTTGTCAAAACAAGCGTGGTTATAGCTTTATCAAAAGGCATCTTCTGAGGCCAGGACAATATGGCACCATCCCCGAAGTGGCCTTCACAATCCGGGAAAGATACAGTGCCTTTTTCTTCAAAGGCAGCTTAACAGGCAGTGGACCAATGGTTTCTGATGTGCAATGGGACAGCAGCTGAAACAGTTATTCTTGCAGAGTAATTAAGCTCACACCTCTCAATAGTAGAATGGCATTTAATAGAGGGATGTGGAGAAGAATGGGATGCTGAGATGAAGCCACATACACACATAGCCAAGAAGAATGGACAGTTGAATTCAAAAAACATCAACAATTTCCAGAATTTAAAATCCTGAATCATGACATGACACTAGTGGAATTCAGGTGTTTCTGGTATATGGACTGCTCTCACCCAATGTGAGGTTGAACTGTTGACCTTGTGTACATCCTACTTCACAAATGAGTCTGTCAGATATGCTAAGCCTATAGGCTGAAGATGATGCCCCAACACTGCGGAGAAACCTCAGGTGACTGTCCAGGCAGCTGGCTGTTTCTGTCAACTCACAATTTTTTGGAAGTTGCTTGCATGTACTTCCTGTTTTTATTTTTGTTAGCTAATATTATTTCCTTCTTGGGTCTCTGAGGGAGTTGAAGATTAGTTAGTTATAGTTGAAGATTAATTAGGATAGAAAGTGAATTAGATACAATAGGATAGATAATGGAATTATTTTCTTTTGTCAAATACAAATGAACTAGACATTGTTTAGGTATTTATTACTTGTATATATTGTATATAGTTATTGTACTTTTGTATATAATTTTTCTTATGTTAGTTATAAGGTTTTTCCTTTTTTCTTTTTATTAAAATAGAAAAGGGGAAATATGGTGATATTTTATTTGTATTAAAATGTTATTTGTATGTTAATAAATAAAGTTGCCCAGGGGTCAGAGCTATTAGCAAGCCATAGGAAAGCAGGGCAGTGGTGGCATACGCTTGTAATCCCAGCACTTGGTAGAGCTAGGTAAGTCTCTGTGTGTTCAGGGATACAGCCAGTATTGGATACACATGCCTTTAATCTCAATACCAATCATGGAAAACCTGGAGGTCTATACAGACAGGCCGTGACGAGGCGGTCATGTGGTTGGGTTTACAACCAATGAGAAGGCAGAACAGAAATTCTGTATAAGGACTTTAACACAGAAAGTAGCTCTGGTTCAGAGAGGTAGGACCACCGCAGGAGGAAGGGTAAGGTTTTAGCTCTTAGCTCTGACCTCTTGACTTTCTTCTTTGCATTGGTTCTATGTTTCTTATTTAATAAGAAGGTTGGTTACATCTACAGGAGGTTTTAGCCTATAATTTATTTCATCTAATTTCTTTGTCTTGATTGACAGTTAGGTGATGTTGGCCTTACAGTATGACTTAGGTTACACAATCATTTTCTAGACCTGAGTGTGCAATTAGTTGAAAGGCTGTACTCATTTCTTCCTCTAACTGAGCAGAGTCTTTTGCTTTGTTTTGCTTTGCTTTTGTTTTTTGTTGTTGAGACAAGATCTCTCTATAGAGCCTAGGCTGTACTGGAATTCCCTATGTAAACCTGGTTGGTCTTGAACTCACAGATATCCAACTTCCTCCACCTTAAAAGTGTTGGATTTAACAAGATTTGCCACCACAACTAGCAATCGAGCAGACTTCAGGAGACTACACTTGTCCATACCATCAATATACCACCTCACTCTGTCCTCATGAAAAATGTTACCTGGACCTGTCATTCTTTCATCTGAATCTTGTAGGCCCATGGAGGGAGGAGATATGTCCTGGTCCTGAAACATGATGCCTAGGATGAATCTAGGAATTGATACTCTGATAGTTACTACGTTGGAGGTCAATGGAAGGTGTACAAGGAGCTAGGATGCCACGTGACACCACCCAGCCCAGATGCTCTAAGGTCCTTTCCACTCTGTACACAACACTAGTTTACAAAAGTCATGCAACGTGCTGAGGGAAACAGGTTGCTGATGCAAGTGTGAGCAGAATCTATTATATCTGACTCAGGGAATGAATTGTTGTCCTAACTTCAACTGTTACCAATTCATAGTAACACTTCAGACACTTCTACATGAAGCTGTTGGGGGAGGAATGAGCAACACCAAAGTGAACCAGAAAAGAAAGAGTTGGATGTATCCAGTAAAGATCCCCAGTATCTGTGAAATTATAGACCCTTCTCCTATACCCAACCAGCAAACTACATGCTGGCATCAGGGAATGGAACTGACCATGTCAAGAGTCTCAAACTTTGCTTCCATGCGTTGTCCTCTGAGAGGGCAGCATCAGGTTCTGACATCTCTTAGACTCATTAATCAAGAAAGTGCCCACAGACATGACTAAAGTGTAATTTGATCAAAGCACATCCTTAGGTGAGGTTGCTTGTTTCCCAAGGACTTCAGTCTACCTCAAGATGAAAAAACGAATCGTTCCACTCTCCCACCCTGATTCTTATGCTCAAATATAAGAATCTATATATGAATCCTCCCACGCCACTGAACTAGTTGATTCTCACACTAACCCTGAAAGACAGGGCACCGCCTCACTGTACCCAAAGAGGGGTGGATATAGATTAATACCATCTTCAGTTTGAAAGTCAGCAAATGATATTCTTGTACCTTAGAGAGCAGCCAGATTATTTGATCCCCTGAGCATTAGTGCTGAGGGCATTGAGACAGGATCTGCAGTGTGATATCAGGAACTGTGGCCCAGATAGAAAAGAAACAGATGGGAAAGAAAGCCAGTGAGGAGGTTTGGAAGAAGAGAAGGGAGTAAGAGGGACTTCCTGTGACAGAAATGAAGAAGTCAGAGGAGTGAGGAAATTACCAGTAACAAACCGCAAGCTCAGGAAAAGAGGAAAGCCAGCTTCCCCAGAGAGTCACCCAGGGCTTGTATAACTGTTTCCAAACTTTCTGTCATTATCTGCGATGGCCTTGGTTAATGGTGCAATCTCAGGAGTGAAGAGCCTTATTCAGGTTCTCCATCCTTCCATCCCCATTCTGATAATAACCTCAAACAGTCCCAAACAGAGCTGTTTTTGTTACTGTCCCTGGGATATCAGCACAGCCCAAGTGCAGTGAAGACCCAAGACATCTGTCTATGCTCTTGATCCATCCACATTCTGTAGAACTCCAGTCCCTTGTCATCACTTCATCTGTTCCTATATATGTTCAATACCTCTTCTATCATTCTACTCTAATCCCTACCTTCCTGCATGCTGCATCCTTCCAGAGGGCTCTTCTTTCTATAGTATCACAGAATCCCTTCCTGATGCTCACAGTCAGCGCAGGTAATCTATCCCCAACAAACCCATTCTTTCCAAAACACAAATTCAATTGAGGAAACAAGCTGCATTTTACACACACACACACACACACACACACACACACACACACACACACACATACACACACACACACACACACACACATACACACACACACACACAGAGAGAGAGAGAGAGAGAGAGAGAGAGAGAGAGAGAGAGAGAGAGAGAGAACAATATGACCCTTCTAGCACTAAAATGTGTGTACATCTCACACTTGCTTTCCAAGGAAAATAAGAAACTTGGGAATATTACTGCAGCCTCTGAACACTGATGTTGACAAAGAAATGAGCTCATGTTGACCCATTGAATGGGTATATATTAAGGAGCTCAGGTCCTTGTCAGGGGCACACTGGAAAATCACAGCTTTCTACAATGGTGGACACATTGTGTGAATTCAGATTACTACTGGAGATTGGTCACAATTTAGTGCAAATAGGTTCCTTCTACCATCAGCTTTCAATAACAATTGACTCCCTGGAGCAGCAACAAATATTCCTTTGCCTAAACATTTACCTTATTTAAAGATGAAAGCACAGATCATATCCATTGCACAAGGGTAAGATGGAGACACAGCACTCTGCAAGAGTTTCACATTTCAGAATGGTTGTTGGTCTTCCTTGATCAATAAGCACTCCTAAATGGGTCTTACACTCTGGTCAGGCTTGGAGCCCACCCATCTTCAATGCAGCCTCAACCCTTGATTCACTTGATGTCCACTGTTAGAGAGACCTAACTCTCCTTCTGTGGAGCTCCCTCATGTGTAGAAAGCTGCCACTAATTTACCCATCATTGTCACTTTTGCAAATATGTCTTCTTCAGTCCAAGAAAGGAACCAGTTGGTGACACCAGTCACTCTCTATCCCGGGACTAAGTGGATGTGACATGTTCCCAGTGGTTAATAATCACTACATGGGTATTAGAAGGAAGGAGCAATTCTTGCACTAAACAGAAGTCTGGAAGGCAGGGTTTGTCTCCACATGAACTGTAGTCATGTGATCAGTGTGTCTCCATGGCTTTACAATCCGTGGAAAAGCAACAGCCTGTATCTTCACAAAAGCATCTTCAAGACCAGGAATATAACTAGTTGTCTTAAGAAGCCAAGTGAACTCTAAATGGACAGGTTGAAGAAATGAAGGACACACATGCAGAGATTCTAAGACAGAAGGAGCTCTCCAACACTGGGGAGATTTGATCCTCTCAGAACAGGGAAGGAGACACTGGGGTCAGAGTAGGTTCTGATTGTGGGAGCATCTGGACTTACCTTTGCCTTCTCCTGTTTCAGAAAGCCTTGGAAGGAAGTTACTTTGTTCCTGACACGTATCTCTCCCTCCCATCATGTCTTAAGGTCTTTACATTTCCAAACTCTTTTTTAAGAGCCAGGAGTTTCCTTCAGCACCCTCCAGCTTGGGACTCCCCAGAGAGCAGAGCTCATGGGTCTCTAACATGATCACATGAGTAGTAGGACTAAATACCTGAGATGATGTGACCAACACACTCAGAGAAACACATTCTGCCCCTGACCAACTCAGCACATAAACCAACCAATACCTGAGCAGGAAAACAACCAATTCCTGAGTAGAAAATCAAGCCAATCCTTGATCAGGGCAACTCCTTTACAAAGGGGACCAGAGAAATAACAACTTTTACCAGAGCAGGAGCAGAACTGCTACATGTCTTCAGGTAAACTCCCTTAGCAGAGTGGAGCAGAAAAATAATGTCTCTCCTACAAGGGAGCAGAACTGCTACATTCCTGTGGGGAAAACATCTCCCACAAGAACAGAGGTATAAATGTTCCAGAGAAGCTAGGAAATAATGAGGACCCTGAGGGGGACTTATGGATCACATTAGGAAGGGGAAACAGAGGAGATCTCCATGAATAAACTGGGGATGTGGAGGGGCAATGGAGGGGATTGAGAACATGAGGAAATGAGATGGTCAAGCTAGGGCACAGACAGAGTGGGAGAGCAATGAAAGAGTTATCTTGATAGACGGAAACATTATGGGGCAAAGGAGAGATCTAGTCCTAGGGAAATTTCCAAGAATCCACAAGTTCAACCCCAGATTAGACTACTAGCACCTGGCCTACCCTGGTAATCAGATTAGTGAATACCCTAACCGTAATCAGATCCTTCATCCAGTAATTCATGGAAGCAGATGCAGAGATCCACAACCAAGCACCAAGTCAAACTCTGGGAGTTCAGTTGAAGAGAGGAAGAGGGATTATATGAACAAGGGGCGGTTGGTGAAGATCATGATGGGGAAATCTACAGAGACAACTGAACCAAGTTCATAGGAACTCACATACTTTAGACCGACAGCTGTGGAACCTACATGGGATCAGACTAGACCCCCTACATATGTAGATAGTTGGACAGCTGGGTCTGTTTGAGGGGCCCCTGGCAGTGTGATCAGGATCTATCCCTGGTGCATGAGCTGGCTTTTTGGATCCCATTACCTATGATCAGACACTTTACTCACACTTGATGAAGCAGGGAGGGGCTTGACCCTGCCTCAACTGAATGTACCAGTCTTAACTGTCCCACCATGGGAAAACTTACCCTTTTAGAGGAAGGGATAAGAGGTGGGTCAGTGGGTAGAAAGTTGGGGTAGAGCAAATGGGAGGAGGAATGAGAGGGGGATCTGTGGTTGATATATAAAATGAATTAAAAAATTTAAAAAAAAAACAGAGATGTAGGTATCACATGTCTTCTGACATCCAGGATACTTTTCCCTTCACAGCTTAGGTATTGCCTGTCTTCCATTGGCCAGGATACTTTTCTCTTTAGAGCTATAGGTATTGCATGGCTTCTGA
The DNA here is from genome assembly GCF_949786415.1 of Peromyscus eremicus. Classification (NCBI taxonomy): domain Eukaryota; kingdom Metazoa; phylum Chordata; class Mammalia; order Rodentia; family Cricetidae; genus Peromyscus; species Peromyscus eremicus. The sequence continues at coordinate 182,799,922 of NC_081416.1, forward strand.
CAGCCAGGATATATTTCTCTTCAGAACTGTAACACTTAAATATATAGTCTGGCTTATGTTGGCCAGAATATATTTCCCTTCAGAGCTGTAAAACTTACAGATATAGCCTGTCTTTTGACAGCAAGGATACCTTTCCCTTCAAAGTTGTAAAAATTACAAACATACTTGAGCTGTATATTTCCAGGGGTTCACTGGGCTTAGACCACATATAAGGACTTCTTTGTGGTCATAACATCTAAACTTCCCACTATACCTGGTTGTCACAGGACCCATATGGAAAAGATCCTAGAACTTCCCAGGAGAGATACATATTGTGAGTCCAGTGGCTTGGAGAATGCCCCATCTTCCTTGGTCAAAATGAACCTGTCATATCTCTCCCATGAGACACATTGGAGTGCCATGCTCCTTCTTGAGGCCACCACAGAGCTGGACAGGGCTGACAATCTAGCTGACAGGGCTGAAGAAGAATCCTACAAAGAAGAAAGTAGCATGTTACATGTGCTCATACAGCCTACTTCATCCCTAAGAGTTTCCCTATGGGAGGAAAATACCCTTGAGAACAGACCCCTTTCATGAAGTTAGGGACTTGGTCTGGACACCTAATGTGTCCTCTTTTCTGTCCCCACCACAAGATAGGAAGACACACAGAGTGTATGTAGCCTTTAGGTGGTGGGATCTCCCTCCTGTCACAGTCTGTCCTTACATCAGCCTCAAAGGAAGAAGAATTGCCTTCTTTGGCCAACTGTCTTTGGTTTCCCCAAATGCTTCAGCTAAACAAGGATCTAGATTATTATTTGTAGAAGGAGTTTCATGAAGCACAGGCAGTGATCAAACTCATGATGGTCCTCCTTCGACCTCCTGTGTGCTGGGATTATGGGCCAGTGATGAGCTAGTCTTTTCTTACAGAATGAGCTTTTCTGTGGAATATTCTGTATCAGTCTGAATGATTTTCATGTCATCAATGGCTAGGACTTAGCAATTAATGTCCTAGTTTCTTCCTGAGAAGTAACTTCCCAGCTGAGAGTGATCTAGGTGTGGCCATTTTCCCTCAGAGCTTCCATTTCAATCTTCTTCACTCATTCATCCAGACCATCCTCACTGTGTTGTGAGGTCCTAATCACAGCCAGTCTGCTCCCCAGCCCTTGAGTTGTTTTGAAGACATTACATGAATTTTCCTGGAGACACATAAACACTGTGTACTCATCCAGATGGGGCATAACTCACAGAAACAATGACACAACTCCACCAAGCCAGGCTTGGTGAAGGAGTTAGTTTTATTTTATAGATATGAAAGGTGAATTAGCATCTATTTAATGTCCACATCACTGAAGAAATGATTTTCCCCAGCAACCTTTAACTGCCTATCTGCTATCTGTCCTTAGGGAGAGGTATCATCTCCTGGGATTCTACATGAAAGAATACCTTAATGGGCCCAGTCTTATATTCATCACCTTTATGCCATCATAAGGACTAGGAGATCAAGAAGGCAAGTGTCATCCTTTGCCTGCAGGACAGCATCCCACAGCAGGGGAAATGCAACTGATGCTTCAGGGCAGATGAAAAGCAGAGAGAGAGAGATACAAACTGCATGATTTTACAGCTCACAGGGAGCTTCTATCATGGAGAGGAGCGCAGAGAGATACCCAGGGAGATAGGGAGGGAAATGGGGCTCTTTTCATGGCACTCTGGTTTTATGTTTCCTTTGCCAAGTTGTATCCTGTAGGTCCCTCCTCCACTTCTTATTAACACAAATCATCCCATCTCCAAAGAAGCAATGTTCTCATCCATTCTTGTCTCTTTGGTATGCCATATTTCCCCATGAGATTGAATACCCTTGGTTGTCTATTTTTTCAATTATTCTCATCTTCTATGTCTATGTATTTATTTGTATCTGCTTTGTTGTACCAAAATGTTGCTTCTCTGCACCACACTACAGCTCAGTTGATTATGTTTGCATCCATGGACCCCTTATTATGATCCAGCAGTACACAAATCCAGTGTCGGGGCTCATGCCTATAATCTAAGCATTCAGATGATGGAGGCAGGACAATCATTTATGCCACACAGTGTGTGCATTTAATATCAGCCTGGGATACATCAGACCATGTCCAACAACAAACAAGTGGATGAACACACAATCAGACACCTATACTGCAAGGTAATCCCTAACTTTTCCTCATATCCACTTTTAAGGAGACATTCTCATGCTCTTTCAGACATAGCATCACCCAAGCCCTTGCATCTTATTCATCCTTGTGTCTGGCCATACACAATATAACACATAGTGTTTCTTTCCTAATTATTCACAGATACTTGTTTTCTCTGACCTGAGAGGATGTGATGAGCTAACCCTGTGAATCAGTCATACTTTCACTCAGGAGTCTAAAGTTTCATATATAATTTATCATTTATCTTAACCAAGGAAAATTATAACTATCTAGTTTTTAACTACATCAAAGAGCTCAGAAGGATATAATATTACCTAAGTAAACAGGAATTGCATTGTAAGCAACTTTCAAAAATCTTGAATGACAGAGACAGCTGGCTGCCTGGACAGTCACCTAAAGTTCTTCTGCAATATTGGGACATCCATTTTCAGCTCATAGACCTAGAGTCTCAGTCATTTTTTTTCCTCTGTGTCCTGTAGAATGTCTGGCAGTTTCTTCTGCCCAAGCAGGAACCTGAAGGACCATCACCTTGAAAAGTTCAATGGTCACCTTCCTATGGGTCCTGCATGTCCAGTTGATACAACATTTTGTCGAGCAGTCCAGGCAAGAACAGTTTCTTGGCCAAATGGCTATTTTTTCCAAGAAGAAGATAAATTCCATATGGAGTGTCTTCGACACCCATCATCTTCCTTGAAGTAATTGGTCCTGGCAGAAGCAGACATGTCTCATTGTCCAGAAAAGTCTAAGTTTTTTTTTTTTTTTTAATTTTTATTTTGCAATACAATTCAGTTCTACATATCAGCCACAGATTCCCCTGTTCTCCCCCCTCCCGCCCCCCTCACCTTCCCCCCAGCCCGCCCCCCACTCCAATCTCCTCCAGGGCAAAGCCTTCCCCACAGACTGAGATCAACCTGGTGGACTCAGTCCAGGTAGGTCCAGTCCCCTCCTCCCATGCTGAGCCAAGGGACCCTGCATAGGCCCCAGGTTTCAAACAGCCAACTCATGCAATGAGCACAGGACCCGGTCCCACTGCCTGGATGCCTCCCAAACAGATCAGGCCAATCAACTGTCTCACCCACTCAGAGGGCCTGATCCAGTTGGTGACCCCTCAGCCATTGGTTCATATTTCATGTGTTTCCGTTTGTTTGGCTATTTGTCTCTGTGCTTTATCCGACCTTGGTCTCAACAATTCTCTCTCATATAAACCCTCCTCATTCTCGCTAATTGGACTCCCAGAGATCCACCTGGGGCCTAGTCATGGATCTCTGCCTCCAGGTCCATCAGTAGTTGGATGAGGTTTCTAGCACGACAATTAGGGTGTTTGGCCATCCCATCACCAGAGTAGGTCAGTTCGGATTGTCGCTCGACCATTGCCAGCAGTCTGTTGTGGGGGTATCTTTGTGGATTTCTGTGGGCCTCTCTAGCACTTTGTTTCTTCCTATTCTCATGTGGTCTTCATTTACCATGGTCTCCTATTCCTTGTTCTCCCTCTATGTTTTTGATCCAGCTGGGATCTCCCACTCACCCAAGCTCTCTTTCCCTTGACCCTCGCCCTTCACTACCCCCACTCCTGTCCAGGCTGTTCATGTAGATCTCATTCCATTTCTCTGTCGTTGGGCGATCCCTGTGTCTTTCTAGCCAGAGCAATAAGACAACATAAGGAGATTAAGGGGATACAAATTGGAAAGGAAGAAGTCAAGCTTTCCCTATTTGCAGATGACATGATAGTATACTTGAGCAACCCCAAAGATTCCACCAAGGAACTGATACAGCTTATAAACACCTTCAGCAACATAGCAGGATACAAGATCAACTCCAAAAAATCAGTAGCCCTCCTATATACAATGGACAAAAAAGCGGAGAAGGAAATCAGAGATACATCACCCTTTACTATAGCCACAAATGACATAAAATACCTTGGGGTAATACTAACCAAGCAAGTGAAGGACCTATATGACAAGAACTTTAAGTCCCTGAAAAAAGAAATTGAAGAAGATGTCAGAAAATGGAAAGATCTCCCATGCTCATGGATAGGCAGAACTAACATAGTAAAAATGGCAATCTTACCAAAAGCAATCTACAGATTCAATGCAATCCCCATCAAAATACCAACACAATTCTTCACAGACCTGGAAAGAATAATACTCAACTTCATATGGAAAAACAAAAAACCCAGGATAGCCAAAAGAATCCTGTACAAGTTTTTAAAACATTTTAAAGCTGGGTGTGGTGGCGCATGCCTTTAATCCCAGCACTTGGAGGCAGAGGCAGGTGGATCTACGTGAGTTCGAGGCCAGCCTGATCTACAGAGTGAGATCCAGTACAGGCTCTAAAGCTACATATTCTGTAGGTCTTTGAAGTGTTTAAAGATTACCTACCTAATTGAATTTATATATATATATATATATATATAAACATGACTGTAAGTTTGACTATCATAGAAGACTAATTATTAATTTGTATTTCTTAATTATCCATTACAATTTAAATGAGTTACATAAACATAATATCTTAAATGAGAGTAGAAATAGAAATATACATACAGTATAACAAAATTAACTTTAAATTTGTATCAATAAACTAAAATCTATAGCAATATAAAACATTTTAAACAAGTTGCTGTTTAAAAGTAGGGTCAACAATCCACCATTTTATCCTATCATATCTACATCCTATATTTCCATATCAGAAGGGACTGTAACCCTCCGGTGTTGGTCACAGTACAGTCTTGGAAGATTCATGCTGTCAAAGGGAGGGGAACACATCATGAGTATTCTTGCACCCTAAACCCACCCCTAGTTCATAGACACACAGCATGTTCATCCTGGGCCAACAAATTTTGACTCACATGAGCTCATACAGATGTTCCACTCACTACAAGAATAAAATCACAGGTGTGGTCAATGCCCAGCAACACCCTGCAGCTTCTGGTTATAGGTGAAGAAGTCCCAACCCTATACCCCTGATTTCAAGAACTTAAGGTCTTTTCATTTCTTTGTGTTTGTGTATTTTTTCAGTATCCTTTTTTATTTAAAAATTTTCTTTCATTTTACATATCAATCACAGTTCCCCCTCCCAACCTTCACCTGCTCACCCCACAAATTTCACCTACCCTACTCCCCTTCACCCACTCCTCAGAGAGGGTAAGGCCTCCCATGGGGAGTCAACAAAGTCTGGCATATCAAGTTAAGGCAGGACCAAGTCCCCACCACCACCACCACCACTCTATTAAGCCTGATCAAAGTATCCCTCCATAGGGAATGGGCTCCAAAAAGCAGTTCATGCACTAGTGATAAATCCTGGTCCCATTGCCAGTGGCCACACCAACGCCCCAAGCCACACAACTGTCATGCACACTGAAGTTCTTTTCAATAGCTGTGTACTGAGGAGAGCCATAGATGGTGTGTTACTGAATGGAGCTGAGTTCTCCTTTGTGGAGTGTGAGATAAAGGGAGATCTGCATCAGAGGATGGGAGGGGGCAAACGTAGGGTGAGAATTAACCCACTGCCCATCCTCCAAAGAAGCGTATCCAGGAATTCATCAATAGTGGCCAAGACAGGCTCTGTTCTAGGCTACTTAAGAGACTTATGTCCAGTGTCTCCCTGATGTCCAAAGATGGAGAACTGATACCCATTGTTCTCTGGACAAAAGCTTAGACTGGATTCTCTCAGAATGACTTCCTGTTGAGCTCTGTGAGGAGCTGGGGGCACGGAGATCAGTCTCTCTCTCTGCCCCCAGTGAGCTGCTGGACATTCTGTCCTAGAAGATGAGTCCAGCAGGTATAGTCAGAAGTCTACAATTGACACAGGTACCACTAGAGGATTCCAGAAGGTGATAAGCATTATAACCATTTGACAACTGGAGGGATGATGTTGAAGAGCAGAGTGCTGGAAGTGGGCTAGTGATAAGAGACACAGAAACACAAGTCCTCAGAGGCTGGCATGGTGAGATTTGAGGTGAGAAAATGTAGGAAGCTATTTGAACACCCTTCTCTCTCCCACACAGCTCTCAATACAGCCTTCTCTGTCGGTACGGCCAAGCCTGATGGTGTCCTTAGGAGAAGACAGGAACCTGCTCTTTCCATCATGAAGCTGGGTGGAAAGTTTCTTCCTGTCTAGGGATAGATTAAAACCCTGAACTACGGGTGCTGTGGGATGTATGGCAAATGTGTTGCTAATTAATCAATAAAACACTGATTGGCCGTTGGCTAGGCAGGAAGTATAGGCGGGGCAAGGAGGAGAATAAAGCTGGGAAGTGGAAGGCTGAGTCAGAGAGACACTGCCAGCCACCACGATGAGGAACAGCTTGTGAAGATGCCGGTAAGCCACGAGCCATGTGGCAAGGCATAGATTAATGGAAATGGATTAATTTAAGCTATAGGAACAGTTAGCAAGAAGCCTGCCACGGCCATACAGTTTGAAAGCAACATAAGTCTCTGTGTTTACTTGGTCGGGTCTGAGAGGCTGTGGGACTGGCAGGTGAAAGAGATTTGCCCTGACTGTGGTGTGGGCCAGGCAGGAAAACTCCAGCTACATACGGGGGCTGGAGAAATGGCTTAGAGGTTAAGAGCACTGACTGCTCTTCCAGAGGTCCTGAGTTCAATTTCCAGCAACTACATGGTGGCTCACAACCATCTGTAATGAGGCTATGACCTCTTCTGGTCATACATGCTGTGTACATAATAAATAAATAAATCTTTTAAAAAATCCTGAACTAAATATTAGCAAGAAACACCCCCAGACAAGTGGATGGAATGACAGACATGATCCAAATAAGCATACTCCAGAATTTAAGGTTAGGTTAAAAAAGGTAAAACTTCAAACTCATGTGTGTCTGTGCATATTCATTTGTGGCAGGGTGTGGATGGGTGTGCTTCATTCACAGAGAATAAATAATGGGAAGTGTTTCCCCTTGACTTGAAGAAGAGAATGAATTTGATCAATAGTCAATAATCAAGATCTGAACATATGGGAAAAGGATAGAAAATCACTCAATACAACAAGCAACAAGACACTAGACGTGGTGTGGCTGCATCAGGAGTCACACAAACACAGCCTACATTCAAGTTCCAGCCACTTAGTTTCTTCCCAGTACCGAGGTGGACTCAAGACAGAGACTCTCCTGCATCCACCATGAGCTGATTGTGAAAAGCAACAGGAACCGTCCTCAGCTGGGCAAACTCTGATGGACACACAGGTTTACAGGACTCACCCAGCAGAGTCTGTCTGGCCATTGGTCAGTAACTGTGGTCCATGTGGAGTGCTGTGGATGGAGTCCATGGATCAAGGTTGGAGAAGACTCATGACCCTACATCCCAGGGAGTTCATATCCACCAGCAAACAAGATGCCTCTGCTGGAACTCTGCATCTGACCATCTGTGTCAGAGAGGACGGATGAGATGCCATGTGTGGCTGTCAGTCATCTGAGGCAAGTTCACCACCTGGAGCTCATCTCACCATGTCAAGTGTGGATGTTCAGTTTCTTGCAGGTCAGTGGAAGAAACAAGGGTCACACCAGGATGAATTTTAGATTTTGCCACAGCAGGGGAACCACCTTCTGGTGAACTGACTGACTTTTGCTTTGCAAAAGGCTTTTTTATTGTTATACAGCTGACAAGTCAATTTCCCCATACCAAAACCTTTTATCTGAAGCTTCCCAGAGAAAACAAATGCCAAAGCAATTCTCAGGCCCAGGATGTCTCAGTTTTCTGATACCTACTACAACGAAGTCATGTATAGGTTTGAACCTTTCAGGAAGAGCTCAGATAAGATTTACATACTTCAATCAGAGTACAGAGAACACAAAAGATAACAATCACAAATGGCAGAGCAAAGCCCAGGTGCTAACACTTCAGATTACAAGTCAGATGCAAAAGCTCTACAGGAACTCCTGCTACACAACCAGGAGAGGGCAGCATGTCTTCTCACTGACAGTGATGCCTGTTGGGAGGTGGGTATGAATGAGCTCACAGCACTCAGTGAAATCCTGATTGGTTCAAATGGCATGCCCCATCACTTCTTCTCAGGTCAGGAAAAACAGCAGCCCATGAAATCAATAGGAAAGAGATATTCTACCCATGTGACATGCTGGACATGACAACTCACGGGGGTGCAAAGACACGGAGGCTGGGATAGGAATATCCCCTTAGAAATGGATGTGATGAAATACTTGGAACATATCCACAGTATGGGAGCTTTATAGTAAATATATTTTCATTATTTCTTTGAAGATAATTACATGCATAAAATGTATTTGATCATGTTTACCACATACACTAGGTGATATTTTTCTTTCCTTTTATGAAAGAGGGCCTGATATAGCCCAGGGTGACCCCAAACTCATTGCATTGCAAGAGTTTCCTTAAACTCCTAATACTCTTAGCTCTGCCTCCTGAATGATTAGTCAAAGACTTGAGCCACAACATCAGATTTATGCAGTACTGTGAATCAAAACCAGACATCTACTCTACCAACTGAGCACTTTTCTGATGTGGTAAAGGACATACACAGACAGACTTACAAAATATACACATATTGACATTGATACAAAGAGAAAATTAAGGATGTCTTTTGGGCTCAGCAACAAAAGGATGAAATCTTCACTGACCTCTACACCATTCTCCATGTGGCAAACAGGACATGTGTGTGCCATGAACCCATCTTAAAGTGATGCTAAGTTAGAGAATTTTCCCCATGTGACACACTCCTTGCATGGGATATTTTTTTTTTTGAGACAGGTTTTCTCTGTGTATCTTTGTGCCTTTACTGGATCTGGCTCTGTAGACCAGACTGGCCTTGAACTCACAAAGATCCACCTGCCTCTGCCTCCGGAGTGCTGGGATTAAAGGCGTGTGCCACGACCGCCTGGCAGCATGGGATTATTACTAAAGAAGAAGTTAAAAATTTTATGACCCACACATGGTGGATGATGAAAATAAACTCTTTTCTGGACACTGCAGAACAGTTGAACATTGAGCTCACATTGGTTGTAATGACATCAACAAGCCCCATGAAAGCTCAATGCAGAACAAATCCAGTAGGTGATGGGAGATGGGCACAGAGTTCCACCCACAGATGAAGAGCTATTGGTATCTGATATCTACTGGAAGAGGAACAGTCACTTTCTTTAATGGTGTGACCCTGGGTACTATGCCCAAGAATATGGGAAGCACAAATTGAGCTGCATGGAAGAAAATAGAAAGTTAGGTGTGTAAGGAAAGGCAGTGGATTTTCAACAACTAGCAGGTCACAGAAGGAATCAAAAGGAAAATTAGGCCGTGGGGTGGTGACGCACGCCTTTAATCCCAGCACTCGGGAGGCAGAGCCAGGCGGATCTCTGTGAGTTCAAGGCCAGCCTGGGCTACCAAGTGAGTCCCAGGAAAGGCGCAAAGCTACACAGAGAAACCCTGTCTCGAAAAACCAAAAAAAAAAAAAAAAAAAGGAAGGGGTGGGAAGGTGGATTCTACCAAACACAATACATACTGATTGGACAGTTCAAACAAGATATTAAGACCTTGGCTAGGTTTGGTGGCCCACACCTTTAATCCAAACACTTGGAAGCAGAAGCAGGAGAATTTATTTCTGTTAGTTCCAGTACAAAACCAGTCTGGCCTACATAACCAGTTCCAGGACAGCCAGGGCTCCACAAGAGAGAGCCTTTTCAAAATCAATAACAAAAATAATTAAATGCATAAGAATAAGAAAATGATAGCAAATGAAAAAAATTAAAGTAAGATCAGAAATTTACCATTACAGGATAAAATGAGTGTAGCTCAGGGGTCGAGTATGTTCTTAGAATACTGGAGGTCCTGCCATCAATCCCTGGCACCAAAAGGAAAGGGAAATAGATATTTTTACTGAGCTCTCTTTCTCTTCAATTAGGTCACCAAACAGACACAAATATGCTGATATTTGGCAAAGCCCTGAAGTGTAAGACCATTGCCCTCAAGGTTTAGCCTGGTGACTTCATAGAGAATGTCAAGGCTGAAGTCCAAGACAAGGAAGGGATCTCACATGGCCAGCAGCAGCTGGTGTTAGCTGCCAGCAGATAGAACACAGCTGCACCCTGGTCAACAGCACGGTCCAGAAAGATTCCCACTCTTCACCTGGTGCTCTGCCTGTGTGGTGGCATCATAGAGCCATCCCTTTGCCAATTTCTCCAGAGACACAACTATGACAAAGCCATGCACTACTCCCAAGTGCTGCCCACACCTGCACCCCTGTGTGGTCAAATTCCTCAAGAAGAAGTGTGGCCACACCAACAACCTGTGCTCCAAGAAAGTCAAATAATGCTGGAAGGTTGTTTGGCCCAGGATTCCAAGAACCCGATGAACATTTTTTGCCTGAAGGAGAAGGACTAAGGAAAGTGATAATGCTATGATTGGGCTAGTGACATGGACCAGTGTATAAGTGCTGCTGCAAATCTTCAGCCCTGACTCTGATCCACATTATGCAAAGAGAACACTGTCTTCTGTAGGTGTCCTCTGACCTCCATGCATGTGCTTGCGAATATACACACATGAAAAAAATGTAAGTGTAATATATTATAATTACATAAGTGTAATTTAAAGAAATAAGTGTAAATAAACAAGTGTAATTTAAAGTTTGTAATGTAATCAAAAAAGAACAACCAACCAGAAATAGTGGTACACATTGCTAACCCAGTATTTGAGACTATGAGAAAGAGGATTATACATTTTATTCCATGCAGGTGTACACAGTGAACCCGTCACACAAATCTTCAAACATTTTGAATATGAAGCATTTCACACAAAAAGTGAAATAAAGCAAACCCACATGTAAATTTGTATTTCATATATGTAATATTCATACATGTATTTCTTATGTGTAATATTTATACAGTTCCATCCAGATGGGACTGACAAAGATGAAGACAGAATGAGACAGACAATGATGGGACTGTGGAAATGTCATCCATCAAAGAATTGGTTGCAGAGTCTACGACCTGACCTAGCCACAGCCTTGGGGAAGTTAGAGCCTGGTGCCTGAGGAGGGCACTTCCTCTTCCTGTGGGACTACAACCACGTCACAGGGAGTGTCCAGCCTCCAGAGACCACACCCTGTGTCTCCTGTCTCTCCAGACAGTCTCTGTAGCTCTGCCCATGAGCACAGTTGCAGCCTCCAGGAGGAGATGCCATGACCTTCACCTTCACAGCCCTGCTCCGTCTGGGTGAGCTGTGGAGATGGGGAGGGGATACTGTGGTCTAGGATTGATGCTGCCCCACAGCCCAGCACAGGCCCATCAGGAAACCCCAGGGTCTCAGGAGGTTCTGCAGAATTGAGACTGCTCAAGCTTCAGGGGAAAATCTCTCACAGGGAACTCTCTTCCAGGACTGACTCTGGGCCTGGGGACCCCAGTGCTGGCAGGTGAGTGAGTGTCTGCAGCTGTCCTGACCTTTACTTCTCATCATTCCTGCAGCCATGCCTGGGCAGTGAGGATGGAGAACAACAAATGTGTGCTGCCCGTGGGGATGGCTAGAGGGTTGGGGTTGGGAGCTGCAATCTAAGGCTGGCTGCCCTGGGTCATAGCTGCTTGTTTTCTTGCAGGGGCCCTCCCTAAGCCTATCCTCAGAGCACAACCAGATTCTGTAGTCTCTCAGCAGACTACCGTAATCTTCTTGTGTGAGGGGACCACAGGAGCCAAAGAGTACTGTCTGCATAAAGACAGACACCGACCTTTAAAGTGCACAGAGATTCCACAGAGTCCTAAGAACAAGACTGAATTCTCAATCTCAAAAATAGACCATTACAATGCAGGGCAATATAGCTGTCAATATCGGACCGGTGATGGATGGTCAAGGGACAGTGACTCCCTGGAGCTGGTGGTGACAGGTGAGAGAACACATACGGTCCACAGACAGAGGCTTAACTGTCAAGAAGTGGGTCTGTTCACAAGAGTGCCCCCCCACCTTATATCATGGAAGACAATGAGACCATGAGAACATTTAACTGATTCCCCCTCTCTCCTAGGATTCTACAGTAAACCCAGCCTGTCAGCCCAGCCCAGCCCTGTGGTGACTGAAGGAGGGACTGTCACTCTCCAGTGTGTCTCATGGCAGCCATATCACTGGTTCATTCTGACTAAGGAAGGACCACAGAAGCTCTCCTGGATGCTGGACTCACAGTATAACCGCCATACTAGACAGTTCCAGGCCCTGTTCTCTGTGGGCCCTGTGACCTCCAGCCAAAGGTGGACATTCAGATGCTACAGCTTTAACAGGGACAGCCCACGGGTGTGGTCAGAACCTAGTGATCCCCTGGAGCTCCTGTTCTCAGGTGAGGAACCCCAGCCTTTCCCTAGAATGATGTTGACATGATACAGGTGCTCAGGGAAGCCTTGGTGTGCGGTGTGTGTGAAGGGCCAGGGCTCCTGAGCCCATGACACAGAGCATGGGAGAGAGTGGGACACAAGAGACAGAATCCAAGGCAGAGAGTGACTGCAAATCCCAGGAGGTCCAGGATGGAGATGAATCTTTATGGGACCTTCTGTTACTCCTGATCAGCTCATGTACCATCCACAACAGCTAGGCGAACCCCACAGAAGAGAGGGAGGAAGGGGTGCAGGAGCCAGAGCACTCGGGACATGAGGAGAACATGGACCACAGAATCAACTAAGCAGGGATAATAAGGACTCACAGAGACTGAAACAGCAACCACAGAGCCTGCATGGGTCTGCCATAGTCCCTCTGCACACACGCTGTGGTTGTTTACCTTGGGTTCTTTCTTGTTTTGTTTTATTTTGTTTTGTTTTGTTTTTTAGAGTTTCACTGTGTAGCTCTGGCTTCACTTGTAGACCAGGCTGGCCTTGAACTCACAGATATCTGTGGCATCTGCCTATGGAGTATTGGGGTTAAAGACCACCACCACTACTGCCTGGCTAGCTCTGGGTTTTTGTTAGACCCATAACAATGGAAGTGGGGAATTCTCTGACTCTTTTGCCTGTATGAGGGATATTTTTTCCTCCTTCTGGGTTCCCTTGTCCAGTCTTAAAATGAGGGCATGTGACTAGTCTTATTGAATGTTTGTTATGCCATGTTCAGTTAATATCACTGGGAAACCTGATCTTTTATGAAGGGAAATAGAGTAGTGGATGTAGGGGAGAAAGAAAGTGGGGAGGGTGCTATTAGGATGTATTGTATGAATACATTTAAAAGAAAAAAAGTGCCATCTGCAAGTGTGACTTTATCTGTACCGCTTTCAGACAGACCTACCTTCTTCTCTGCTACTTCCTTGCAGGGACCCTCCACAAACCCACCATCAAGGCTGAGCCACGCTCTGTGGTCACCTCAGAAAGCCCCATGACCATTTGGTGTCAGGGGACCCTGGATGCAGAAATATGTGTTCTGCATAAACAGGGAAGCCAAAAAACCTGGGGCACACAGACGCCAGAGAAGCCTGAGAACAAGGCCAACTTCTCCATCCCTTCTGTGACACAGCAACATGGGGGACAATATCGCTGTTACTGTTACAGCTCAGCTGGCTGGTCAGAGCGCAGTGACACCCTGGAACTGGTGGTGACAGGTGAGGGGACAGTCAGGGTGTCTGCCCCAGGCTCTGCTCTCAAATGTATTCTGCTCTCACAGCCTAGATCTGGAGAACACTGTGGCTGTGTGAGTCTATGAAACAGTCTGCCTCCTTCTCTCCTAGGAATCTACTACAGTAAACTCAGACTGACAGCCCTGCCCAGCCCTGTGGTGACCTCAGGAGGGAATATCACTCTCCAGTGTGTCTCACAGGAAGGATATGACAAGCTCATTCTCACCAAGAATGATCAAAAGGTTTTTAGGTCTCTGAACTCACAGTTTATACACAGTATCAGGCAGTACCAAGCCTTGTTCTCTATAGATCATGTAACACCAGACCACAGAGGGACATTCAGATGTTACGGTTACTATAAGGATACCCCACAGTTGTGGTCAGTACCCAGTGAGCCCCTGGAAGTACACATCTCAGGTGAGTCAGTGCAATCATTGATCCATCAATTTTTGACACACTAAGCCCTTTGCCATGGACCTGTCCCACTGGGTAGTTGTGGGTGGAGAGTGGGAGAGGAAGAGCCTGGTAGCTGAGCCAGAGCCCCACTCCTGGGGAGAAGCAGTGACATGTGCAGGGCAGGATGAGAGGGGATAAGTGTTTGCTAAAAACCAGCTCCTCAATCACTAGCCTGTCACCTTCCATCTAGGCCTCTCCAAGAAGCCCTCCTTGCTGACTCACCAAGGCCATATCCTGGACCCTGGGAAGACCCTCACCCTGCAGTGTTGTTCTGACTTCAACTATGACAGATTTGCTCTGTACAAATTGGGGGGAGATGACCTCACCCAGCATGATGGCCAGTGGACCGAGGCTGGCCTCTCCTTGGCCAACTTCACACTGGGCCCTGTGAGCAGAACTACTGGAGGCCAATACAGATGCTATGGTGCACACAACCTCTCCTCTGAGTGGTCAGCCGCCAGTGACCCCCTGGACATCCTGATCACAGGTGAGGGGCTAAATAGATTCCCTCAGGTACCTAACCTGTGCATGGGTTCTCGTGGGGGAGTTAAGGAGCTGATTACTTGAATTAAGGAGAAAGATCTTATTCAGACACATATGTGGAGGGAGGAGAACAGGAGAGGGGCTCAGGCAGAGAAAAGAGACAGAGTCCCAGGTGCTCAGGGCAGACCCAGGTGAGGTGTCAGCTCAGAACAATGAAGACAACCTCTCATCCTCCCTCTTCTCTTTAGGACAGCTTCGCTTCAGTCCTTCCCTCTCAGTGAAACCTAACTCCACAGTACACCCTGGAGACAACGTGACCCTGCTGTGTCAGTCACCATACAAGGTGGACACTTTCATTCTGTCCAAGGAGGGAGCAGACCACCAACCCCAGCGACTAAAATCAAAGTCTGAAGCTCAGGAGTTCCAGGCAGAATTCTCCATGAGTGCTGTGACCTCTGACCTCTCAGGCACCTACAGGTGCTATAGATCTCAAGACTCATCTCCCTACCTGTTGTCATATGCCAGTGACCCTGTGGAGCTCACGGTCTCAGGTGAGGTGACCCTGAACTCTCAAGGTGACTTACAATCCAAACCCTGGGAGAGCCCTTGACTTGGGTGGGATTAAGGGGACAATAGGAAGGTTAGTCAGAAGGCACTTTCCCTGCCAGAGAAGTGGATGCCAGCATCGGTCCTTCTAGTAATGTCCACTCCACCCTCTGTTGTAATCTAGGTTTCAGGTAGACAGCATGAGAATCTTGGGGAGGTTACAGGACAGTGAGCAGAGAGAGGCCCCTCCGTTAGCATCTAACCCTCACCTCCTCTTGTTCTGTTTCCTAGAACCCATTGGAACCTCCAGCCCACCACCCTCAAAGTCCATGCCAACAGCTGGTGAGTATCAGGCACTCAGTGCAGGGAGTGTGCTCCATCCCCAGGCTGTCTCACAGCTCTCAGCCCACTGAAGTCCTCACTTCTCTGTCTGTTTAGTTTGTGAGTAAAGGAGGCAAATAAAGATCCCAACAGAGTTCCCAAACCCAGGACTTAGAGGTTGGGATACAGAAGGTGGCATCCAGAGAGAAATTTTCTGCCTCAGCCTGGAGATTGGGGAGGGTGTTGAGGTGGAGAGCAGAGATCCCAGACATTTGCCTCCCCATCCTGCCTCTAAGGCCCTGAGAACAAACCTCTCTCACCTGCATGGAGTCAGGACCCAGAGGCTAATAAGGACTCTGTTGGAAAGTGGGGCCCAGATGGGCAATACCTAGTTATGGGCTCCACGCAGCTGCTTCGGGAGATGCTGACTGGGACCAGCCTTTCCCTTTCTGGATTGGCTGCTGTTTCTCTGAGTAAAAAGGGGAGAAGCCTGGTCCACATGTCTAAATTTCTTTCGGGGCTGGCCTTAGCTGTGACTTCTCCTGACAGAGGAGTCCCCCAGAACCTGATTCTGCAGTGGGTCTGTCCCACAGTGGTGGGGACATATGCAAGGGTGGGGCATGGGGTCAGGGCAGGGCATTCAGGCTCCTTCCCTCCAGCTCATAAGGCTCAGCTCAGGTGGAGAGAAAAGAGCTGGAAGTAAGAATCCCTGGGTTCGACTCCCAGCTCTGCCACTTCCAGTCAGGTGATCTGAGGCAGGTGAACTGTGGAGACAGAAAAAGAGACAATTCTTTGTTGTATGATCGTGAGGATGGAAGATGATGAGTGCAAAGACCCAGCATGCGTCTGTCACAGAGTAGGAACTCAGTTAAGCATCAACATTCCCCACTCATGATGTCACTTGTGTCTCAGGACTGGAAGGGTACCTGAAGGCTCTGGTCGGAGTCTCTGTGGCCTTCCTCCTGTTCCTCTTCATCCTCATCTTCCTCCTTCTCCGACGAAGGCATCAGGGAAAATTCAGGAAGGATGGTGAGTAAGGTGTGGGTGACCTGGGTCTCAGGTGGTGGTAGGTTCCCCTGTGAACAACCAAGCACAGGATCAGGACACCAGCCCCAGGGATCCCTCAAACTTGGGCTAGGTAGTTTAGAAACACTTCTGATCTCAGATCAGAAAGAACATGATCTCAGAACCTGTGCAATGTCAGGTGTTCTGTGAGCTTCACCATGTCCTGGGACATTTGCTCACTCATCCTTGATGTATAGGTCCCTTCCTTCCTTCCCTGTACATGCCTGGGGGGGAGGGGGTAAGCTGAGACTCTTCTCTCTCTTGCAGCCAGGAACGATACAGAATTGCAACTTCCTACAGGAGCTGTAGAGCCACTAAGCAGAGACAGAGGCTCCCAGAAGAGGTAACTCATGGCCAGAGACATAAACCCCCAGCATCCTGACACACCTCACTGCCAACTGACATCTTCTTGTCTCTCCAGATCCAATCCAGCTGCTGCCACACAGGAAGAAATCATTTGTGAGATAAAGAGGGTCCTGGGGATGGAGATGTCTGAGGACTCAGCATTGCAGGGGTGGTGGAGAGGCTCTGGGGTCTTTGCTATTTGGGTCTGAACTTCACACTATAGATACGGGGATATCACAACACTCCTCGATTCTCTGTCCACATCTGGGGCAATGTAGGAAACCAGGGGTCAGAGTCATCCCTAGACTCTGGTCAGGAGACATTCTGTTTGTTCTTCTGACAGACGCTTCAGTGGAGGACACACAGCCTGAGGATGGTGCCAAGCTGGACAGTTGGGTGAGGTTTCTGTCCCTATCTGCAGTGCTAAGAACTTAGGGCCCAGTTTAGTCCAGGGGATGCCTTTTTTGTTCTCCCTCTCTTGGCCCTCAGAAGCAACCACAGCTGACCCTTCCCTCTCTTCTGCAAGTACAACCTGCCTCACTCTCTCCTAGTTTTCCCGGGATCATGTGTCTCACTGCTCCTGTCCCCTTTCTGGCTCCTTGGCATCTGTCTGATTGTCTTCTGGGGGACAGCATGGAAGGGAAAGCCCACAGCAACATTTATGGAGCTAGCAGCTGCAGGCAGGAAACAAAGGGACTTGGGCAGAAACGTGGGGTTTTGTATTGTGTGTGTGGATGTTTTACAAGCGTGTATGTCTCTGAACCACATGCCTGCATGGTGCTCCCAGGGGCTAGAGAAGAGTGTCAGATACCCTGGAATGAGAGTTACATATGAATGTAGGTTGCCTTGTGGGTTCTGGGAACCAAACCTGGATCCTCTGAAGTAGTAGTCAGTGCTCTTAACCACAGAGCCATCTCTCCAGCCTCCAGAAACGTGTTTTCAGGAAGATGGACTGTGTGGGTACAGCCAGGACAGCAAGGTGTAGAATGTCAGGATAAGAGGCCAGAACTACAGGAAGGAAGCCTGGGAAGATCCCCTCAGGGATGCTGTCATCTAAATGGGTCACTCTGGCCATGCTGTGGAAAAATGGCCAGAGATACCCAAGGGAACAGGGAGACACTGTCTGTCCCTCACTACTCCCCTGCTACAGAGACCAGCTGAGGGAGACCCCCAGGGAGAGACATATGCCCAGGTGAAAGGCTCCAGGGTCAGGAGGGCAGGAGCTGTCCTTCCTTATGTCATGTCAGGAGAAGTCCTGGACACCAAAGATGGACAAGCAGAAGATGACAGAGAGATGGACACTCAGGTGGGTCCTGTCCTGCACAGGACTTCAGCATCCCCCAAGCCAAGCATAAACCCTCCTCCCACTCTCTCCCACTCCAGGCTGCTGAATCCGAGGAGCCCCAGGATGTGACCTATGCCCAGCTGTGCACCAGATCACTCAGACAGGGAACAGCTGCACCTCCTCCCTCCCAGGCAGGGGAAGCCCCAGAGGAGTCCACTGTATATGCTGCTCTGGCAGTCACTCAACCGGGTTCTGTTCCGAGTAACAAGGAGCAATGACTCTCTGCCTGCTGGGAGACTTAACAGACACATCCAAGGTTTTATGTGAACTTTTGGGCACCTGACTGCATTTTAACTAACATGATACATTTTGGAAATAAAGCAGATTTCTCAATAATCACGTGAAATGAGAAACTAAATAGAAGGGAATGGTTTCACACTGAGTACTAATTTTAATGACATCACTCATTAAAGCCATGAAATGAGAAAATTTACAGGCTTGGTTGCACAGATCCATAATACCAACCCCTGGGAGGCTGAGGCAGGAGAATTGCCTTTGGTTTGTGGTTATCTTGGCATACCTAGTGAATTTCATGCCAGCCTGGGCTACAGAGTGAGACATGTTTCAGACATTAACCACCAAAGGCCAGGGTGGAGGTAAATATCTGAAATCCCAGCACTTTGAAGGTGTGGACAGGAGGATCAAGAAGTCAAGGCCATCTTCACTTACACAGCACAGAAGTAAGAGGCCAGCCTGGAACACATGTGATGCTGTTTTAGAATATACAGGCCAGGCATGGTGGTGCATGCCTTCAATCTCAGCACTTAGGAGGTAGAGACAGGCAGGTCTCTCTGAGTCTGAGGCCAGCTAGTCTCATAGGGAATTCCAGGACTGCCAGGGCTACATAGAGAAACCTTGTCTCAAAGAATAAGTAAATAAAATAGGGCCAGTAAGATGGCTTGGCCAGTAAAGGTACTTGCCACCAAGTCTGATATCCTAAGTTCAATCAGCAGGCATAGGACAAAACTGACTCCCACAAATTGTTCTCTGACCTCCACCTAAGTCCTTGGTGTCCTCACCACACCCAATAAATAAATAAAACAATTTAAAAATAAACTAATAATCATAAATGAAAACTGGGTATGGCGGTGTAGGCCTGTAAATACAACAAGGCTGGCCTCAAACCTGCTGTCCTTCTGCCTCAGTTCCCAATATGTACAACCACATATTCACTTTATTTTTTTTAAGTTTTTTTGTGTTTTATTTATGTGTATGTATATGTGTTTGTGTGTTTTGATGCTGTGTGTATACAGGTGTACACATGGAGGCCAGAGTGGACATTGGAGCTGTAGTTATACGTGTCTGTGTGCTACATGCCGTAAATGCTGGGAACTGAACTCAGGTCCTCAGCAAGAGCAGTACAAGCTGTTAATCATAGAGCCACCTTTCCAGCCTCCCTACATTCATTAAAATTGTAATAACAGCAGAGCACTATAAACAATTTTATACCAACAAATTAGGAACTGTACATAAAATAGATCCCATGACATCAATAAAAGTTATTTTATTGCTCAATAAATACAAAATCTGAGTGATTTCCCACACATTGAACACACTGTCACTAGAAAAGTTCCCCTTTGGAAATTCTCTTTCTGGAACCTGGTGATTTTTTCCAAATGTTTGTGTGTTTAAAATAAAGGCATGAAACTAGAGAAAGAGGAAATATAGCCCACCATAGTTCATCAGACCAGAATATAATTTTGTAACAAAACTTGACAAAGAAAACCTAGGAAGAAAGTTTTTTCACTAGATGTGATCTCTTAAAAAAATTAATGAACCAACGGGGCTGGAGAGATGGCTCAGAGGTTAAGAGCACTGACTGCTCTTCCAGAGGTCCTGAGTTCAATTCCCAGCAACCACATGATGGCTCACAACCATCTGTAATGAGATCTGGTGCCCTCTTCTGGCCTTCAGTCATATATGCTGTATATGTAATAAATAAATCTTTAAAAAAAAAATTAATGAACCAACAACCAGGGAACCTGCATGGAACTAACCTAGACCCTCTACATATGTATTACAGCTGTGTAACTCGGTCTTGTTGGACTCCTAACAGTGAGAGCAGGGCTATCCTTGACTCTGATGCCTGCTTTTGGGACCCGTTCTTCCTACTGGATTGCCTCATCTAGCATTAATAGAAGAGGAGGTGCCTAGTCTCACTGCAACTTTATATACAGTGGCTGGCTGATATCTATGGACACTCTCCGTTTTCAGAACAGAAACAGGAGGAGTGAATGCAGGGTGGGCTGGGGGGTGAAGAGGAGAGGAGGGAGAAGAAACTTTTATTGAAAAGTGAAAGCAATAAATAAATAGCTGGGCAGTGGTGGCACACACCTTTAATCCCAGCACTCGGGAGGCAGAGCCAGGCGGATCTTTGTGAGTTCGAGGTCAGCCTGGTCTACAGAGTGAGTTTCAGGAAAGGCGCAAAGCTACACAGGGAAACCCTGTCTCAAAAAAAAACCAAGTAAATAAATAAATAAACAAACAAACAAAAAAGTTGGAG
This sequence comes from Peromyscus eremicus, assembly GCF_949786415.1. Lineage (NCBI taxonomy): Eukaryota > Metazoa > Chordata > Mammalia > Rodentia > Cricetidae > Peromyscus > Peromyscus eremicus. The sequence continues at coordinate 182,820,710 of NC_081416.1, forward strand.
TTATAGATAATTGTGAGCTGCCATGTGGGTGCTGGGATGAACTTGGGTCCTCTGGAAGAGCAGCTAGTGCTCTTAACTGCTAAGCCATTTTTTTCCAGTTCCAATATTTACTTTTTTTTGGTTTTTGTTTTTATTTTGTTTTGTTGGTTTTTTGAGACAGGGTTTCTCTGTGTAGCTTTGTGCCTTTCCTGGATCTCCCTCTGTAGCTCAGGCTGGCCTTGAACTCACAGAGATCTGCCTGGCTCTGCCTCCCGAGTGCTGGAATTAAAGGTATGCGCCACCACCGCCCGGCCAGTAATTTATTTTTAAGGACATCACAATCACACTGGTGGTTTGGTTTTCTCTTTTCTTTGTTTTAATATTAGTTTGTTTTGCTTTTTAATATTAGTTTCAAAAACAGTGAGTAGCTTAAAATTTTTAAAATTGCTAGGTCTGGTGGCACAGTCCTGACCAGACATCACAGCTACTTTGGAGGCTGATACAGGGCGATATAAAATGCAAAATCCACTTTAGTTGCAGAGTGAGTTCAAGGCCATTCTCTACAAATTAGTGAGATTTCCATCCCAGAATAAAAGGTAAAAGATATAGCCCAGTGTTAGAGCACTTGCCCTGCATTCCAGAACTCAAGGACTTATCCTTGGTAGGTTTATTTCTGGATCCTGTTAGCGTCTTTCTCTTTCTTTTCCTTGTTTGATGTACTTCAGGCATCATGTAACCCAGCTGGCCTCAAACCTGCTATTTAATTGTTGCTGAACTTGAACTTCTGATCATCCTGCTCCACCCCTTTAAAAATACCTAGCTCACATGCTTGCACCACTTTGCCCAGCTCTGGGTCCTTTGCTACCTGTCTGTTGTTATGTGTGCCTGTTTTTGTGCCAATAAAAATGCTGGCTGTACCAAGGACAGGTCCCGGTCCCACCTGTCCTTGGTGCATGAGCTGGCTTTTTGGAACCTAGGGCCTATGCTGAGACACTTTGCTCAGCCTTGGTGTAGGGAGGAGGGGACTGGACCTGCCTCAACTGAATCTACCAGGCTGGGCTGAATCCCCAGGGGAGACCTTGCCTTGGAGGAGGTGGGTATGGGGAGCGGATTTGGGGGGAATGCTGGGGGTGGGAAGAGGGAGGACAGGGGAATCCAAGGCTGATATGTAAAATTAAATTAATTATAAAATAAAAATATTTATTAAAAGAAAAAAATGCTGGTTGTGTTACTCTGGTTCTAGATTTATAATTTGAAGTTGGTCATGTTGATACCATCACTGTTTAGAATTAGTTTCCATATTGGAGGTATTTTGTTTTTTTTATATATCTTAAGTTTTTGGCCTTGTGTTCTTTGAGTCTCGTTGTGTAGCTCTGACTGACCTGGAATTTCTCATACCAGGCTGTCCTCAAAGTCATTGGCTGGTTGTGGTGCTCGTCTTTAATCCCAGTACTTGGGAAGCAGAGGCAGGCGGATCTCTTGAGTTCTCGAGGCCAGCCTGGTCTTGAGTTCCAGGACAGCCAGGACTGCACAGAGTATGTGTGTGTGTGTGTGTGTGTGTGTGTGTGTGTGTGTGTGTGTGTGTAGGGGAGGGTCATTGGCCTTCAGAATGTTGGGAGGAGAGGCATCCATCACCATATCCAGTTTAGGATTTTCTATTTCTTTTTTTTTTTTTTTTTTTTTTTTTTTTTTTTGGTTTTTCGAGACAGGGTTTCTCTGTGTAGCTTTGTGCCTTTCCTGGAACTCACTTGGTAGTCCAGGCTGGCCTCAAACTCACAGAGATCCGCCTGTCTCTGCCTCCCGAGTGCTGGGATTAAAGGCGTGTGCCACCACCGCCCGGCAGGATTTTCTATTTCTATGAAGAATGTCATTCAAATTTTCAATCTCTACATTGCTTTGGTTCATATAGCCATTTTCATACTGCTGACTCATGAACAGAGAAAACCTTCCCATCTTCTAGTGCCTTTAGTTTGTGTTGTACATGTGGGCGATGCATGTGTATTTGAACACATGAGCATGCAGTCACAGGCCAATGCTGGACATCTTTATCAATGGTTATCTTACTGGAGGGAAGGGACAGGCAAACAAAATCCAGGATTTCTCTCACTGAACCCAGAGCCCATGAATTTCAGTAGTAGGCTGGGTGGCCAAGGAGCTCCAGGAATCTCCCAGTCACCACTTCCCTAGCACTGTAATTTTTGAGAACATAAAATATTTTTAATATAACTCTTCCCCCTCCCTACAAGCATGCAGCTTTTAATGAGTGCTGGGGGACCCAAACTCAGGTTCGTTTGCACAGCAACATTTTGCCAACTGAGCCATCTTTACCTTTGAAAGCTTGTTTTAACTTAGATCTTTCACCTCCTTGGCTAGGTTTATTGCGAGGCTTAATCCATGTATTTTTAATTTCATACTGAGGCTATTATGGACTCTCCCTGACTTCTAACCAAGAACTGTTATCTCTTAAATTCTTAAGTGGGGATGGGAGATCACCTTTCCAGTTCTCTGGCAGACTCCAGGGTGGGCTGGAGGCAGACTTTCCTATAGCATCTGAGACCAAACTTGATAATTACCAAGTCTTGACTCCCACCACTACTCACATATTCCACTGCCACCCATTCTCGAGAAGCTGTGTAGCAGTAAAAGGAGGGACATGCTGAGTAGGCAAATGTGGACAGGCAATGTGGATGAGTATAAATGGCTAAGTGGTTTCTGGTGTAAGAATGGGAAGACTCATACTAAATGGTCTTGGTCAAGTCTAGTTGCATTTGGTCTGCAAAAGGATCTTTGTGCCTGCTTACTTCTATACCCTACACCAAGGGGCCAGACATTCAGAGGTCTCAACAGTCTGTGGCTGCGGACTATTAGCTCCAATAAAATCCATGCTGGCTGGAGGCCACTGAGGAGCTTGTTTTGGAAGGTGACTGCTTCCAGATAATCCCAAATTCCTGCAGAGCTTACTCCAAGTTACCTAACCATCAGCCATGACCTCTGGATAGGGAGGGCCCTGTCACTTGCATTACCCTTGAGATTCTATGCAGATTTACAGTGCTATAAGGTCTTTTCTTGCATTGAAGCTGGCCACTTAACTGACAGAGTCCAAGTAGCTGTCCTTACTTGACAGCTGCTTTTCAATTTCAAGCCTGTTCTCACTTCCTCAGAGATCAAACCACATCCTCTCATCTGACCCAAGCTTCCCAGAAAGGCAAAACAGAAAATGAGGAAGCCAGCCTCCCTCCTGACCATGAGTACAAAACATAGCTGAAAATTTCTTAAGCAGCCCTGGGCAACGGGAGTTCACTAGCTTATTTCCTGCTTACCACATCCTGAGACATAACTTACAAAACAGAAGCCACTTTGCAAGCTTACAACCAGTCAACCTCACTGGAGACCTATTTTGGCCACAGATGGCTGGGTTGGAATTTTGTTTTCTGCTATAGCCCACTAAACAAGGACCAACTACACACAGCATAGGTAATAGAAAAGCATCTGGTCAACCAACTTTCTCCTCTCCTATGGACATTTTCAAACAAGTTGTATAGTGGCCTGGCCTACATCTAACAGGGCTTCTTCCCAGTACAAAGGCTGTGTTCACAGCAGAGGCACACCAATAAACCAAGTGTTAATTCTGCTTTATTAGTCAACTGGAAAAGTAGACAATCCTCCAGTCTAGGGAGGCATTAACTTAATCCTCTTCTTCATCATCACCAGCTCCAGCACCACCCTGGCCCTTCTTGGCATTCTTCCTCTTCACTCGGCCTGGGCGGCCACCACCATAAGGAGAACGGAGGGAGAAATCAATGTGTTTCTGGGAGTCCAGACGAACAATGAAGGATGGAATGTTCACCACCTGCTTGCGGACCCTGAATAGGAAGAACAGGTTAAGGGGACAAGGTGAGAGGTGGAACCAACTGGTCCTGTCCTTGACAACAGGTTGATGGGCACTCTTGACCTCATAGACCCAGAAGTCTTATAGGTAGCCAAAATGGTTTATGGTGAGTACTAATCCTCAAACCACCTCAGACAACAACAGTACATCTCTGCCCATAGATAAAGCTGGTGAGGGAGAAATCAGTTACAAAAAGGGGAAAGGTATGCAATTTTCACTCATTTAACTAGTCTTTGCACCAGTCACTTTCAGCCAGATTGATTATCAACTGGCAAATTAACAAACAGGAATATAGCAATGAGGTCTGGGTTGGAACTCACACAGCAAGCTCCAATGACAGCTTTGCCCCCCCCCACCAACATCAACTCAATCCTCTCTCTCCAAGAGGGCACCAAGAGCTATTACCTGTCCAGCTGCTTGCATGCCTGGCAGAGAACTTCGCAAGGTGTACGGTTTGAGCCGCAGTGACACTTGCGCTGGGCTATGGGGGAGACAAAGCTGTCCCCAATTCCCCCATAAGCTTTCATTCTGAACCCTCAGGGTAAGCTCAGATTTGTCAGCTCCGAAGGCTACACAGGAGACAGGGACGGCAGCTTAGCAAAGGAAACCAACAGTGCAGATAGGGTAAGTAAAGTAAGGCTTTCAGGCTTAGCTTTAGCTTACCTGATATGACGCTGGCGGATGAGCACACGGGCATGGTGAATAGATTTAGCCAGACCCAACTTAAAGACCTGGGTCTGCAGCCGCCTCTCCAAGAAATCCTCAATCTTCAGGCCCAGGATGTAATCCAGCTTCATCTTGCCCTCATCCAGCACCCCAATGCGAACAAGTCGCCTCAGCAGAGCATTGCCTGGAGGGGAGCATAACTCAAATCAGTCCTGACCTCAGACTCCACCTCAGAGCTCCCATAAGGCAAGCTCCTACAGCTTTCGCCCATTTTGTATTTTGCAAAGAGCACGGGAGAAAAGAATGTCAGTGATATGCCTAATGATAACTTTTCTTCTAAGAGCTGCAGGCTTGAGACCCTGACATGGGCACTGGGTCACCCTTTAAACAACAGGAATTATACCACAGGTTTACAGCCTTTCATTCAACCTTCATCACTAAGGGAGGAGCTTTAACACTCAACTTAAGAAGCCAGGCGGTGGTGGGGCACGCCTTTAATCCCAGCACTGGGAGGCAGAGGCAGGCGGATCTCTGTGAGTTCAAGGCCAGCTTCGTTTACAGAGTGTTCCAGGACAGGCTCCAAAGCTACAGAGACCGCCTCAAAAACCAAAAATAAATAAAAACAAAGAGGCTTCCCGGACAGGCTCCAAGGTACAGAGAAACCCTGTCTCGAAAAACCAAACAAAAAACCATGCTACTTTCACAACAAGAATCACAGTACTTGGGAGGCTAGGGTGAGCAGAGACCAAAAGATAATCTAAACTACACAGTACCAAGCCAACAAGATATATAGAAACAACCCACATCTATTCCTCAGACTATTCTCCCAGGAATTTGAAAGAAAGCTAACTGTGAAGGCCTAGTCACCTAGTTAAATGCTAAATATAAAGAACCAAGTTAAAAAAAAACATTCACCATTGATTTTCTTCCAGTATCCTAAAATAGACTCAATTTCTGATGTTCTATAAATACTGGTCAGATACAAATACAAAATATATCCCCAAAAAGAAAATATTACGCCATTCCTGTTATATAAAACATTCAGTATGAAGACAAAAAGTAAAGCGCACACTGATAAACCTGTTTAAGACACAAGAGCACATCCTACCATTAAACTGTTCCGTGGCCTCCATTTGACCAATGTTGACAGACCCAAAACTCTACAAAGTTAACTCGAATAGACTCCTTGTGGCACAAGCTGGTATTAAAACGTTCAGTTTCTAATCTGAAATCTCACTGTCAATCAAGAGACAGACCTTTTCTGGTAGTCACTAACACATAGGAGAAAGTCTAGACCTGACTGAGTCAAGGCAGTGATAACTCCAAGGCATTTATTTCTTTCCTAACTGTAGCCAGAGGTTTCATTAGAAAGCGATTCCAGGGAGGCTGCCTTGACAATTTTCACTTCTGCTCATCAAGAAAACCGAAAGTTTGTATACCTGCAGCTCCCGTTCTTCTGTAACTAACTCTGAAACATGAATCTGTTTCCAAGTCTGTGTTGAAAATTCCCCCAAGCCAAGCGAAGTGGCCCACACCTGCAAACCCTGCACTTTTTAGACTTCTGGTAGTTTACAGGCCAAACTGACCTACATGAGTTTACGTCTCAAATATTCCCCATAAGCTCAACTTGTTCAGGGTCATACCTCCCACGACCACAATGCAGCCTAAAAACCCAACTCAGCAACCCCGCAGGCGACCAACCACCCTTTTGAAAATAAGCCCATATTTACCTTCAAAAAGACGCCGCGGGTCCTTTTCGTCCAGTGTCAGCAGCTCCCGGGCGGCCTTGCGGATCTTAGCCAGGGTAAATTTGACCCTCCAGACCTCACGCTTGTTCCGGAGCCCATACTCTCCTGCACGTGCGTGGGAGGGAACGACAGGGCCAGAGCCATGAGTTACTACACTTGCCTTAGCGACTTCAGAACACAATAAACCACAATCCTCTGCTGCGATGGCGCCCAGGACGAGCACGTGGGGGACCGACCTCATGGCTACCTAACTCTTCCCCTCGCGATCCCCAATCCGAAATTCCACCTTGGCCACTCACCGATCAGCTTCAGTTCCTGGTCGAGACGCGATTTCTCGAAGGGTCTCCGTGGGGTCACATAGGTTTTGCGACAAACCCAACTTCTGGCAACCGGCATGTTGGCTCCTCTAGGCCCGCCGCGCCTGCGCCAAGGGTCGTGTTTAAAATTAAAAATGTCATGGCGCCTACGCAGCCAAACCCCGCGAGCCCCACACCAACTCGGCTCTCGCGAGAACCGCCTTAGAAAATTTGGAACCGAGATTTTTTTTTCCCCACCACCGTGCTGCAATGATGTCCAAGCACCTTCTTCCCGCCCCTCTCCCTTAGCGTGTCCGTAAAGTTCTGAATGGCTCCATTACCTTACACCGTCTCCCCAAAAACCTAACTACATTACGCTCACGATGCTCACCTACGAACTCACGCCCGTGACAAAGAGGAACGCTTCCGCCGGATCGCGGTCTTATAGCAACGTCGCTTGGCCATGACGTCATCGCGCACCGCTCGCGGCCTCGCCAATCAGAAGCGGGAAAGCAATAGAGTGGAGCGGGTGGGCCAGAGCGGCGCTGCGCTGGGCGGACTTACCAGTGAGTTGGTTAGGCGGCTGAAGAGCAGACGTGACATCCTTGCTTTAATCCAAGGATTAACGGAGCTGCCGCTTCCAGGGCAAAGGCATAAAGTAACGCGCTGCAGTTGTCACTTTTTGTTTTAACAAGGGCTCTTAGGAAAAAGCTCACAGGAAATTCAGGGCAGCAGCCAAGGTTCCCCACCACGGTCTCAGTCTCGTGACAATGCCCTTATCTTGGCCATACAAATGCCTAGGATATTAGGTGTGGGCCACCGTGCTGGGCTTGTAATATTGAAATATGCATGCTGTGCCGGTTCGTTTTTGTCAGCTTGACACAAACCTAGACATATCTGGAAAGAGGAACTCTTAAATAAGAAAATCCCCCCATCATCTTGGCCTGTAAGTCTCTCCTGTTTTATTTATTGTTTTTGAGTCAGGGTATCCCAACAAATGACCATGCATTCCTGATCCTCCTTCCTATACTTCCCAAGTGCTGGTATTACAACCCATTTTCCTACAGATATTTCGTTTGGTTGGGGTTTGTTGTCGTGTCTCTCCCTCCCCCCTCCCCCCACCCCAAGGTCTTTCTGCTTAGTCCTGGTTTTCCTGGAGCCGGCAGTGTAGACCAAGCAGGCCTGGAACGCACCGATCCACCTGCCTCTGCCTCCCAAGTGCTGGGATTGAAAGTGTGCACCACCACGCCCGGCTTTATTTCTTTGTGGGGAAACAGGGTCTATGTAGCTAGCCCTGGCTATCCTGGAACTATGTAGACAGGCTGGCCTCAAACTCATAGGTATGATGTCCCTGAGTAGCTAAGAGGACAGGCCTGTACCACTAGGCCTAGATCAGGTATTCTTTCCTTTTATTTTAACCTATTTGACTGGTAGAAATTTATTTTTGCATTTACATACTCAGGCAAGGATCTTGTTCATTTAGTCTGGGGAGGACAGACTGAGGGTAGGGGACAGGTAGACAGACTATAGTTTACTTTCTGCGTGTCAAGTATTTACATTTTTTTAAATTTTACGTGCATTGGTATTTTGCCTGTATATCTGTCTGAGTGTCAAATCCCCTGGAATTGGGAGTTACAGATAATTTTGAGCTGCCATGTGGGCGCTGGGATGAACTTGGGTCCTCTGGAAGAGCAGCTAGTGCTCTTAACTGCTAAGCCATTTTTTTCTAGTTCCAATTTTTAATGTTTTTGTTTTGTTTTGTTTGTTGTTTTTCGAGACAGGGTTTCTCTGTGTAGTTTTGGTGCCTGTTCTGGATCTCGCTCTGTAGACCAGGCTGGCCTCAAACTCAGAGATCTGCCTGGCTCTGCCTCCCAAGTACTGAGATTAAAGGCATGTGCCACCACCGCCCGGCAATTTTTAATTTTTAAAAATGACTTAATGTGGGGTTGGGGAATTTAGCTCAGTGGTAGAGTGCTTGCCTAGCAAGCACAAGGCCCTGGGTTCGGTCCTCAGCTCCGAGAAAAAAAGAAAAAAAAAACTTAATGTATACAGGTGTTTTGCCTGCAGATATACACGTTCCCATGTGTGAACTTAGTGTCTTCAAGGGCCAGAAAGGGTTAGATGCCCAGAAATTGGAGCTAGAGGTGTTGGTGAGCCGTGTGTGTGCTGTGAACCAAACCCAGTCCCTTTGCAAGAGCACCAAGTACTCTTAACCATCTCTCCAGCCCTTATTTATCTGCAATAGGTCTTGCTGGTCTGGAACTTGCTATATAGACCAGGCTAGCCTTGAATTCAAAGATCCTCCTGCTTCTCCTATCTGAGCACTGATATTCAAAGTGTATACCACCACACCCAGCTGTTTTTAACTGTGTATGTGTGGGTATATGCACCTGAGTGGAGTTGCCTGTGGAGGACAGAACAGGGTGCCAAATTCCCTGAGGATGGAGTTACAGGCACTTTGTGAGCTGTCCTAAATGGGTGTTTCGAAAAGCTCAACTACTGAGCCATCTCTATAGCCCCAAAGGTGTAGCCCAAGCAGGCCTCACACTCATGATCCTCCTGCCTTTGCCTCTTCAGTCTACCTTACTATACTGGTATACACCACCACAACCAGCTCATGCAACATTTTTAGTTATAACCTTTATATGCATTTGAAATGGTTTCTAGCAATCTCAAGGGGACCAGTGAGATGGCTCAGCAGTTAAAGGTGCTTGATGGCAAGTCTGATAACCTGAGTTCGATCCCTGAGACCCACATGGTAAAAAGAATAGAGCAAGCTTTCTCAAATTCTTCTCTGAACTCTGCATATGTTCCATGGCACATTCGTGCCCACATACATACACATGTATATATACAATAAATAAACGTAATAAAAAAAAATCTTCAAGGCAAAACTTAGTGAGATTCAAAGAAGCAGACTGCTGAATCAGAAAGACCAAGTGTAAAGCCAGGCCTGGTAGTTATTATTAGTTTTGTGACCCTGAGCAAGTCATTTCCCCTTCCCTTTTCTCATCTGAATATAGGAATAAAAACTCCACATTTCAAAGATTGCTGTAAGGACTCAAAATACAAACATTTATTCAACAAATTTATTGAGACCTGCCCTGTAGAAAACAAAAAAGCCAAGTAAGAGCAGTCTCAACTCTGAACAAGCTCACAGTATGGAAACAGAAATAAAAAACAACACTGCTACTAAGTGCCTTAAAACAGAAAAAAAACTAGAAAGGATGTAGTGTTCAAAACTCTGGAATCAGAACTAACCAGGCAGGGCACAAGCCTCCATGTGGAGACAAGCTGGAGTGACCATCCAGAAGGGTTCTTGCGACCCACAGCCACACCTCCCTCGGTCTCCTGCAGCTCACTGCAGGCTGGCCCACTGCAGGGAGGTGTAGACCACCTTCCCATCAGGCTGAGGGGAGCAGAGAAGCAGGGTCTTTCTGACACTGGTTCCCAGGCGGCCGGCAGAGACCAGGTCCTGAAGTGGGATGGGGTCTTCAGCAGCCCAGCACTGAGCAATGTAGTGAGCGTGGAAACGCAGCGGGTCACCTGGACGAAAGAGACAGATGCATTAGCAGTTCCCGTCTGCAGAGGCTGGAACATTGACAAGGGATCTTCTGCTTACTGCATTTTTGGTTCCTTTGTGTGCTGGATATGGAAGCCAGGGCCTTGTGTAGATTAAGGAAGTATTAAGGAAGTACCACTTCATGATTATTTAAGTATATGAGTGTTTGCTTGTCTGCATGCATGTATGTGTACCATGTGTGTGGCTGGTGCCTGCATAGGCCAGAAGAGAGAACTAGGGTAACCCACAGAACTGGGGTTACAGGTGGTTGGGAGCCACCATGTGAGTGCTGGGAACCAGATCTGTCTGGGCCCTCTGCAAGAGCACTATTGAGCCATCTCTCTAGCACCCATGCTAGTCTTGAACTTGCCCTGTAGCTCACACTCACCCTAACCTTGGCATTCTCATTCTCCTGTCATAGCTTTCTGAGTAGCTGGAATTAGGGGCTTCATGGACACATACCCTTGGACCCATCTACTCTACTTTTGGGGGGGGGGGAGCGCACCGAGTTTCTCTATATATGGCTCTGGCTGTTCTGGAACTCACTATATAGACCAAGCCGGCCTCAAACCACAGAAATCTGCCTGCCTGTTTCCCAAGTGCTAGGAATAAAGGTGTACACTACTACACCTGGCATCTCTACTCTTAAGGATTTCATATCTATTTTTATTTCCTGTGCATTGGTGTTTTACCTGAATGCATGTCTGTGTAGGGGTGTCTTGGAGTTACAGACAGTTGTGAGCTCATATGGGTGCTGGGAATTGAACCTGGGTCCTCTGGAAAAGCAGTCAGTACTCTTAACTGCTAAGCCATCTCTCCAACCCTCTTTTTCCCTTTTTTGGAGACAGCTGTTTCATGTGGCCCAGGTTGGTTTCAATGGACTAAGATGGCTTCACAATTGCCAAAAAACAGAATAGAAAGCACAGAATAATAACTTCTGTGGTACAAGGTACACCTATAAGTCTAAACCTAAACAATACATAACTATCACGATTAAAGGATATGGCGAGACATGCTTCTAACCTCAAGCACTTAGAAGGCTTAGGCTGGGGACTCCTTGAGCTTAGGAGTTCAAGGCCAACCTGGGCACCACACAGAAAGACATTTTACACACACACACACACACACACACACCTCCAAAAAAAATGAGAAAAAAAAGAAAGTCAGTCAAGATTAAAAGATAAGCCACAAGTGCTGGGGTGTAGCTCATTAGTAGACCACTTATGGAGCACAGGCAAGATCTGATCCCTAGTACTGCAACCACAAAACAAAAACGGAACCAGTCTGAGACTCTACTAGGCTAAAGAAAAAAAGATTTTATGACAGGATAGAGCAAAAATTAAAGTCCTTTGCTAATTCCAGCACTTGGGAGGCAGAGGCAGGCAGACCTCTGAGTTACAGGCCAGCCTGGTCTACAGAGCTAGTTCCAGGACAGCCAGGGCTACACAGAGAAACCCTGTCTAGGAAAACCAAACAAACAAACAAACCAAACAAACAAACAAAAAGTAAGTCAATAGGATTAAAAAAAAAAAAAAAAAAAAAGAGCCAAGCAGGAAAGTTTTGTGGGCCTTTTTGCAACTACTTAGCTCTGCCAGCATAGCGCAGCAGCCACGGGCTCTGTAAGCAGAGGTCCTCGGATGGTTTTAGTTACTGAACAGCTCAGTCTGTCCTTCGAATAGGTGAATCTAAATTAGCAGGATAGAAATCTAAGTAAGACTGTACAAGACGGTGAATTACAAGCAATGGAAATTTAAAATGTGGAGCTGGCGAGATGGCTCAGCGATTAAGAACGCCTACCACTCTTCCAGAGGACCCGAGTTCAGTTCCTTCCTAGCAGTCACATCAAATAACTCACAACTGCCTATAACTCCAGCTCCAGGAGTATCCATGCCATCTTCTAGTCTCCCTGTGCAACCACACACATGCACAAATACTGACATACATACACATACACACACACACCACACACACACACACACACACACACACACACACACACACACACAGGAACAATCTTTAAGAGGGGGGGAGGGGATGAGAATCTAAACCATGAGACTGTGTGGCATTCTTTTTTTTTTTTTTTTTTTTTTTTATTTATTTTTATTATGTATACAACATTCTGCGTCCATGTATCCTTGCATGCCAGAAGAGGGCACCAGATCTCATTATAGATGGCTGTGAGCCACCATGTGGGTGCTGGGAATTGAACTCAGGACCTCTGGAAGAGCAGTCAATGCTCTTAACCTCTGAGCCATCTCTCCAGCCCCTGTGTGGCATTCTAAGGGGACTGTTGCTATATCTCTGCCTGGCAGCTGGGCTCCTGGCAAGAGCCTAGCCAGAAGCCAGAGTCTCTGGCTGTTAAAAGGCTCCCACCAGCTGAGAGGGTACATCAATATGCTTGAGGAACTAATCCCGTAACTGTTTTCCTGGAGGCTTAGCAACTTTGAGCCTCAGGCAAATTTTAAAAATAAACTTAGAAGCATTACAGTGACTGAGGCTTTGGACACTATTTCATAGGAGACAAGGATTCTCTCAGTGTCCTGTACACTGAGTACTGTTTTAGAAATATTGACATATTAAAACTAACTGATCTATGCCAGGCCTGAATTCTTATGCATTTTTTTAATCACCTCAGCACTCCCACGTTTGAGGCCAACCTGGGCTATATGTACCACTCTGTTAAAAAGAAGTAAAAGAGGCAAGAAAAGAACAGTTTAGCTGTTCAATTTAATGTGTAGAATTAGAGCTGGGTGTGGTGGCACACATTTGCCATCCTAGCACTAGGGAGGCCGAGGCAAGAAGATGCTTCCAACTGTGTTAGGTAGTAAACTAGACACTGGCTTGGGATTCAATAGTGAGATTTTGCATGAAAAGAAAAGAAAGTCCTGGTGTGGTAAGCAGATACCTTTAATTCCAGCATTCTAGAAACAGACAGGTGGATCTCTGTCTGAGGCCAGTCAGGATTACATAGACCTTATCTTAAAAAACTGAGATTGCCAGGCATGGTGGTGCAAGCCTTTATTCTGAGCACTTGGGAGGCAAAGGCAGGCTCTGTGAGTTCAAGTCTACCCTGGTCTACACAGCAAATTCTGGGCCAGTCAGAGCGTCAGAGCTACACAATGAGCCCCTACCTCAAAAAATAAATAAACAAACAAACAAACAAGGTATAGGATTAGGTAATTAACTGATTTAAACTAGTTATTTTAAGCTGCAGGTTCCCAAGTAGCTGGGGATACAGGTACACATCACCTTATTCAGACCTAGCTAGAACTTCAATGATCAGGGGTACTTAAATGGCACGCATGCACCTGCATATCCATATCAACATGCAATCTACCATACATTTCCAACCACCTGTCATTTTACTTTTGATTGTATTTTTCACATACATGACCCAACCCCCTTACCCCCAGACAGGGTTTCTCTATGTAGCTGACTGTCCTGGAACTTGTTCTGTAGACCAGGATGGCTTTGAACTCACAAGATCTACCTGCCTCTGCCTCCCAAGTGCTGGGGTTAAAGGTGTGTGCTGCCACCACCTGGCGACCCTACATTTATTTATTTTTAATTTTTGTTTTTTTTTCCTTTTTTCAGACAGGGTCTTGATATCCAGCCCTGGCTCGCCTGAACTCACTATGTAGCCTATATAGGTCTCAAACTTGTGGTAATCCTCCTGTCTCAGACTCTCAAGTGCCAAGATTACAGGTATGGCCACCACACCCCATTTTTTTTTCTTTGTTGAGATGGGGTATCATGTAGCCAAAGCTAGTCTCAAACTGGCTATGCCTCCACTTATCGTTAGAGACATGGACCATCATACCCAGCTATAATCCTGCACATCAATTCTTTGATAATTACTCCTATGTTTCTCAGACAACTGTTTCCTTATTGTTGCTGCTGTTTTTCTTGCTGTTGTTCTGAGACTGTCTCTATGCCTCCTGGATGGCCTGGAACTCAGAGATACACGTACCTCTGCCTCTCCAGTGCTGGGATTAAAGGAAGAGACCACCTCTCTGGCTTAATTGCTATGTTTTGTTTCCAACCTATTAGTGACTTTGCTGCTTTTAATCTTTCAAATTTATAAAGAATCCTGCAGCAAATGTGCTCATATGTTCTGTGAACATTTGTAAGCATTTCTAAGCCAATCTTCTAGATCACACAGAGTACTTATAAAAGTTACTAAAGCAAGCCAGCTGTTGTGATATAAGCCTGTAATCCCAACACTTGGGAAGTAGAGAAAGGAAGACTTTGCATTCCAAGGCTAGCCTGTGCACCGTAGCAAATTCCAAGCTCGTCTGGCGACATGAGACCCTGTCTCAAACAAAACAAGTTATTAAACTACTCTCCAGGAGCTCAGGAGAACTCTCACATTATTTGCTGTACTTTTCTGTGTCCCCAGGGCGTAGAGGTGACACAAGAGAGAAAAATGCAGAACAAAGACCATCAGGAAAGGTACAGCCACTAGAGCCCAACCTCAACTCACCAGGATAGACCAGGAAGTCACCACCAAACTTCCCAGCTGCGCTGAGGAAGAAGCCTCTCTCCCACAGGTCTCGGTAGATGCTGTAGCGCAGCTCGTGGGCAGGACGGCCAGCGTGGGGCCAGTCTTTGGACTGCACACGCCAGTCCAGAGGCTTAGCCTTTACAGGCCGCGGCCTGGCAGTGGCCAGCTGGATGAGCAGGGCTGACCTGGGCAAGGGGGTCACCCCGTTTGAAGGCCCTGGTTGGGGAGATGAAGAGTCTGGGGGAGGTGCAGAGAAGAATTTACTGAATCCACAAGGCAAGGTCTCCTTATCCCCAGAAAAACCCAACTAAAATTCCCCAAAGCTTCCTTCCCTCCTGCCCCAAATCCGAACTCCAAACCCTATTCTCACCTGCTCCTTCCTGCTCCGCAGAAGCCTGGCCTTCATCACTTGTCTCACTCGCTTGGGTGGCTTCGCTTCCACCGGCTTCTTGGCCTTCTTCCGCCCCTGAATCCTGTTCCAGCTTCTGCTTCTTGGCGGCCTGGCCTTCTTCGATCTTCTCTTGGAGCTCCTGACGCCGGGTCTCACGGGCCTCGGCTGCCAAAGTGCTCTGCTCCTGGAAACTCTGCTCTTGCTGGCGTTTGAACGATGCTAGGGCCTGAGAAGTACACTTAGCTGGAACCCCAGGGCACACACAGCCTGCGATCCCTTAGGAAGACAGGATTTCTGACCCTGCTTACAGACCAGGCCCTCCCAGGCATTCCCACCACAAGGCCCTTTCGCTTCTTACCAGGCCATGGCTGCGGGGATCCGGACGCGGGGCGCTGACCAGCGTCACGGCGCCTATCTCGGCCAGGAGCCGGGCCTCTTCGGGCAACAGCAGAAGCGGGAGGCCCAGGCGCGAGTTCTGGCGGGGCCCGCGGGGCAGGGCGCCCACCGTGCGGCCCCCGACTCCCAAGCGCTCCCGCAGCGCCTGCACCGCCTCAGCTCCCCACACCAGCGAGCGGCCATTAGCGACCTCCACCACCAGCATCCTCCTGCAGGGTAGGAGGCGACGCGGTCACCCCGACAGCCCCGACAGCCCCGCGGACCCGACCGAAGCCTTCCACGCCCCAGTGCAAGCGAGGCCCCGCCCCTGAACCCGAGGGGGCGGGGCCGGGGGTTGCCACCTGCGCCCCCGGTCGAGCCCCACCCGGAAGGGCCGTTCAAGACCACGCCTCCCGGGCAGGTCCCACTGTTCAGCTCCCCCTCAGCTCTCGGTGACCATCGTCTCTGCCAGTGCGTGCCACCGCATCACGTCTCCTCAGGGAGACCTCCCGCCACGGCGGTCGCACCGCCCTTTTCCGCAAAAGTGCGTGTCTTCCTTCGGGCGTGTCCGTCAAGTCTCGGAACCTGGACGTGGAGCGGCGGTCTGCTCAAGCCACACCCTCTTCTAGAAACTGGGAGCCCAGCCCCTCCCACCTCCAATTCCCGAGGTTCGCCTTTTCCCGCCTATTCGCTCGGTCGGGCTTTGGAAGAAACCCAGTCCTGGGTTGCGCAAGCCGTTCGAGGTTCCAGCATCCTCGGCTCGGCTCGGAGCCCGGCCCACCCCGAACACAAGCGTTTCAGCCTTCCGGTGATCCCGGCTCGGTCGAATCCGCCACCCCTTCCAAGTCCTTGGCAAGAGGTTCGGCATTCGAGCCCAGCCAGAGCCCGCCAACCCTCCGGCTGCGGCCCCGCCCCCTCCCTACCCAATTCCGGGAGTCCGCGCACGCGATGGGACCCTCAGCCGTCGCACTCTGGGCGCAGCAGACGCCTCGGCTCCCCTTCGCTCTGCCGCACTGTCCTCGGGCGGCGCCAGTAAGTCAGCGCCTGGCCCACACTCTCGGTGGAGGCGGAGCAGGCTCGACGTAGGGCGTCCTCCGTCACCCCGTCACGTCAGCAAAGCGGAAAGCCTGGGGCGAGCTCGCACTACCGCGGGGTCTCCGAAAGTGGGACCTTGCGGGGGTCATCGCTCTTGTCTCCACCCCCATGCCCACGAGTCATGTAGGCCCCGCCCCGTTAGGGATGATCTCGCCTGTCACCTTTTTCCGGTCTTCTATGGCTCCGCCTTCCTCCCTCCCAAAAAAGGCTCGACGTTTCGAGAAGCTGTTGACTCCTGCTGTTATTAAACCAAGTCCGCTTACACCCGATTATTTCCTGAGTTAAGCCAACACTTTTGTCCTCACTGGCATTTGACAGTGACCTAAAACGTTTCCAGCGATCCGAAATGAGCCCAAGGATTTGGCCCCGCCCACATCCTGCTAGTCTCTGACACCTCCCACCCCGCCTGATTCCGACTATCTCCGAAGAAAGCCGAAGCATGCGGCCCCGCCCACATCGCGCTGCGTTTGTGAACCCGCCTAATGCTAAACAGCGACTTTTGGAACCGATTATCTCCGGAACACGCCGAAGCGTGTGGCCCCGCCCACATCCGGCCGAGTTAGAGAACGCATCTAATTCCGAACCGTGACTTTAGACTGCGAGCCTCTCCGAAGTAAGCCGAAGCTCGCGGCCCCACCACCACGCCGTGAGCTTGAACTCCCGAGTGTGCCCGAAGGAATCCGAAGCTGAGGGTCCGCCTCTTTCCGAACGCCGTGCTCCAGGTCCCGCCTCCGCGCCTTCTCCAGTCTCAACCCGTTTCCTCCGGACTCGAAGGCTCGGCCCCGCCTCTCTATCCCGAAACCCCGCCCCCTCACGTACTGGCAGCTCTTTGCCCTGGGGCCTCCCTGAAAGAACGCGGCTGGCATCCTGGCGTGCACTGGTGTTCTGGGTTCTTTTCCTACGGTGCTGTACCCTGTACTTCAGCCGCTCCCGGGCCCTGCACCGCGCAGCGCTGCGGGCACCATCTGAAACAGGCCGTGCGGGGGCGTGCTGATCTGGGGAGGCGTGGCCCGAGCAGAGGCGATCGCGAAAGAGGGCTTCTCCGCAGCCTCCTGGCCGGCTGACGGTTCAGGTGGGCCAGGGTGGGTATGTGTGGCGGCGTCGCCCGAAGATCGTAGGGTGGCGAGGTGCGGGGACAGCAACCAGAGCGTGGTCCCCGGCTGGGTGGCGTAACCGCCTGTGGATCTGCTGGGGCGGAATCGGATCCACGCTGGGCTGCACGGGGCTGGGCTACGGAGGGAGCCTGCAGATGAGACATTGCCTTCTCTCCAGGGTCTGGGTTGGAGAGGAGGCCAGAGCTCTGAAGACAGGTGGATGCTAAATGCTGGGTTCTTCCGGGCTGAGTGGGGGTGGGAGTCCTGGGTTCTTCGGTCCTCTGAGACGTAGGGGAGACCGGGGATCCATACAGCAGTCTAAAGGGTTCCTATGTACTCAGAGGAGGGTGGAGGTGATGTGGATTCCTGGGCTGTTAGAGAAGGGTCTTGCAAAGGATTGTTTTCCGGGCCGGAAGGTGTCTGGTTGTCTGGGTCTTAAATGAGGGTAGGAGAAGCACTTTTGATTTCTACCTTGGCGGAGGGTTGGGGTGGGGGCTTGACTCCTGGGTCCTGGAAGGGGGAGTGAGCTGGAGGCCTGGGTTCTCAAAAGTAGGGGATTCTACTATGAAAAGAGGAAGGGACTGGAATGCTGGTTCTCACTGTGAGCCCTTCCTCCACCAGACCATGACACCCGAAGAATGGACATATCTAATGGTCCTTCTTATCTCCATCCCTATCGGCTTCCTCTTTAAGAAAGCGGGTGAGTCAGGTTCCGTGCCCAGTGGAAAATTAGGGTGAGGGAGCAGAGGTGGGGATCACCCCCGCCTGAAGGTTCTAGGCTTATGCTTTACCTTTTCCTTTCAGGACCTGGGCTGAAGAGATGGGGGGCAGCAGCTGTGGGCCTGGGGCTCACCTTATTCACCTGTGGCCCCCACACTTTGCATTCTCTGATCACCATCTTGGGAACTTGGGCCCTCATTCAGGCCCAGCCCTGGTGAGAACGAGGTGGTGAGAAAGAAAAGAGGATGCAGAGAAACAGCAACCTGTTTCCTCTTTGGGTCTTCCAGTTTCTTCTCTTTCAGCCTCTTGTTCATCTCATGTGTCTCTCTCTGTGTCTTGGCCAGTTTTCTTCCTCTCCCACCGTGTTCTGGACCTTCTTGTCCCCGCATATTTGCCCCAGTCCTCAATATCCACATGATAGACATTCGTAAGCCAGTCTTGAGCTCTGGATCTTACAGAGGGCTGAGATATCTTCTTCACCCACAAAGCTTCCCTCTTAACTCCTCTCATTCTTTTCTTCTCTCTGGCTGTGTTCTTCTGTCCCTGCCTGCCATCCACCAGTCCTCCCTCTCTCTCTTCTTTTCTGTCTGAATGGGGGGTGGGGTGGGGTATGAAGCCACCCTCAGGAGAAGGAAGCAGAGGCTAAGATCATCCTTGTACCCAACACTATAACTTCCCACCTTTGTCCTAGCTCCTGCCATGCCCTGGCTCTCGCCTGGACCTTCTCCTATCTCCTCTTCTTCCGAGCCCTCAGCCTGCTGGGCCTGCCCACTCCCACACCCTTCACCAATGCTGTCCAGCTGCTGTTGACACTGAAGGTGAGACTTGGGAAATGCTACTGCCTTTTTTTTTTCTGCCTGGGAGACAGGTAGCCTCTTATTCTCTCCTCCCAGACTTTCTCATAGTGGGGAGCGGGCTATGGATTACTACTGTTTTTTTGTTTTGTTTTGTTTTGTTTTGTTTTGTTTGGTAAATCTTTCACAAACCCTAAGCTTGGAACTTCACCTCTCTCTGGGGACAGAGTTCACCTCTCACATACTCCGGAGAAGTCTTCACCTCTCCACTCATTCCAGCATCAGGAGATATCCCAAGTGCTCTATCACAGGCCACGTGGCTCACCTAGAAGGTGCCAGCCCAGCATGCTTTGCCAGCATGTTCTTCTTCAGTCTGTAGCAGACTATCCTCCAAGGAGGAAATACCACTGTGGAGAAAAGGTATCAGGCCCAAGGGCACACAGCTGGGACTGCCAGGTCTCATTTTGTTGTTTTGGTCTTGAGACAGTCTCTTGTAGCACCCTATGCTGGCCTCAAAGAAAAGATGACTTTGAACTTTTTTTTTTCTTCCCGAGACAAGGTTATACTATGTACCCTTGGCTGTCCTGGAACTCACTATGTAGACCAGGATGGCCTCGAACTCACAGAGATCCACCTGCCTCTGCCTCCCAAGTGCCAGGATTGTAGGCATGCACTACTGTGCCTGGTTTATGTGGTACTAGGGAATCAAACCAAGGGCCTCAAGCACACTAGGCAAGCACACAACCAACTATACTACATTCTTAGCCCTAGGTCTGACTTAACCACCTAGGAAGAGGGTGAAAAGAGATTGGTCCTCAGTTCCTAGCCCAGAGCACAACAAGAGCTCTTGCTATGTTCTTGGCTCCAGCAGCATAGGCCTGGACAGTCCTGCCAGGCTGAGAACTGGTTTCTTTGTTCTTTTGACAAACTCAACAGTAGGCAGGGATGGGTCAGCTATGAGTTGGAAGAAGAGCCTTTCAGGGTCTGTATGGACCTGCACGTGTGGATGTGAACGGGCTGGATGCTGCAGACTATGCTTGTGGTCCACTTTCTGAATAACATGCAGTTGAATGGGCAGCAGAAGCCAGGCCACAAAGGGCTTTGCTGGCCATGATGAATATGGAACTTCCTCCTATAGGGGGCTGAGATCCCGTAGGAAGAAAGTTTTTCATTTTGTTTATTTGTTTTTTGGTTTGCTGGCCAGGAGATGGGATACAGCAAATCCTCCTCTTCAATAATAATTTGCCATGGGTGCTGAGAGAACTGAAGTAGTGGGATGGAATGAGATGAGATAGGATCCTTTTGTCAGAGTCAGGCGTGATGGTTCATGGATGTAATACCAGCATTTAAAGACAAAAAAAAAAAAAGTCCAAACTGGGCATGGTAGCACATGCCTTTAATCCCAGGGAGGCAGAGACAGGTGGATCTCTGTGAGTTGAGGCCAGCTTGGTGTATATACAGAGTTCCAGGACACCCAGGGCTATTTAGAGAGAACCTGTCTCCAAAAAAAAAAAAAACACCCTCCCTTCAAAAAGACCCCCCCAAAAAAAAACAAAACAAAACAAAACAAACCACACCACCAGAAAAACTGGACTGGAGAGAGGTCTCCATGGTTGAGAGTGCTGCTCTTCCAGAGGACCTGAGTTTGGATCCTGGCACCCAGACTGAGGGGCTCCCAAAGAACAGTAACACTAGCTCCAGGGGATATGACACCCTCTTCTGGCCTCTGGCATCTGCACACACACACAGTCCATACACACAGAGACACAAAATTGAAAATATGTATTAAAGACAAAAAAGGTAGTGTGGTGGTGCACACCCCGCACTCAGGTGAAGGCATGACCATCCTTAGCTACATGGTGAGTTTGAAAATAGTTTGGATTATATAAGACTCTGGAAAAAAAAAAAACAAAAAACAAGTCTAGGTGACTATGAAAGCAGCTTGATAATACACTGTGAGCTCTAAGCAGGTGATTCAGAGCCACCTTGGGACATGTTGCTTTGAGGATGATTTGAGGGTTTTGATATTTGTTGTTGTTTTGTTTTGTTTTCGACAGTGGCTTGGTGAAGGGAGACAGAGTTGTTAAACAAACAAAACCAACAAAAAAAGTCCTGGTCCAGTAGCTAGGTTAGGGAAAGAATTGTGTGTTGTGGAGCCTAGAAGGGAAAAGTGTTTTTTAGAGCCCCTTCCCACCCCTTGAAACCATCTTGTAGCCCTGCTTCCCTTTCTTGCCTCCCTCTGTCTTCTGGGGCTCTGTCCACTGAGCCTAGCAGGAAGCAGGCGGACACAGATGTGGCCCTTGAGTTTTGTCTCTGGCCAAATAGGTAGAGTAGATCTGGAAGGGCAATTGGGACATCCTCATTCCTGACCCCTACCTAATGGAGTCAGAAAGGAACAAGCTTGGAACCAAAGAGATGGCTCAGCAGTTAAGAGCACTGACTGTTCTTCCAGAGGACCCAGGTTCAATTCCCAGCACCCACATGGCCACTCACAACTGTCTGTAACTCCAGTTCCAGGAGAATGAACACCCATGGCAAAACACCAGTGCACATAAAATAAAAATAAATAAAAAAGGAACAAGCTTGGCCTAGTAATGAAGGTATATAATCTCAGCTCTTCAGGAAGCAAGTTTGGAGAATTATAAGTTCAAGGCCAGCCTAGACAACTTAGTATGATCTTGTTTTAAAATTTAAAAGGGGTAGAGGGACCTGGGATGTGGCTCAGTGTTAGAGCACTTGGATAGCATACGCAAGGTCCTGTGTGAGAACCAGGAAGGAAGGAAGGAAAAAAGGAAGGTAGGCAGGTAAGCAGGCAGGCAAGCTATGGAATTGGATGAAAGCAGAAAGAAAAAAAAAAATAGAAGAGGAAGGTCTGGGATGGCCACCAACTAAAGGTTCCTTCCACCACTCTGGATATGTAGTACCATCCATGAGGTGGGAGTTCAGCCCTGGCTATAGGCTGAAGTGAAATGGATGTAAAGATGGCCTGGGGGCACTGGTCCCCATCTTCCTCTCTCTTCCCACAGTTGGTGAGTCTGGCCAGTGAAGTCCAGGACCTGCATCTGGCTCAGAGAAAGGAAATAGCTTCCGGCTTCATCAAGGAGCCTACCCTGGGCCTCCTGCCCGATGTCCCCTCTTTGATGGAGACACTCAGCTATAGCTACTGCTATGTGGGAATCATGACAGGTGAGTGGCCTGCCCAGCACTGCTGGGTCACCCTCTGCCTCACCCTACCCAGAGTTCTGTTCCTGTTTTATGTCCCCTGCTCTGCCCCAGGCTACCTGTTCTCTGTCAGCTCTGCCCTGTCCTGAGCATATCTGTCTACTGCGGGAACTAACCCTGGAGGACTGCTTCCTTTTCACCCGTCCGGGGTCCAATAGAAGAACTAAAGGAGATAGGCGCATGTAAGCCAAGGGTTTCTACCATCCAGGGTGCAAATACTTGCAGCTCAGGATTTTTCATTTTCAGAAAACATATCTTTTTTTCGGGCTGGGGCCACAGTATTAAAGATTGAACCTAGGACCTTGTATATGCTAGGCAAATGCTCAAGTACTGAGTTAGATCCCCAGCCTTTTCATTTGGTTTGGTTTTGCTCCAGACAGGGTCTCACTATGTAGCCCAGGCTATTCTAAAACTCTCTGTGTAGCAGGGTAGCCTCAAACTCACAGAGTTCTGCCTGCCTTTGCCTCCCAAGTTAAATTTTTGTCTTGAGATAAGGTCTCTGTATGTTTCCTAGGTAGGCCTTGAACCTTTGATTTTCCTACCTCTGCTTCCTGGGTAGGGGGACACGACAGGAGTGTGTCACGTGACCTGAATCAGAAAGTCATTATGATGGGTTCATTAGGTGCTAGGGACTGAACCCAGAGCCTTGGGCATGCTAGGCAAGTACTCTACCAACTGAGCTACATCTCCAGACCTACCTCATAGGTTTTGGCTTTGTTCCTTTGGTTTTGAATTTTTTGTTTGGTTTGGGTTTTGAGTTTTGGGGGGGTTGTTTGTTTGTTTGTTTGTTTGTTTGTTTGTTTTTGAGACAAGTTTTCTCTGTATAACAGCCCTGGCTATCCTGGAACTCACTTTGTAGAGCATGCTGGCCTCAGACTCACAGAGATAGGCTTGTCTCTGCTTCCCAAGTGCTGGGATTAAAGGTGTGCACCACCACTGTCTGGCTGACTTTTTTTTCAATGTGTGTGTGTGTGTGTCTGTGTGTCTGTGTGTCTGTGTGCGCTTGTGCATGCATGCATGCCTTGGTGTGCATGCATGCATGCCTTGGTGTGCATATGGAGTCAGAAGACAATGCTCTGAAGTGGGTTCTCATCTGCCATCTTGTAAGATAAGGGTTAGAAGTCACATGATCACTTCTGTATGTGTGTGCCTTTACCCACTAAGCCATCTTGCTTTGTTTGATTTGACTTATTTTTTAAAATATATGTATATGTATGTGTGCCTGCTTGTCTCTGTGTGGAAGCCAGGAGAGGGAGTTGGATCCCCTAGAACCAGAGTTACAGTTGTAAACTGTCTAACATGCAGGCTGGGAACCAAACTTGGGGCTTCTGGAAGAGCGGTAAGCACTCTACTGAACTCTCTCCAGCCCCCTTTGTTTTGTTTGAAACAGAGTCTCCCTGTATAGTCCAGGCCGGTCTTAACTGAGCTCAGGATCGGGGATTACAGGCATGCGCCATCACGCCTGCCAGATCCCTTGTTTGTTTTTGTTGTGTGCAATGCTGGGGATTGAACCCAGAGCCTATGTAGGTGAATGTTCTACCACGGACCTATATTCCCCAGGCCTGATTTTTCTTTCTTTAGTACAGCCTTATGGAGCTGTTATTTATGTATACGTCCATTCAAAGAAACCATCACCAGTGCATATTTGTTTGCAGAACAGCTTCATCTCTGAGAAGGAGTCACCTAACCTTTAGTCATCAACACCAAACCTCTTCCATGCCTGCAAACCATGGGTGACTTCTGTCTATAAAGACGTTTCATGTAAACGGAACCACACTCATGGTTTGTGGTGAACACACAGGGCTTCAGCATCCAGCCCTTCATTCAATCCCCATGGATGCTCCCTGGTCCAAACCCCATCGTACCTCAGGCACCTCAACTGTCCTTTCTCTGCTTGTCTCCCTCCACCACCCAAGCCCGCTCAGCATCCAGAGGGAGCTTAGGAAAAGGGGTCAGGAACCAGCTCTTCCTTGTCAGGGAAATCTACACTGGCTTCCTGGTCTGGTTTTCTATCTTCTTTTTTTCTGCCCTCCTCTAGAGTACTTTGTCCTCTCCCTTGGCCCTTGTTCCTCAGCTGTCCAGGTCTCTCCTTTCTCTGTATTTTTGAGCCTCTCCCTCTCTTTTGAAGACCTCCTGTCCTCAACTCCTCCTCCTCTTCCTCCCCTTGCCCCTTTCCCTTCTCTCCATCCTCTTCCTTTCACCTCCCGATTCCCCAGTAGGCACACAACCTCCAACCACTCGCTCCTTGCCACCCTCCACAGGCCCATTCTTCCGCTACCGCACCTACCTGGATTGGCTGGAACAGCCTTTCCCGGGAGCCGTGCCCAGCCTGAGGCCCCTGCTGCGCCGAGCCTGGCCAGCCCCGCTCTTTGGCCTGCTCTTCCTGCTGTCCTCCCATCTCTTCCCACTGGAAGCCGTGCGCGAGGATGCCTTCTACGCCCGCCCGCTGCCCACCCGCCTCTTCTACATGATCCCGGTCTTCTTCGCCTTCCGCATGCGCTTCTACGTGGCCTGGATTGCGGCCGAGTGCGGTTGCATTGCCGCGGGCTTCGGGGCCTACCCCGTGGCTGCCAAAGCCCGGGCCGGGGGCGGCCCCACCCTCCAATGCCCACCCCCCAGCAGGTCAGGCGGCGGGAGGGAGGCTTCCCAAGACCCAGCAGGCCCCACCACCAAGGGTTGGCTCTGCCCCTAGTGGGGAGGAGAGCAGGGAGCAGGGGTAGGGCTACCAGCTGTGGTGGACAGCCTATTGCCCCCCTGGTGACTGTCACCTGCCTTCCCTGGCCACTAGGGAAACTATGTGTTCCTGGTACCTACAGATTGCCCCTTGTTGCTAGCACTTGTCACCCCTCAGTATGGCTAATTGCCCTCTATTGCTAGGGAAAGGGAAACGGTATCATAGCAACCACATGCCTACCCTGTGTTGCCATGGAAGTGTCACCCCCCAAAACCAGGTCGTTCCTGGTTGCTGGAGATACTACTATCATTTGGTAGTAGTGGGTCTACCTTCTGTTGCTAGGGAAGCAGTTCCTTAGCAGCTGAACTGCCCCTCTCTGCTGAGGAAGCTATATCCCTAGCAACCGTGGTCCCTTCCTCCTTGCTGATAGCCTTGCTGTTTGTGGCTGTGGATTCTACCCCTTGAACTGCCTTGCTGAGAGCCAGCGCCTCATCGTGGGATGCTCTCGTAGAGCCCCTCCCAGTTGCCCCGTTTCTAAGGAAGTAACACCCTGGGCTTCTCTCCCCCGGCTGAGGAGAGCACTGCTCTCAGCAACCACAGGTCTTCTCACCATTGCGGAGGCTTAACCCTTTCCTAGTAAGGCTACCCCAAACCCAGCACCATCATTGCTGGGTGAGCCACAGAACTAGTAACTACAGGGTTCTTATCCCTTAGGAAGCATCATTCCTTGATGATAGGAAAATGGTATCCCTAGCAACCGGCAATGAACTGAATCTCTGTTTCTAGAATCCATTGTCAGCCTTCCAACTGGGGGGTGGGGTAGCAGCCTCTCTGAAAATTATAGGCCACACCATGCTAAGGTAAGGACACCCCCAGGATGTGATTTAGTACCACTGCCCTAGTAACTATGGGTGGACACCCCCCACCCCCCACCCCCCACCCCCGCTGCTAGAGAGAGGGTGTTGTGCAGAGAAGTCAGCCAGAGATTCAATGCTGTTTTAAGTCTACAAGTCCCAGCGGTAAAGGATGCCTTCCCTCCCATGTCCAGAAGCCAGTGGAGGTTCACATCGGCCCGGCAGCTTTCTCTATAGCTAACGGTGTTGGCGTCAGAGACCTAGAAACCTCTGATATTTCAGGAGGTGACACTTCTCGAACAATCACAGGGACCAGGAAAGAGGCCTGTTCTGGAAGATTTTTTTCTGAACAGCCTGGGCCTTGTTGCTAAGGAATGCCTTTTCCCTAGCAACAGAGATCATTGAGAGTCACAAGGCCTAGAATATCTCCCTAGCAACCATGAACCACCTTTTTAGAGTGGATACTTCCCTGGCAGCTGCTCTGCCCCACAGTTCAGAAGGGACCATACTTGAAAACTGTTCCCAGGATGCTGAGCTTGGTGGCCAGTGGACTTGATAGCTTAGCAACCATTGCCTTTCAAGGCTTTTTGTGGCTGTGTTAGGGCCCACTAGTTACCAAGAGCACCCCACTATTAGTGAACTCTGCCCCACCCCCCGACTCCCTCTGGCCTATCCAACCCTGTTGCCCTCGAAAGTCACAGCCAGAGAGAGAGGGAGCTGTCGCCTGTCCAGAACCCTTTCTTTAGCATCGGGCTGGGACAGAAGCAGATGTCAGGAGGGGCCTGGCTGAGCTGCATGTCTGTCCCCATCCTCATCCTCCACCCCCCTCAGTCCGGAGAATGCAGCTTCCCTGGAGTATGACTATGAGACCATCCGTAACATCGACTGCTATGGCACAGACTTCTGCGTGCGGGTGCGGGATGGCATGCGGTACTGGAACATGACGGTGCAGTGGTGGCTGGCACAGTACATCTACAAGAGCGCACCTGCCCGCTCCTACGTTCTGAGGTGAGGGAGCCCCACCTAATATCAGAGACGGTGCAGAACATCATCTCCCTCTAGGTCCTGTGGTACTCAGGGGCTTCTCTAGCTGAGCCCTGAGCCCTCGGGCTCATGGAAGTTTTAGTTTCTTGGGCCTGCTAAGGTTAATCCTTTGGGCCTAAGGTGAGCCTCGTTCAACACTATAGTCATTCTTGGGTCCCAGAGATTGAACTCTGGTCATCCAGCCGAAGGGCTTTTTACCCACTGGGCTGTTTTGGCAATCCTTGTTTGTTTTTAGGCAGAGCCTCATGTAGGCCAGGCTGACCTTAATCTAGATTGGTAGCCACCCATGACCTAGAATCCCGATCATCATGTCTTCATGGTGCAGGTGTGCAATGCCATGCTTGGCTTGTTGCTTGGGCTTTTTTGTTTTGTTCTTGAGATAAGATCTTGCTTTATAGCCCTGGCTGTTCTGGACTTGTTGCATAAACCAGACTGGTGTCAAACTTCAGCTATCCTCTTGCCTCTGCTCCCTCAGTGTTGGGATTACAGGTTTGTGCCACCATACCTGGCCAACTTCTTTTTTCAAATGTTTCTTTTCCATCCACCTTCTTTCCGTTTTGTTCAGGTGTCTGCAGAACAGCTCTTGGCCACTCTGTGGTGTCTTTAGCCAATTCCGTGGCCTGAGCGGTGGGAGCTGCAGGCCACTCCTCAGTCTAACTTTCAAATTGTTTTCCTTCTTCTGGTTTTTTGTTTCGTTTCTTTGCAATGCAAACACTCAGCCTTTTCCAAACTGCCGGATGTGATCAGTGGACACAGAGATACCATTTCCTGATAAGTAGTTAGTGGTGGCAGCTTATGAGCTGGATTTCCTTGGGCATTGTGGGAACTATGGTTTAAAGATCCGCTCTGAGGGGCTGGAGAGGTGACTCAATGGTTAAGATTGCTTACTGCTCTTGGAGAAGACCCTAGTTCAGTTCCCAGCACCCATATCTAAATTTATTGCCACTAGTAACTCCAGCTCCTGGGGATCAAATGCTCTATTCTGGCCTCCATAGGCACTGCCCTCACATGCATAACCCCCACCATATGCACATACACAATTAAAATTTCAAAAAAAAAAAAAAATTCACCCTGAATCAGGCTTGGTAGCACACACTTATAATCTCAGCACTCTGGAGGCTGAGACAGGAAGTTTGACATCCTGGGCAACTTAGTGAAATCACGTCTTTAAAGAAACAAAGATGTACTCTGTGTCTGGTGTGCACAAGGCCCTGGATTCCATCTCCAGCATCACAAAAAAAAAAAAAAAAAAAAAAAAAAAAAATGAAGAAACAGTCTGCTCTGGCCTTGTATGGAGAACGCGTAGGGGATGTGGGTAGCGGAGGTAGAACAGGAAGGTGAACGTGAGCCTTTGGGTATCCAGATGGGGGTGATGGAGAGGAGTTCCTCAGCAGGCCTGACACTGGCTTTGGGAGGAACAGCGCTCAGTGAGAGCAGAAGGGGTCCTGCTTCCCAGGCAGTGGATCGTCGGTGACCCACGGCACAGGAAAGCCTTTCCAGAAAAGGGGGACACCTAGCAGGAGGAATCTGTTGGGACATGGGTGAGAAACAAGACTCGAGTTCCATCTCATTAACTTGAAGGCTATCAGGTGTCACTGGAGAGGTAGATGGTAATGTGATGCTGGCACTTAAGGAGAAGGTGTTAGAAGAAGACACGGAAGCCAAGTGAGGTAGTACTCACTGCACTATCACCGGGGTAAAGGCAGGAGGATTATGAGTTCCAAGTCAGCCTCGATAACAAAGTGAGACACCGTCTGAAAACAACAACAATAAAAGGCCGGTGAGGTTGCTTAACTGGTAAAGGTGCTTGCCACCAAGCCTGGCCACCCAAGTTTCTTCTCCAAGACCCACATGGTGGGAGGAGAGGACGGACTCCAGCAAGTGGTCCTCTGAACACTACACACTGCTTCATGGCACACGAGCGTGTCCACACATAGGCAAATAAATAAATGTTAACGGGGGTGTGGCTGAGGATGTAGTTCAGCTGGTAGGGTTTGCAGGTAGTGGTGTACATATGTGATAACAGCACTTGGAAAGTGGAGGCAGGAGGATCAGGAGTTTGAGGCAAGCCTAGGCTACATGAAACCCTGACTTTTAAAGAAGGACATTTGAGTGTTACCAGTTACAGATGATACTATTAAAACCCTGGGGGTCAGGTCAAAGCCCAGGGCACCCCAGTATTTATCACTTATTCTCAATTAGGGGTAATTGTGCTACACCCTCAGGGGACATATGGCAATGTCTGGAGACTTTTTTAGTTTCCAGGGCCCCAAGCATACCAGGCAAGTGCTCTACCACTGTCTTAGTTCGGGTTTCTATTCCTGTCATAAAACATCGTGACCAAAAGCAGCTTCGGGGACGAAATGGTTTACTTCAGCTTATAGTTGTCCATTGTGGAGGGAAGTCAAGGCAGCAGCTGAAGCAGAAACCTTGGAGGAGTGCTCCTTACTGGCTTGCTCAGTTTCTACCCCCAGGACCACCTACCCATAGTGAGCTAGGTCCTTCCACATCAATCAAGAAAATGCTCCACAGACTTGCATAGACTGATTTGATGGGTTATTTTCTCAATTGAGATCCTGTCTTCTCAGATGACTCTAGCTTGTGTCAAATGGACAAAATTAAATTTAATTAAAGGGAAAAAAAAAAACCCAGGACAACCACTAAACCGTACCCCACTTGAGGAGACATTTTTGCTATGGCTGAGAGATTTCCGTGGCATCTGCAGGTGGAGACACAAGATGCACTTCTGGTCTCCCCCTGCCTCTCATCACAGAGTACAGTCAGCATTGTTCTGTCATTGCTGTCTGCTGGTGTGTCAGAGACAAGTCCCTAAGCAGGAAAAGAACTCGGGAGCTCAGCCTCCTACAAGAAGCGCTGGTTATTGCTGAGTTGGAGAAGGAAGTAGAAAAAACTTCATTCTGTGTCCTCCTTAGCAGAGAGTCAGAGCCTGAATTTGTGGACTGAAAAGTTAGGGAAGTAAGGCTTGGAAAGATGGCTCAGTCATTAAGAGCACTTGCTCCTGCCGAGGATCTGAATTTGGTTTCCCAACACCCACATGACAGCTGGTAACAGTCTGTAAGTTCAGTTCCAGGGGAGCCCTCTTCTGGACTCAAAGGGTATCAGGCATGCACATGGTACACAGACATACACACAGGCAAAAGAAAAAAAAACCCACCCATACACATACTAAAAATAAATTTTAAAAAATAGTTAGGGAATTAAATCTCTTAGTAAGAGAGTGAACCAGCCAGGCATGGTGGTGCACACCTTTTATCCCAGCTCTTGGAAGGCAGAGGCAAGCAGATCTCTATATGAGTTCAAGGCTGCATAGTGAGACACCTCAAGAAAACAAAAAATGAGAGAGAAAGAAACAAACTTTAGGGTCCACTGAGGTGGTGGACCATCCCTAGGGATTTTTTATTTTTTAGAGTTTATTTATTTTAATATTTTATGTGTGTTTTTGCATGAGTATATGTGTGTGTACCACACGCTTGCATGGTGCCTAGGAAGGTAAGAAAGAGAACATTGGATGCCCTGAGACTGCAGTTACAGACTGTTGTGAGCCACCATGTGGATGCCAAGAATCAAACCTGAGTGTTTTGCAAGAGCAGGAAATGCTCTTGACAGCTAAGCCAACTCTCCAGCTCCTCCTGCAGCGATGTATACAGTATGCCCGGTTTACCTATAGAGTTTCTAATGCAGATGAGAACGTCCTACGAACTCATTTCTCCCATCCGAGTACTTTAACCAAACCTGACTCTGTTTAGCTTAAGATCAGAGAGTTTTTTGTTTTTAAGATTTACTTTTTGTACCCAAGCAGTGGGGGCACACACTTTTAATCCCAGCACTCAGGAGGCAGAAGCAGGAGGATCTCTGAGTTTGAAGCTAGCCTGGTCTACAGAGTGAGTTCCAGGGCAGCCAGGGCTACACAGAGAAACACTGTCTGGAAAAAGAAGAAGCTGTCTCAGAATGCTGGTGATGCAGCTTCATAGTATGTTATTGCCTGGTGTATGCAAGGCACTGGGTTCAATCCCCAGTAACAAACAACACCCTCAAAGCCTCCTTGACTTTCAGCATTCAAGAAGGATGAGTGGTCCTGAACTCCTCAGTCTGAGGGAGGAGGGCATGAGACAGTGGGGACTGAAGCCTGGACTTCTGTGTCCTGACTCAATCTCTTTCTCCAGGAGCGCCTGGACCATGCTGCTGAGCGCCTATTGGCATGGCCTCCACCCTGGCTACTACCTAAGTTTCATGACCATCCCGCTGTGCCTGGCCGCCGAGGGCTATTTGGAGTCAGCCTTGCGGAGTCATCTAAGCCCCAGGGGCCAGCAAGCCTGGGACTGGGTCCACTGGTTCCTGAAGATGCGTGCCTATGACTACATGTGCATGGGCTTCGTGCTCCTTTCCATGGGTGACACGCTCCGGTACTGGGCCTCCATCTACTTCTGGATCCACTTCCTAGCCCTGGCCTGCCTGGGGCTGGGGCTAGCTTTGGGTGGGGGCAGCCCCAGCAAGAGGAAGGCAGCATCCCAGGCCACCAGCAGCCAAGCCAGGGAAAAGCTCCGGGAAGAGTGAGCTGTGCTGAGCTGGCCTGCCAGCCTGCTCAAGCTTTGCTTGGGAATTCCGTGAACCGGGCTATATTCTCCTTTACCCAGCAAGACTCGTTTGTTTGATTCAGAGCCTGGAGAGGATTCCTTCATCCCAGCTAATCCCCTGCCTCTGACTTAAACAAAGCTAGGGGTACCCTTCTCCCAGATGCTCACTGCATCCTGACTTTTCCAAACCTCCCTCTGCTGACGTCAGGGTATTACTGTCCACTCCTGTCCCTGTCTCTGCAACAGTCTTCAGGTATTCAAAATGCCACACTTCCCAAAATGCAAGGGCACGGACCAGTGGTCATGTGTCATCTTGGACAAAGTCCCTGTGGGTCCCCAGTATTGGGGCAGGAGCTTCAGGGCCAGGTTTTGGGAAAGGGGAGGAGCATCCTTCCTGTTTTCTTCTTGGTTTTTATCATCAAACCAGTGTTTCAGAGACCAGGACCTTACAGATCCTGGAGGAGAAGCCGAGGTGCAAGTAAGCAGCCCCAAGGGAACACGCTCTTACAGTAGCTCCTGTCTGAGCCTCTTCTGGGCCCCCAAACAACATGCCACCCAGTGTCAACCTTGGCCTATGACAGGTCAGAATGTATAAATCTCTCCCAATAAAGTATTGCACATGCATCTGTTTGTGAGTGTATCTGTGGGCGACAGACCTCCAAGGTACACTTAGCCCGGATTGCCAGTGTGGCAGACCTAGGTCCCCATTGCCATGAAGTTTTGCAGGCTCAGAGATGGTCAGGACTTCAGTTCCCAGGAGACCTTTCAAAGCAGAGGCCTGGCTTTCTAGGAAGTGTACCATAGTCACCCCAGGCCACCTAGTGGCCAGGTCCAGCCCTGCCTCAGGCCACTCCCTTACCTGGGGCAGTCCCCGCCCTGGAGGCCTCTGGAGACGGAAGCAACAGGTGTAAAGAGTACCTCCACAAACATGGAAGATCGTCCCAGGGAAGCCTGGGGCCAGTCCAGGGCCTGGTCTAGCTCCGGGAAGGCGAGAACAGGTAGGAGAGAGTCTTGGGAAAATCAGATTCGTCCATCAAGGAAAGAAGAGGCTGGGTTCCTGAACCTGTGAGCAAAGGGGGATTTCATTTCCTGGGTCTCCTGAGATGGAAACTCAGAACCCCTGAAGAGGAACGGTGCCCAGACCTAGTTACAGTGTTGGAGGAGAGAGCCGGGTTGGATCCCTAATACCAGGCACGGGAGGGGCCAGGGTTCCAAGCTCGGCAGTAAGGGGACAGGAAGTTGAAGTTCAGGCTCACACTTAGGGTGGGAGGGACCTAGGGGTTCACACCTAGAAACTTTAGGAAGGGAGTCTAGGAGTGTGGATGTTTGAGCCTGGGGTTTTAAAACATATGAGGAAGGCCCGGGCCTGGACTTCTGGGTCGGAGGAATAAGAGCTAAGGCCTTGAATCCCTGATTTGAGGGAGAAATGATGGGATCTGTAGCCCCAAGGGAGGAGAACCTGAGTCCAGACTCCTGGGTCTGAGGGAGGTGGACTGAGGCCTGGGCTCCTAGGCATGAGAGAAGAGGACTAGGTCTAAGGGCTGAGACTTGGACCCCTGTCTGAGGGTCTGAGGGAGGAGGCTGGGGGCCTGGAATCCTTAGTCTGAGAGAGGAGGCTGGGCCCTGGGCTCCACAGTCTGAGGGAGGAGGTCTGGGCCTTTGACTCCTCAGTCCAAGGGAGGAGGCTGGGCCCTGAGCTCCTGTATCTGAGGGAGAAGGCTTGGCCCTGGGATCCTCAGTCTGAAGGAGGAGGGCTGGGCCTTGAGCTCCTGGACCTCAGGAAAGAGGACTGGGTCTGAGGGAGGTGGGCTGAGGCCTCAGTCCCTGGGTCTGAGGGTCCAGGGCTGAAGCCTGGATTCTGGGTCTGAGAGAAAAGGATTGTAGCCTAGACCCACTGTTTTCCAATCCTTCCTTTTTCATGGCCAGGCCCATCACTGGCCTCTGTGCTGAAGGACCTCCCAAGTGCTGCTACTCTTCGATACCGTGGCCCTGGTGTGCTCCCTTGGGGGACACTGGATGAGGATGAGGATGAGGATGGAGGAGGAAAGGGTCTTCAGGCCTTTGCAGAAACTGCCCAAATGGAATCTCACCCTCCCCGGGAACTTCCCTGGCCTATGCAGGCAAGGCGGGAGCACAGGTGAGCCCCTCTTCACTGACACCTCCGTCTGTCCAGTGACTCTTCCTGATTTCAATAGGTTATGTTCATTATTGCCTTGCCAAGAGCCAGGGTAAGCTTTGCCTGGGCTTGTTCTGAACTTTGTGCTAGAGAATCAGGAAGACTTTTGTGTTGTTGTTTTTCAAGACAGGGTTTCTCTGTGTAGCCTTGGCTGTCCTGGAACATGCTCTATAGACCAGGCTGGCCTCGAACTCACAGAGGTCCGCCTGCCTCTGCCTCCTGAGTGCTGGGATTAAAGGCATGTGCCGCCGCCACAGGCTGAGAATCAGGAAGACTTAATCATTTTTCATTTCTGTTCCTTCCCCTTCTCCCAACCTTCCCTCTTTCCCTCTTGGTGATTTGTTTGGTTCTTTCTTTTTTACATGTTGGTGTGGGTGCCCCTGATAGTATGCATGCATGTGCTATGGCTTTCTGTGGAGCTCAAAGGACAGCTTGGAAATTCTGGGGGTGTCATGGACCAGACACAAGTTTTGAGTTGGTCACAATGGCCCTTCCTTGCTGGGCCATCGCAACAGCCATTTTGTTTTGTTTTGTTGAGACACGGTCTCAACTCTACACCCCAGACTGACCTGAAATCACTGTTTATCCCAAGCGGGCCTTGAATTTGCACTAGTCCTTCTACCCCATTCTCCCAGTTGAGGGGACTACAAGCCTGAGTGGGGCACCACACCCGACTCCTTCATTTTCTTTCAAAAGCATGTCACTAATCTGACCAGCCTGTCCTGGGACTCTCAGTCCCCTGCCTCAGCCTGACCACTGGTGCGATTACAAGTCTACACCACTATACATGGCTCTATTGTCATTTTGTGCCCGGCTTCCTATGCATAAAGTAGAATTGTTTCCTTTTTAACTGCTAGAGAGTATTCCACTTTGTGGATACAGCATACCACAATATCCACCTCATTGTATAGAGCTGTTTCTATCTTTGGGTGGTTCCCAGTTTGTCGTTTCCAAGCCCTTCATTTTCTGACTCTGATTCTCCTTTCTTTCCAGGAAGAGCCAGGCTAGAGAGCAGGTGGCCTCTGGCTCTGAATCGAAGGCTGCCTACTGGACCCGACAGCTTTCCAGGACCAAAGGAAAAATGAAAGAAGGATTTCAGACTATACAGCCCTGGGCGTGGACGCTGAAGAAGATTGGGGGTGTGGTTGGCTTTAAAGGAAGAGGGCAGAGACCTGGACTCCTGGGGTCTGAGGAAGGAAAGCTGGAGTCTGGTGGGCCAGACTGACAGAGGATGGGGTAGAGACTACCCCTGGGCCTTAGAGAAGAGAGCTGAGGCCTGCACCCCTGAGCCTGAGGGAGGCGGCTGGTGCCTGGACTCCAGGGGGGTGTGACGGGGAGGCAGAGCTCTGTTCTAGACTCTTGAGTCTGAGGGAGGAGGGCTGGGGCTTGGTTGACTCCCTCTGAACTATACTGGTGAGGGACCTGAGGCTTCTCTGCTGCCCCCTGCAGGCCAGTTTGGAGCAGGCACTGAGTCCTACTTCTCCCTGCTGCGCTTCCTGCTCTTTCTCAACCTGGTGGCGTCTGTGATTGAAGTCTGCATGAAGCTGATCCCCACCTGGTTGGAAGGCGCTCCTCCAGGTCCCCCTAGCCCTAACATCTCCTCACCCTGTGGTTCCTATACCCCCCACACTCAGGGCCTGGTCAGCTTCCCCACTCAGCTCTTCAACTTGCTCTCTGGAGAGGTAGGTGCCATGGTCTCTGGTTTCCTCAGTGACCTGTGGTCCAGATCGCCCGGCTCCCTGATCCTTGCCTCCGCCGAGCCCCACAGTGACCCTTACTCTGCCTCTTCCTCCCCAGGGTTACCTAGAGTGGTCCCCTCTGTTCTATGGGTTCTACCCACCCCGACCGAACCTGGCCATCCCCTACTTGTGCTCCGTCTTTGTCATCGGTCTCATCTACTTGCTGTTCATCCTACACCGGTTAGTGACACCCACATCCTGACTCTGACAGGAAGGAGAAACTGGAGGTGGTGTAGAAGCCCCCTCCCCCAGGAGTCTTTTCTTCAGCATTGAAATCTATTTTAAAGCCAGGTGTGGAGGCCCCAGCTAGTAGTGTCGTCACTTGGGAGACTGAGGCAGTATGATTATTTTGAGTTCAAGGTCAGCCTGGGCTGTAGAGTAAGGTGAAGGCCACCCTGAGCTACACAGAAGATCCTGTCTAGCTCAGCATGTTAATCCCAGCACTAGGGAGGCAGATCACTGAGGCCAGTGTGGTCTACAGATTGAGTTCCAGGACAGCCAGGGCTACATAGAGAGATCCTGTCTCTATAAAAGAAGGACAGACAGACAGAAAGAAGAGAGCACAAAGTGGGAAGTCCCTACCTTCAGCTTATCTAGTGGTACCTAAGGTGAAGCTTTAAATAAGCACATGAAAGCCTGTTTTGAAGATGCATAAGTATAATAATCCCAGTGCTTGGGAAGATGAGGCAGGAAGGTTACCTTGAGCTCCAGGCTCCATCTCAAATTCCCCAACGATATCAAAAATGGAACACTAAGCTGGCAAGATTTTGTTGTGGGTGGGGACACTTTCTGACAACCTGACTTCCTTTCCCAGAACCTGCATAGTACAGAGAGGAAGCCAACCCCTCCACAGGTTGTCTTCTGACCACCACACACATTGGGCCATGGCACACTGATGCCATCACATAAACAAACATGCACACGGAATGAATAAATAAATAAATAAATACAAAAAGAGAAAAAAGAATTAGAACACTAGGCCTTCAGGGATGGCTCCTGCCTATAATCCCATTCAGGCTGGCCTCAAATTTGTTATGTAGCCTGGACAGGTCTTGAACTCATAGGAATCTTCCTGCCTTAGTCTCCTGAGGGTTACAGATATATCCCAGTGTGTGTGTGTGTGTGTGTGTGTGTGTGTGTGTGTGTGTGTGTGTGTTGCTAGGGATGGAATCTAGGGACTTCATGTATGCTAGGCAAGTGCTCTACCCTAAACTTCTCCCACACCCCCAGGCTCTGAGGTAACTTTTAGATGTACAAAGGAAGTGCTGGGCAGGTATTTATTTGGGTATGTGGGTGCTGGAAAGGGTAAGCACTGGAGATACATGTGTGGTTCTGCCTCCCTCATCCCCTCCCAGATGGTAAGGGAGCCCAGAGTTTCATACTTGCTAGGCATGAGCTCTGCCACTGAGCTAAATCCCTAACATTGAGACAGGTATTTGAACCTGTCATTCAGATGAGACTGGGAGATCCTCAAGGAGGGAAACCAAGTATTTTAAACGGGGCTAGGGGTGAGGGCTATGAATGTAAAACTGGGTGAGGGGCATGCTCTCAAACTAAGAAAGCTAAAAAAGAAAAAAAAAAAAAGCATTAGTGTCTCCTGATTGCCAGGTATTGTTCCAGATTGTAGTCCTAAAGGTGGACACAAGCCGTAAGACAGACTGTTTAATTATGAACAAATATAATTAAACATGAGTAAATGAGGCCGGGTGGCAGTGGTGGCACATGCCTTTAATCCCAGCACTTGGGAGGCAGAGCCAGGTGGATCTCTGTGGGTTCGAGGCCAGCCTGGTCTACAGAGTGAGATCCAGGACAGGAACCAAAAACTACACAGAGAAACCCTGTCTCGAAAAACAAACAAACAAACAAATAAACAAAAGCATGAGTAAATGGATGGGGAGCCCGGGTCTGCACTGGGGAGGTGAAGGCAGTAGGGTCTGAGGCCAGCCTTACCCTCATAGTGAGACCTTGTCTCCAAAAACAAACAAAACAGCCTGGAGGTAGCACACACCTTTAATCCTAGCACTCTGGAGGCAGAAGGCAGGCAGAGCTCCGTGAGTTCGAGACCAGCCTGGTCTACATATCAAGTTCCAGGACAGCCAGGGCTACACAGGGAAATGTTGTCTTGAAGAAAAAAAAAAAAAAACAAAAAACAAAACAAAATACAAAGGCTGAGGAGATGGCTTGGTAGATAAAGTGCTTGCAGCAGAAGCTAAAAGACTTAGGTTTGGATTCCCAAAACCCACAGAAGAGCTGAGTGTGTCAGCAACACACATCTGTAACCCTAGCTGGGGGTGGAGGAGGGCAGCAGAGACAAAAGGATCCAAGGGGCTCACTGGCCAGCCAGTCTATCCTCAACAGTGAGTTCCAGGTTCAGTGAGAGACTCTATCTGAAAAAAACAAAATGCGGAGTGATAGACACCTGGCATACACCTCTGGCCTCCAAGTACACACGTATGCACAAGTGCACCCATACACTCATGCATACACTAAACACACACACACACACACACACACACACACACTACTTAGTTTACCTATACGCTCATGCATACACACACACACACACACACACACACACACACACACACATTCCCTAGTACACCTATACACTCATGCATACACCTCCCACACACACTGATTCCAAGGTGCACTTAAACACTCATACATACAACACACACACACACACACACATACACACACACACACACACACACACACACACACACACACACACACACAGCTTCCTGGTTGGTTTGCCAGGAAGATGCTCAAATCTTGGAAGCTGAAAGAAGCTCTATGGTAGTTTTCTTTAAATATGGGAACTCCTTCTGAGTTACATGAAAAGGATATTCCCACAGTTTCAAATACAGAGATCATGTGGGAACACTCCCTAGTTGTTCAGGGGAGGAAGGAGGGGCTGGTGAAGGGAGACATGGTCTCTTTGGCCAGTTCTGTTTTTCTCTTCTTTTTGTTCTCATCCTTTCTTCTTACTCAGTCTCTCTAGTCTTTGCCCCCTCCCCGAAACACTTGTCTTACTGGGCAAGTTGAGACAGTTCAGTTACCTTGTTACCCTGCATACCTCTGGCTGGTCTGGAACTCACTATGTAGCAGGGCTGGCCCTTGAACTGACTAAGCTTCCTTTGTGTAGATATTAGAAGCGCATGCCACCGGGCCAGCTTGCCTCCTTTCTTGAATGTCTTTTTTTTTTTTTTGGTTTTTCGAGGCAGGGTTTCTCTGTGTAGCTTTGCGCCTTTCCTGGAACTCATTTGGTAGCCCAGGCTGGCCTCGAACTCACAGAGATCCGTGGGGCTCTGCCTCCCGAGTGCTGGGATTAAAGGCGTGCGCCACCACCGCCCGGCTTAGAATGTCTTTTTTTATGCTCTCTTCTCTTGCTCTGTCGTCTTCTCAGGTCTCCCCCTCCTTCCTCTGGAGATCTGCCAGTCTCTCCTAGGTCCTTCTGTCGCTTTAGAGGGTCTGCTTGCCAGATCTCTCTCTTAGCCTTTGGTTCCAAAGACGTTGCTTGTGTATCTCTCTGACTCCAGCAGATGGCACCTGATCACAGGTCTTTGAGTTCGTGTTCCGTAAGTAGGGTGCCTCCACCGACTGACACTCTTACATGGCCTGTTCCCGTGGTTTCTTCTCTCAGTTCGGTGTCCGGGTTGAAGGAGACGCTGTTGGCCGAGTCAGAGGTTCTGACCAGTTACAGCCACCGGGTGTTCTCAGCTTGGAATTTTGGCCTCTGCGGAGAAGTGCACGTGCGGCTGCGCCAGCGCGTCATTTTGTACGAACTGCAGGTGCGCTCGGGGAAGCGGGGCTACAGCTAGTTGTGGACCACACAAGACCCGGTTGAGATAAGGAGCAAGGCATTGCTAATAGACAGGGAGAGAGACGTAAGGAAGAAGCTACATAAGAATGCCTGGCATGGGGGCTGGAGAGATGGCTCAGAGGTTAAGAGCACTGACTGCTCTTCCAAAGGTCTTGAGTTCAATTCCCAGCAACCACATGGTGGCTCACAACCATCTGTAATGAGATCTGGTGCCCTCTTCTGGCCTTCAGTCATATATGCTGTATATGTAATAAATAAATCTTTAAAAAAAAAAAAAAAAAAAAAAAAAAGAATGCCTGGCATGGAGGGGACTGGTAGCGGGGAGGAGGCGAGAGGGATTCGCTTAGGGAAGGGGCGGAGCCCAAGACTGGTCCAAAGTAAAATAGGGGCGTGGCTTGAAAATAACGTGAAGTGGCTCGGAGTCTCAGGGGAATGGGACTCTGGGTTGGACAGGGGAAGGATTGGCCTTGGACAGAAGACGGAGCCTCAAAGGGGCGGGGTTTGGGGTTCTGGGTTAGGCTAGGTGGATCTTGGGTGCAAGTCCAGGCTGCGGAGGGTCAGTGCCCCAAGAACTAAGTGGTCCCACGGACAGCCTGGAGGGTATGGAACAAGGAGAGGGCTATAGTGGTTCAATCTGAAGAAGAGCCAGGCCTGGAGGGATGGATCCCCAGCAGCAGTCGTCCCTCTTGGCCTCAGGTGGAGCTGGAGGAAGCCGTGGTCAGGCGCTGTGCTGCGGAGCAGACGCTGGGCCAGCGAGCCAAGGTGTGGTCGATGAGGGCTCTGCTCAACCTGCTGATCCTTGCGCTCCTGGGGGCGGCCTTCTACGGCATCTACTGGGCCACAGAGTGCACCGTGACGCTGCAGGTGCAGAGGGTCTTGGAGGAGGAGGGTCCTCGGGTCCTAGAACTCACATTTCCAAGGGTGAAGCCCTGTGAGAGAGGACTGAAGTCTAGAATTTCCAGGATCTTAGGCTTGGGAAAGGGGAGGTGTTGGGCCTGGGATTTTAAGGTCCTTTATGGTAAAAAGAGGCTAAGGACGGATTTTCAGCTTTCTTCTTTCCTTGTTCCACACTCCCTCTCAGGAGACACCCCTTGTTCAACAAACCCCCCTCCTCAAACTTCTGGTGGATTATCTTCCATCCATTTTCATCTCCGTGTTCAACTTCGTGCTGCCCCCTGTGTTCAAGTTCATTGCCTCGCTGGAGGGCTACACTCGCAGCCGCCAGATCGTCTTCATCCTGATTCGGTTCTGGACTCACGGGATGGGATGGGATCTCTGGGAGAAGGGACAAAGGGACAGGAAGAGAAAGGGTCTCTGGTTCTACAAATAAGAGAAGTCTGGGCCAGTGAGATGGCTCAGAGGATAAAGGCGTTTGCTGTGCAAGTCTGGCGATCTGAGTTTATCCCCAGAAGGAAATGTAAAGGTGGAAGGAGAGAACCTACTGCACAAAGTTGTCCTCTGACCTCCATGCAAGCACTATGGCATGCGCGCGCGCGCGCACACACACACACACACACACACACACACACACACACACACACTTTTTTTTTTTTTTTTTTGGTTTTTCGAGACAGGGTTTCTCTGTGTAGCTTTGCGCCTTTCCTGGAACTCACTTGGTAGCCCAGGCTGGCCTCGAACTCACAGAGATCCGCCTGGCTCTGCCTCCAGAGTGCTGGGATTAAAGGCGTGCGCCACCACCGCCTGGCAGTTTTTTTTTTTTTTTAACAAAGGAGCTGGAGAGGACCGGGAGTTGGTTCCCAGCAACCACATCAGGGAGCTCAGAACTGCCTGAATATCCAGGTCCAGGAGATCAGACTCCCTCTTCTGGCCTCTGCAGGAACACACATATAAAAATATATATGTAAACAAATGAGACAGGGGAGTTCCATGCATATGAGATCCTGACACTGAAACTCAGTTCCTTCTTCTGTAGAAAAGGAGTGGAGGCGGGATCCAGGAGGGAATAGCATGGTCTGCACTACATCAGTGTGAGTCCTTTTCTCCACCTTCATCTTGCAGGACTGTGGTTTTGCGTCTGGCCTCCCTGGTGCTCCTCCTGTTCTCTCTGTGGAATCAGATCACATGTGGGGGAAACAAGGAGGCAGAAGGATGCAAGGCCTGTGGCTACAATTACAGAGATATTCCGGTGAGAATGCTGTGGGTGCCTATGTGGCATTCTTGGGCTTAGAGGTAGGGCAGGGATAGTTGGAACTGGGTGCATCCTCCCTTGGTTTGGGAGGAAGCTGAACATTGCATGAATGCTCACAAACACTGAAGCCCCCACCCACACAATTCATGAGTGGGGTTTCTGATGCTTGCTGGCAATTTGGAGCCTCGGAACTGCGCCTCCACTTCGGAGGGTCTGGTTTACCAATTTTTTACTTCTTCAGTGCTGGGAGACTCGACTGGGCCAGGAGATGTACAAACTTGTGCTCTTTGATCTGCTGATGGGCCTGTTGGTCATGCTGTTGGTCCAGTTTCCTAGGAAGTAAGTGTTCTGACCCGCCTTGTAGCCCCGCCCCTATTGGAGCAGGCCCCACCCACCATGGGACAGTTCTCACCTTTTGTTGGTTGGTTTGTTTGTTTGTTTGTTTTGGTTTTTCGAGACAGGGTTTCTCTGTGTAGCTTTGCACCTTTCCTGGAACTCACTCTGTAGACCAGGCTGGCCTCGAACTCACAGAGCTCCGCCTGGCTCTGCCTCCCAAGTGCTGGGATTAAAGGCGTGCGCCACCACCGCCCAGCTCAGTTCTCACCTTTGTTCTACCCATTTTCTTTTCTTTCTTTTTTTTTCCTGGTCAAATCTGATCTTTATTAATTTTGAAGGAATCCATAGATTTTCATTTCCTGTGGAAACAAAGGCATAGCCTCCCCCCCCCCAATGTAACACATTTCCTGACTTCCATTCTGAAGTTAAGACATACTTAAAATACATAGGCTGGTTTAATTCAGCAGTTTTCCCCACAATCCAATGTCTCTCTGTAGCTATTGTTTTTCATTAGCATTTAAACATTTTAAAGTTACTAAAGCACTGTATAGGGTCCAAAAGCCCTGTGTTTTGTTTCCCATCCCTACATGGCTTATTCTTTCTGTATTACTTTACTCTCTCTTTACAGACTTTCCTTTATTATTTTCTTTTTTTTTTTTTTTAATGCCAAATACCATTTATTGAAGGAAGGAAGGAGGAGGTCTTGAATACAGGCTTACAGCACAATGGGAGAACTCTTTTTACAATCTTGCATCTAAGCTGTTAACACTCATTATGCAGGATACACAGACAAGGAACTTCCCTTAAGCATTCAGGAGGGTGGAACCTGGCAGGGAATTAGCATAGGGAGGATATCAAGGTCACAGTCAGCGAGCAAGGCAACAGTTACCCAAAATGGGGGCCAGGGACCTACAGGTCCCCCTTTTACTAAAAAATGAGCTCTGACTTAGGTTGTGTGGGACGTCAGCAGGTCACCTTACCCGTCATGGAGACGCCTGCCCAGGCCACACTTCTTTTCTTTTTAACTGGGGTCTTTACATAAGCAAGGTAGATACCCCAGCCCTCTTCATTATTTTATTCATCGTGTTTATTTATTGCTCTGCAAGTGTGTCTGTTTGTGTGAGCATATGCTATGTGCTTGTGTGGGGGTTGATCAGAGAGGCCTTTGTATGTCTTCCTCTATCACTCTCTGCCTATTCCTTTGAGTGAGGCAGGGTCTCTCTCCTTGAACCTAGGACTCACATTTTCTTAGCTAGTCAGGAAACTGGCAAACCCCAAC
This sequence comes from Peromyscus eremicus, assembly GCF_949786415.1. Taxonomy (NCBI): domain Eukaryota; kingdom Metazoa; phylum Chordata; class Mammalia; order Rodentia; family Cricetidae; genus Peromyscus; species Peromyscus eremicus. Next base: position 182,863,717 of record NC_081416.1, read on the forward strand.
AATTTTCCTGTCTCTGGCCCTCTCAGTGTTGGGGTTACAGACATGCCAAGATGCCTGACTTGTTATGTGAGTTCTGGGATCTTAACTCTGGTTCTCATGATTGCCCAGCAAATGCTTTTAACTGCTGAGCCATCTCTTCTGACTCCTCTTTATATATATGTGTGTGTGTGTGTGTGTGTGTGTGTGTGTGTGTGTGTGTCTGTCTATTTTAACGATTTATTTTAATTATGTGTGTGGGGTGGTGGGGTAGAGGGTGGGTATGTGCATGTGAGTTCAGGTGCCCATGGAAACCAGAAAATAGTGTCAACCCTTGGAGCTGGAGTTACAAGTGGTTGTGAGCTACTTGATATGGGTGGTAGGAATTGAACTCTGGTCCTCTGGAAGAAGACTCTTTCCCTCACCCCCGGGTCTCAACACAGTCCTGGCTGTCCTGGAACTCTCTATGTATACCAGACTGGCCTTGAACTCACAGAGATCTACCTGCCTTTGCCTTGAAAGTGCCAGGAATAAAAGCATGCGCCACCATGCCTAGCCCAGTACAGGCCCTTAACCACTGAGCCATCTCGCTCACTTCCTTTTTTATTTTTCTCAGACACTGTCTGACTGTAGCTTAGGCTGGCCTGCAACTGGTGGTGATCCAGCCTCCCTAGGGCTCTGATGACCAGTCTTTTTTTGGGGGGCGGGGGTTACTTCTCTCTGACCTTACTCCTACTCGCTTAGTATTTTAGACCAGGTAACTACAAAATCAGGTTCTGGAACACAGATCACAGGTCTTAAAAATCCAGCTCTTCACAATCCTTTACAAAATAATGGGCTGGATGGTAAGGTTAGGGAGACCAAAGTGCAGGTCTATGACTGCCCTACCTTGCCCTTCAGGATACTCTGCGGCCTCTGTCCTGGAGCACTGGGTCGTCTGGCCGGGACTCTGGAGTTCCAAGTGCCTGACGAGGTGCTGGGGCTCATCTACGCTCAGACCGTGGTCTGGGTGGGAAGTTTTTTCTGCCCTCTACTACCTTTGATCAACACTGCCAAGCTCCTGATACTTTTCTGCCTGAAGAAGGTGAGGCAGAGGACGATCCTGGGGTGTGAGCTGACAGGTGTTGTGGACTGCGCTCCTGGGCTAGGGAAAGGAGAATGCCTGGAGGGAGGGAGGGAGGGAGGGAGGGCGCGCTGGAAGTCGGAGTCCTGGGTCCAAAGAAGGAGGAATCTGAGACACTCTGCCTTCTAGGACTGAACAACAGGTGGCTCAGATATCTGGGTCCTGCCTTAAAGGAGGCCAAAACTCCAAGATGGGAAAAAAGGAAAAACAAAGGATTGACTCTTGGGTCTCAAATCTCCATTTCCTCACACCTCCCTTCCAGATAACACTCTTCTCCATCTACTCACCGGCCTCTGGCACTTTCCGAGCCTCCATAGCAAATTTCTTTTTCCCCTTGGTGCTTCTTGTGGGTCTGGCAATCTCTGCTGTCCCTGTGCTCTACAGTATCTTCCTGTAAGTATGAGAGGTTCCGTTTCCCTTTGCGTTGATCCAGGATCCTCACTCTGGCCCTGCTTGATTGAACCCAATGTGTCTCTGCCTGCAGGATCCCACCTTCTAAGCTGTGTGGCCCATTCCAAGGGAAGTCATCCATTTGGGTCCAGATCCCCGAGTCCATTGAAAGTCTCCCTCAAACTGCTCAGAACTTTCTCTACTTTCTGGGGACTCAGGCTTTTGCTATACCCCTTCTGATCCTCTCTAGGTGAGTGGTGGTTCCAGACTTCAGGGTCAGAGTTTGGATATGTGTGATTTAGTGTTTGAAAGAAGAAGGAGGTGGGGGCTGGGCACCTGTGTATTAGCGAGGAGGGCTGCAGGCGGGATACCTATGTGGAATGGAATGGAAGGGAACTAGGGCCTACCCAGACCTGGAGCAGGAGATTGGGGTCTGGACTCCTGGGTCTAAGAAAAGAAGTCTGGGTTTGGAACCCTGGGTCTAAAGGAGGTCTGCAGCCTAGACTCCTGATCTGAAGGAGGAGGGCAGAGGTATGGATTTCTTGGTCTGAGGCAGAAGAGAATGGAAGACTCAAGAGGGTTTTGAGGTTCCTGATTCTGGTTTCTAAGGAGCCATATGATGAGGATATATATACACATTTTTTTTTTTTTTTTTTTTCCTGGAGTGACTTTCATTCCTGTCTTCCTTAGCATCCTGATGGCGTATACAGTAGCCCTGGCTAACTCTTACGGACGCCTCATTTCTGAGCTCAAACGCCAGATAGAGACGGTGAGCCAGGCTGGTTCCCCGGGAAGGGCTGCCTGAGAACGTGGGAAGAAGGACATGGGTGAAGAGAAGGTGTCTCACTTCTGCCCCTCTTTGCCTTTAGGAAGCGCAGAATAAAGTCTTCCTAGCCCAGAGAGCTGTGGCTCTGAGCTCAGGTAATGGAGCTATCTGACCAGTCTGGCTGAAAATGCTGTCCCACCTTCAGCCCCTCAGACCCATTCTACGCCTCAGTGACTTCATATATCAAGCGATCATCTCTGGAATCGAATCCCACGCCCTCTGCCACCAAGTGCCATTGTCTCAGTTGAGCCGTATTAATAAACAACAGCCGAGGCCGCTATGCATTTTGAAACCCGGTTCTGAAGCCCTGGGCAGGGCTTGGGGAGGAGCCTGGTTGTGTCTGCGTGAAGGGCTAGATAGGCAGGACATCATCAGCCGCATACAGCAGCATCCGGATTGGAGCAACTCAGGCAGCAAGCGTTTAGGACTTGCTGTGATGGAGGGCCTCTTAGCCAATCACCTCTAAACAAGGCCATGAGGGGGCGTGACAATTGGCCCAGAACCAATGCACAGGCAAGGGTGGGACCATGGGGCGGTGACATCCTCGCGCCAATCGGAAGTGTTGGAGAGTGGGCCTGATAGTCGGAGGTCGGCTACGGAGCCATGAATATCTTGCCCAAGAAGAGCTGGCACGTCCGGAACAAGGACAATGTCGCCCGCGTGCGGCGCGATGAGGCCCGGGCCCGGGAGGAGGAGAAGGAGCGTGAGCGGAGGGTGCTGCTCGCTCAGCAAGAGGTAAGCCTGGGGCTGGCCCGGAAGCACAGTGGGCCTGCCCGTCACTCGGCGTCAGGCGCGGGTCGGTGTTTGGCGATGTTTCTCTGCAAATCCTTTGCTAACTTTCACGAAACCTTCCTAGATTCCCCCATTGGTGTAGTTGAAGTGACCAGAGACTAGCACATAAGAAGAGTTGTACAGATATTGTGATTATTTTATAGATAGTTCGTACAAGTTAATTACTGAGCACCCACTTATGTATGCTCCTCTCCTACGGACTTGAGACTTGAGAAATCCCTCTTAGAACAACTTTGAGTCCTTAGAGGTGGGCACGGAGTGCCGCGGCTTCAACGAGAAGGGTAAAGGGCGGACAGGCTGGAGTCCACTCCGCTGGACGCGTTCGTTCTCCATCATTGCTCTCCCAAACACACCCAGAGGCTTTCTTTGAAACAGGGTCTTTGTAGCTTTGGCTATCTTGGAACTGGCTATGTAAACCAGGCTGGTCTCGAGCTCTGAGATCCACCTGCCTCTGCCTCCTGAATACTGGTATTGAAGACCACACACACATGCACAGGCTTTAATAATTACTCTATCATTTTGGTTTACACCTAAGTCCCTTAGCCAATCTGATCATGAAGTAGTGTGGATTTTTAAAATTTCAAAAGTGGGCCGGGCGGTGGTGTCAGCGCACGCCTTTAATCCCAGCACTCGAGAGGCAGAGCCAGGCAGATCTCAGTGAGTTCGAGGCCAGCCTGGGCTACCAAGTGAGTTCCAGGAAAGGTGCAAAGCTACAGAGAAACCCTGTCTCGACAAACAAAAAAAAAAAAACAAAAAAAACAAAATTCAAAAGTGGTCGAGTGGTGTTGGCTCACGCCTTTAATCCCAGCACTCTGGAGGCAGAGGCAGGCAGATCTCTGTGAGTTCCAGGCTAGTCTGGCCTACAGAGTGAGTTCCAGGACAGGCTCCAAAGCTACACAGAGAAACCCTGTTTTGTTTTGTTTTGTTTTGTTTTGTTTTTTGGGGGGGGACCCTAAAGTAGCTGGATTTGGTCAAGTTTGTAATCCCAGATCCTGAGGCTGCAGAGGGGAGAATTGTGAACTGGAGACAATCCTAATTGAGAACATGGAGAATAGTGACCTGGAGCCACACCTGGGATTCAGATCCTTTGTCCAGAAATCAGTGTTTGGCTGCCTAATAAGCTATATTTGGGGGGTTGCGCATGCGTGTGCTGAGTGTACACTACACAGAAGCTCTGGCTGAACAAGCCACCTCCACCCTAGAGCTGAGTGGGTTTTGGTAGCTGTTTTTCTTACATTACTCCAGGCTGGGAAGCCTTGTTTTATGCTGGGGATCTCCTAGCTATTCCTGACAGTCCAGTTTACTGTTTAAATAAAAACATCCACTCTGCACTCTAAATTACAAATAGTGTCTGTCTTTTCTGGCTCCCAGACCTCCATGCCCCTGCTCCCCTTTTAAGGTGGTTTTGAGATAGGGTTTCTCTGTGTAGCCCTGACTGACCTGGAACTCTCCATAGACCAGGCTGGACTCTTACTCACAGAGATCCTCCTTCCTCTGCCTCCTGAATGCTGGGATTTGAGGCGTACACCACCACTAGCCAGCCCATGGCCCTTTCTTGTAACCCCCAGCACTTCTAGGTTCTGAATGTCCTGCCTATAACTTCTTCACAGGCTCGCACAGAATTCCTACGGAAGAAAGCCAGGCACCACAACTCACTGCCTGAGCTGGAAGCAGCAGAAGTAGGAGCTCCAAGTTCTGGGCCTGTGGACCTGTTTAAGGAGTTGCTAGAAGAAGGGAAAGGAGTGCCCAGAGGCAATAAAGAACATGAGGAAGAGAAGCGACAGGAGAAGGTAAGCTGGCCTCCTCTGTTGGTGGAATTGGGGTGTGTGTGTGTGTGGGGGGAATGACACACACAATTAGCTGTGACTAACCACTATTAGGATATGGTGACAGATGAGCACACAGAAAATTTTGAATGTGACTGAAAGGTAGCACCTAACAATTTGGTTACTGCCGTAGAACACTTATGCTGTGTCTGATGTTAACCTTATTTTATGAGACTTTTTAGTCTGAAGCTATTTTATTTTGAGGTGAGACCTCAACTACACAGACCAGGGTGCCCTCCAGCTCACAACCCCCCTGCCTTGGCCTCCTGAGTGCTGGGATCATAGGCATGCACCTCCAGATGGCACTCATGCTTCTCAAGCTGTCAACTGTACTGTGTCTCCCATCCAGCTCTGAAGGAAATCACGGAAATCACTCCTCTGCTTTGCTTTTCTGCAGGTTTTTCCTTAGACTTCTCCCAAAGGTGCCCAATATTGAACTCATGGAGCTTTTTCCACCCTTCTTCCCATCCCCCAATTACTGCAGATTAGCCCTTGGCACTTTGCATAGCTGCTCCCTGGTCTGTGATTTCCCTTGTTCAATGACTACCTACCAGCCCCTGCGTCTCCGGGGACTCAGACCCTGGGTTTCCATACTGCTACATCTAGGGCTCCCAGAGGGACTGAAAAGACTATTCTGTTTTCTTGCTCCCACAGGAGAGGCAAGAGAAAGCACTAGGCATCCTGACATACTTGGGCCAGAGTGCAGCAGAGGCCCAAACTCAACCTCCTTGGTACCAGCTCCCCCCAGGGGAAAGGGACTGCCCTCCAGGCCCAAGCCCAGACGAGATCAAGAACCGGTTGGACCCCTTGAGGGAGATGCAGAAGCACCTGGGAAAGAAAAGGCACAGCAGTGAAAGCCGTCCTAGAGAGGAGCGGCCTCAGAAACAACGGCCCAGAGAGTAAGAGCCCGGGTATCACAAAAAGGCTCAGCAGCAGAGTCGGGGTGAAATGGTTCTTAGTATATGGTCTAGAGACTTCTGTGGAGACATTAGACTTATTTTAGGATTTTAAGAACAGTATCTCCTCTAGCCATGCCATATGGCTAAAGGTATGTTTATGTGCAGGACTTCCCAGTTTTTTCTTTTTTAATGTGCAAGAGTGTCTTGCCATGTTTGTCTGTGCACCACATATGTGCTGGTGCCCTTAGAGACGGGAAGGCATTGGATCCCCGGAAACTGTGTGTCACTATATACAGTGCTGGGGATCAAACGCTGGTCTTCTGAGGAGCCAGTGCGCTTGAGCACTGAACTCTCTCTCCAGCCTTCAGTTTTCTTTCTTTGAGACAGGGTCTCACTATGTAGCTCTGGTTGGCCTCTGCCTCCCAACTGCTAGGATCAAAGGTGTGTGCTACCACACCCAGCTCAGTTTCCATTTCTAATTCAGTACAGATATACAGATACAACCTACCACCTGATGCCTTTAATCCCAGCACTTGGGAAGCAGACAGGTAGACCTCTGAGTTCGAGGCCAGCCTGGTCTACAAGCCAGGGCTACACAGAGAAACAGATCTTTAGAATCACTGGGATTAGAGAGTAAAAGCAGGTTTCTGTCTGTAAGATGCTAGATTCTATCAACTGCAGAAGGGGTACTCAAGGGTAACCTCTTTTTATTTGAAAATGGTACAGGGGGCCCAGGATACTGCTCAGTGTGTTTTCTTGATCTGGAGGGGCATCTGATCTTAGAACCATGAGGAGGAGGCACAGCCCCTGAAGCCAGTCCAAGGACTTGCTCATAGGACCCAGAACCAGGCGGCTTCTCTCAAGCTTTCTGCTCTTTTGCTCTCCCCCGTGCAGGCCACCTTCCCTACAACAGCTCCGCACTGAGCGTCTTCAGCGGGAAGCAGCTGAGAGGGCTCGAGCAGAGGCCCTGCTGGCCCGGGTACAAGGCCGAGCATCCCAGCAAGGCCAGGCAGAAGTGGAAGAGACAGATGAAAGGAGGCGGCGGTACAACTCCCAGTTCAACCCCCAGCTGGCCCGGCGCCCCCGCCAGCAGAACCCCACTCCTGCCCACTGACTCCTGGGGGGGTAGGAGAGGCTGCAGCTGCCAGCCGTCATATAAAACTATTTATTCATAAATATTTTCCAAAATGAAAATAGGTTTACCAAAAAATGTCCCTCACTGGGGAGGGGAGGAAGGGGCAGCCCTCGCCCCCAGGCCCCCAGGGTAGGGCAGAGAGGAGGAGAAAGCCTCCCTGCCCTTTCCCTGCTTCCTGGGGGGGAGGGTGCCTCATGGCCTTGGGCCTCCCCCAGTCTTCCAGGGCAGGGCCCTCACCTGGGCAGGGGGATCAGCATGCGGGGGAGGGGTCAGGTAGAGGGGCCGGTGTCACTGGAGGTCCCGGTCCTCCAGGTAGCGGTACTCAAAGGTGAAGCCTTCCTTCTTCCGCTGGCCCCACTTCTCGTAGTCAAAGTAGATGTAGGTGCCCTGGCCGGGGAAGAAGGTGGTCAGTGAGTGGACGAGGAGGGAGGCTGATCTGGGCCAGGCAGACGGACACAGAGGCAGTTGTCAGGGACATGGAGGTGCCAGGCTGATCTGTCCTACATGCTTACACACTGTCACACTCCAACCTTGGGGATTTTACAGTGGAGAAGGGAGACTCAGAGAGCCAAGCCCCAGGTGGGCCTGCAGGCTTCCTCTACTTTGGAGGACCTCAGCTAAGTATGAACAGTCATGAGGCCTAGGCTTATGTTCAGACAGTGAGGAATGTTGACCGACAGGTGGCCTACAACGCAACAGATGCCGCATCTATATCCAAGTGCTCTGCAGGGACACACACTTCATTGTAACTGAGATTCTGAGTGACGTCAGTGCACTGAGATGCATTAATGTCGAGGACCAAACCAAGGTGAGACAGGAAGCCTGAAGTCAAAGTTGGAGAGGATACAGGAAGAAAGAAGCTGGGTCAAGCGTCTGAAATGCTTCAAAGTGGTCTGGAAGAGTGGAGGGGATGGACAGAGTTCTGTGAGAATGGGACCACAAGGGCCAGCTTGGCACCTGGAAGTATAGGTGGGAAAATGTGTACAGGGAAAGCCACTGTGGAACACACCAACTGACAGCAACTCCACAAAGAACAGAAATCCGTGACGCTCACTGTATAGCAGGCACCATTAGTGCTTTACACTAATTTAATCCTTGTAACAACTGCATGAGATGGGTGCTGCGAACTCCCATGTGTACAGATAGAGATCAAACCAAGAGACGTTCTATCGACTTGCCCAGTATCATCCAGCAAGAGCTAGGCTTAAACCCCTATCAGGGAGAGTGGAGTTTCCAATTGGCTGCCTAAACAGACTTCCTTCCAAGTACACTCAAGTCCCTCCCTGCTCTGCTGGTTGCCAGGAAATGAAGAAGGGGCCACTGAGGTCAGGTTTGGGAGATGCCAACTGGAAAACCCCACACTCCCAACTGAAGTACCCAGGGCTGCATGGTGGAGGCAGTTAGCAGCTCGAGGAAAGTCTCTCTTTGGAAGAAGTAACAATGGCTCAGACCTAAAGCACTAAGACATGGATAAATGGAGAGGGATGATAGCATCCCAGGCCAGGTGAACAGTGTGGGAGGCCAGTTTGGTCAGTCTACAGGACTGTGCTTGAAAGTCAAAAGCCAGTAGGACTGGGCTTGGGGACACTAGCCATACCCCAGTGGGACCAGGGTGGGCGGGGCCCTCACCTGCTCAAACTCATCTGTGATGGTCTTGGGCTCCTCGTGCCTCTGGAACCACATCATGTACTTGGTGTGGAATCGCCAGGACTGCTTCTTTAGGGCCTTGGCTGCCAAATACTGTGCCTTGGTTCCCTGGGAGAGAAAATGCAGAGGAAGATCAGGGGGTATCCAAATTGGGTAGGGAGCAGGGGAACAGGGCAGGGCATCAGGGCTGGACCTGGCCCCCACAACAGACCAGCTGGGGTGGAGAGTCCACTTGGAGACAGTGCTGGGAGCATAAAACATACCATGGTCAGTAGAAAATGAAACAGGAGGTGAGGTGAGAATTGCTTTCAGAAAAGCCCCGAGAAAGAAGAAACTAATGCATAATGAAAGCTGAGAGGAGACTACGTAGAGAACTCAAGGGAGATGGGGAGGGGCTGACTCACTGCAATCAGAGGTCTCTAGGGAGGCCTTCAGAGTGCCTACTGCACTTCAGAGGCTATCCTAAACTAAAGGGCTTACCAGGAGCTGAGAGCTCCTGGCAGTGGAGTGGATGCGGCCTAGGCCCTGCAGCCTCTCCCTGAGTCTGAGCAATTGGAATGCCTTGGGACTGGACAGGTTTGATTTGAGGGGGCCTGGGATGGGGAGGGGTGCGGTCCCAGTGGCCGCAGTGGGACACCCACCTCGCCCCTCCAGCCCGAGGGGGGATGGCAGCGGTGGCGGCGGAGCTGGGGGGCCCGAGGCTGCCCCGGGGGCCCTGCTGTACCTCCAGATAGTAGAAGATGAAGAAGAGTGTCTCAGTTGACAGGCGCTGGTAGAACTCCACTGTGTCCGAGTGTGGGGGTGGCATCTGGTGGTGGTAGGGGGGTGTCGGGCAAGGGTTCCGGGGGAGGTACTGCCTGTGAACCAGAGAGGATTTAGCGCCAGGTGACTTGTGGTTCCTGCCCTGTCCTCAAGAAGGTGTTCAGAAGCACACTTCAGCCTGCTATAGGGAGCCCCAAGCCAAGTCCTCAACACTTTGAGTACTCTACCTAGTCTCTCAGGACCCAGGAACCAGCTCCTCCCTCAGACTGTGGAGTCCCGGTCCCCAGCCCCTTTCTGCAGCCCCTCACCGAATGCGCTCAGAGTCAGAGGGGTGGGGCATGTGGTGCCAGGCGGCCTCTTCCATGGCTTGCTGGTAAAGCTGCTCCTTGGTGAGGGACACCGGCCCCAGGGGACACACGCCCAGTGACAATGGTATGTTCACCTCTGACAGCTGCAGGGGTGGCTGGGCTGAGGTGGGGGGTGCTGACGTGCTGCTCAGGATGATGTCTGTAGGGAGGGATGGGGCACCAGGCCCCTCAATGATGAGGCTGGGATCAGTTCCCCCCCCTTGGCTTTTGCCCTCCCCACCATTCCACGACTGTCACCTCGCTCTGTTAGGTGTAACGTTGGCACAGGGTCCTCAATACCAGAGCTGATAGCTGCCCGTTCCGCCATGGATTTCAGAGAGCTCAGAGGTTCAGGGGCCTGGAAAGAGAAAGGGGACAAGCCTCAGGACCTGGAGCAGAGACGGCTACATAAAAATGCAAAGACTGATGGGACCTGTACACCCTGCCTACTCTTCTGTGGTCAGTTCCCTATTTGCAAGATCTACCCATATTGTGCTAAAACACCATGGCTGTAAGGAAGCTGCAAATCTGAAGTCACCATCAGAAAGAACATGGTCCACTGACTCGCCAGTGTGTAATTCTGTTCAGGGTCCATGACCCACATTCCAGAGGAAAGAATACCCTACAAAACACGGTGGACAGGCCACAGCACACACTTCCATAAAGACACCACTTGCTGGGGGAATGCCCACTGGACTGCCCACAGTAATATGGCATCTTGAGGGAGGTGGCTGGCAGGATTGCAGGCTCTGCTGTTGCCTTAAGGAAGTCGGCCATCCCTTGGGCATTCAGTCTCCTTGGGAACATCAGTGGGTTGGGTCTGCAGCCCCCACACTGCTTTCCCTGGTGAAGCAGCTTAGGGCTGGCTCTTCTACCCACTCTGTACAACCCTTCCATTACCAAAGCCCACCCACAGACCTGCATCCCAGATCTCTTGGAGGGACTCATTCTGTACTAGTCACAGCCAATAAGGCCTAGTCCTTCGTCCTATTCTTCCCCCACCCCACCCACAGCCTCACAGGAGCCTCTCCACAAGGTGTCACTTTGTTTCTTCTCCCCTAAAAACCATGCTATAGCCCTATCACCCACTCAGGAGAACATCTAACGATGCTTTTTCTTCCCTAGAAAAGTAGACACACTGGATTTCCTGTCCCAGGATGGGCTCAGGGTCCACATCTGAGGAGCTCACCTTTATTTCCGGGGTGGTGCTGAACTGTGGAGGACCATTGAGCAGGGTGCCAGCTGCCTTGGCCTCACTGAAGCTGGGTGTTGGAGAACTGGGAGGATTCACAGGCAGTGGCACCAAGAGGCTGGGTCCCCCTGAGTTGTTCCCTGAGCCTGAAGCCACATTCCCAGCCCCCGCTGGGGCTGCCGTACTGGATTCCTTCCTGGGTAAAGAATGGAGGAGACTCAGATTAAGGTCCCTAAAGGAGGATGGGCACAGAAAATGGGCTCCAAGGGGGCAGCTGAAGGCAAGACGCTGGGGCGGGCAGAAGAGAAAGCAATCTCTGGGACCCTCTTCAGTACAGCAGAGGTACTGAGTTAGGAATACAGGTTTTTAGGATCCCCTAACAGCTTAAAAGATGGGGGACAGGGGACAGGGTAGTTCTAGAGCAGACACTGGGGCAGATTCAGAATGAATAAAGTTCCTATCACAAGTAACCCTGCTCAGATGCATATGGTGCAATCTCACTAGGGCTGGTAACGTCGGGGGCAAGGTGGCCAATCTTTCATTCAGCATGTGTTTGGAAACAGCAGGAGTAATGTGACATGTTGGAGAAACGGAGGACTAGGACATTTTACTTGGAAAAGGGAAAAGCTCCCACATCCATGGAAGTCAGGCTGCCTCAGAGCAAAGAACAGAAATGGGGAGATAGCAGTCTGAAACCTCGAGTGGAAACATCAGTAAAAGAGGACAAAGCTGGGAACTAATGGACACACGGCCCAAGTCTAAGAAGCAGGGACAGGACTGGGAGCTCTGCAGCAAGGGTGGCAGGAGAGCCTGTGCCCACACCCTGCCACTCCAGAACTACTCACGAGGTGCTGGGAGCTGGGTTATGAGGGCCTGAAGTGGGCCCCAGGGCTTGGCTGCTGGCACTGCTGCCCCCACTGCTGCTCAGAGCCACCTCCGCAGGGCTGTCTGCAACAACCGAACTGTAGCCTGGGGAGAAGAAGGGCAAGCGTGAACAGGCTGTCAGTCACTGCCCACCTTCCCCGTCCCCCAAACTGGCCTCCACTTACTGGTGGCACCGTTCTGCTTGCCAGCCCCTGCGCCTGTGCCACTGTTACTATTGCTGCTGCTCCCTCCGCTGCCACCACTACTTCCCCCGCTCGGCTGGGCACTGGGAGGCCGGGGCTGGGCAGTGCTGGGCCCGCTGGCATTGGGTGGGGCCACAGCCTGGGCATAGGGGGCAGGAGTACCCGAGTTGTGGCTGGGAGCTGGACTGGCCTTGGGGCCCAGGGCACTTGGAGGTGCTGCTGGGGTAGAGGCCCCATTGTTGCCAGGGGTGGAGCTCAAGGCAGAAGTGGCAGGTGGGGGGCCAGAGGGGTAGGTGGGCGGCACAGCTGGGGACTGGGGGTGCTGGTTGCTGTGGACAGGCTTGGAGCCATTTTTGGCTGGAGACTGCAGGAAAAAAAAGAACAGAGGGTCAGGTACTAGGCCAGCCTGTCTACTACCCACCACCCTCTTATTGTCGGACCGCTCTCAACTGTCCATTCCCTCCGGGGCACCTAGGAGAACTCGATTGTCCTCATGTTTAAGACCTATTTATTTTCAGCCCATTCAGCTGTCCCAAGTCCTTGCTGGACATTGCCCCCTGTAGTCACACGAATCTGACAGAGACCAGTGGAAACTCTTAAATACCCTCAATTTGAGACCTGGAGTGGTAGTGCGTGCCACCTTTGATCCTAGCACTTGAGAGGCAGAGAAGCAGATCTCTTTGAGTTTGAGATTAGCCTGGTCTATTAGGCGAGTTCAAGCCAGTGAAGGTTACACAGTGAGATGCTTTAATTTTAAACAAAAATTAAACACCCCCCCCCCAAAAAAAACACCTCAATTTGGGATTAGTTAGATCAGCCTAAATATTTAAAAGTAAGGGAACTGGGACAGCCAGGATACTTCTGAATGTCAGCTAAAGGCCCATTATAGCCAGTCACAGAACTGTAAAATACAGTGGTCCAGAATGTAATGACCAGGGAATCCCTACCTCAGACAAGTTCCAAAAACCAGGCTGCCATGCCGAACTGCCTCCTGGATTTCTGACCACCACAAGAACCTCACTTACCCAGTACCAGAGGGAACTAGCCATTCTCTTTTTTCCTGGGATCATGCTTGACAGTCAGAGGGCCTAGTAAGGTGGCAGAGCTGGGCCCATTCCCAGGAGTCCCTGTCCCAGTCTCTCTCTCCATTACCCTTACTGTTTCTCAACCCTTGTGCCCAATAAGGTCCCCCCACCTAGGACTATTCCTTCTATCATCGCAGAGGGGCTTTGGGATCCTTCTGCTCCTAAAACATTCCTGTTTCCTAAGGTATGTTCCTGTCTTAGAAGTTGACAGAGCTAAGAGAGTTCATTCACTAGGAGCCAGAGGAATTGGAGAAGTGCCCCATACTCCTTCCTTTCTCAGGGACTGCTTCCTGCAGTCAGCACAACACAGGCATTCTGACTTTCTGATCACTTCCCAGGCTTGTTTGATTCCTTCAGAGATGGTCTAGAAAGACCAGGTCCTCAGTCCAACAGGCCCACCTCTCATACTTCCAAGCTTTCTGCTACAGCTCCTCTGTGTGATCTGCTGCTGCCACAGTACCATTCGGTCTTCTTCTGCAGGCCAAGACATAGGCCACCTCAACCACAGCACCAGCCATCAGCCTGCCCTCAGGGTGGCACTGTTTCTGGCACGCTACCGTCCCAAGAGCCCAGCAGCTTCAATAATTGTAAGGACCACTGAATAAACAAGTGACAAGCCATCAGATTCAGACTTGGACGCACCTGGCTGACTTCACTATCTGTCGAGCGGCCTCTCTTCTTATCATCTTCAGAGTTTTCCTGAGGTAGGGGAAGTAAGAGTCAGAACTGTGTGACTTCCAGGGTCCCGACACAAAAGGCAGTCCTTCAAAGGACCCAGGAGGGCCCTTACTGCTCTTAATTTCTCACAGGCCCATCTGACAGCCTGTGACCCAGAGCTGTTCCAACATCAACCTGAAACTGGGAAACAGCTAAATCTGAGCTCATCAGTACTGTCTTCTGAGAGCCAGCACTCACTCCCACCCTGTGAAGAGCTCAGGAGCCTCATTATAGACTTTAGCCCTGGATCCCTGTCAGAGGGGACATACCCAGCTGCTCAGGTCCTCAAGCACCCCACACTGTAGCAGCCCCCCCCCCACCACCACCTAAAACCCACATGAATGTTAAACCTGAGTGGGAACCCAGGGTCAATCTTTTGGCTTTTTATATCCATTCCTTACCAGGAAAGACCTTGGAGCACAAAAAGCCTACATCTCAATTCCTTAGCTGCTCTCTCTAGGGCAAGACCGGGCTTTTGATTTCTCCATGCCCACCCTCCTGGGAACCCAGACCCTCACCGTAGTGCAGTTAGCTGGGCTGGGTGGGATGGGAGAGCTGGAAGTTGTTGAGGTGGGCGTGCTGCTGGACTGGTTGAAGATCTCATCCTCCATGTGGCTGTGGCTGGGGGGGGAGGTGGCGACCAGCGCCTGTGCTGTGGGGGCAGGGGAGCAGCATGCTTAGCTGGCTCAGCCACACCTCCTGCCCTCACCCTCTGTGCCATGAAGGTCAGCCCAGGGCCTCACGAATGTCCTCGAGGTCCAGGTCGTCATAGAGGAATTCGTTCTCTTCAAAGTCGGGGTCCTGGGACGAGTCAACGTAGTACTCCACGTCATCCTTGATCTTTCGGATGGCGTCGACCAGGATGGAGTCATTGTCCAGCATGCGCAGGATGGTCTCCAGCATGCGTACATGGTAGCGGTGCTTCTCGATGTGCCGCTTCAAGCCCTCAATCCGGTCCTGCTTCTGCTGGCGAGCCCAGGGCCAGGCTCAGGGGCTGCAGAGCACCTGCCCAGCCCTCCTGCCCCCACAGAACCTGTCCTCAGTCCCCCGTCCCCAGGGTACCCCCAAAACTCCACTACAGCCCCTCCTATCATGGGGCAGTGAGGAGTCTGCCCACCCTCTGTCCCAGTGAGGACCAGTCTGAGGTTTCTGACATCTCAGGGACCCACTTCTCCCTCCTCAAACCCTTTGGGCTCTGGAGATCCCTAGAAACCTGTGACGCCTGTGCTAGCCCTACAAGAAAGTCTCACCCAGGCCTCCCACCGTTCTGACCTCTGCCTGGAATATACATCCCACCCCGTGGCAACAGTAACGACAGTAATAAGGATAGAGCTGTGAGAAGGGAACTTGCTATTTACTGTCAGCAACCACAGGGAGCTAGCTCCTGCTCCTCTCCCAAGTTCCAATTCCCTTTACCATCTGACACCTTATTGCCAGTTCCAAATCCTTCCTTTTGTCAAAGAAAGGCCCACTCTTTCCCCTCTCAATCCCTGGTTTTCAAGTCTCTCACCGATCAGGATATACCTCTCACTTTCCATCCTACTCCAGCTTCCTTCTCTGTTGACACCATTAAGCAGACATCCCTTTGAATTCACACCCTACAATCCTAAAGGTGTAGGATCCAGGACCCTAACATATGGCTTTGGTTCAAACCATCCTTTTCCGAGTATCCCATAGCCATTGGTTTCTCAGGGACACACACCAGCCCGCTCCTGAGAACCTGGTATCTTTGGGGTGCTGTGTACCTTCCCAATCTGGTTGTCCCTTCATGTCTCACTTACTTTGAGTCCCAGCTGAACCTAAGTCTATCTTCACCCAAACTAACCCTAGCAAATATCCCAGGATCCTATCTTACCTCCTCCCTATACCACTCAGCCAGCTAGGCTGCCTCGCCCTGCTTCTCCATCTGTACACCAGGTGTATTTTAGACACCCAGAACTAGACTCCCATAAGCCTCCGGAGGCTTCCTGTGCACAAGCCACACCCACCCCTACCCCGTGGGTGATGGTTCTCCCCCACTCACATCCTTGTCGCCCTTCTTCTTGCGTGTCTGTACAGACAGTGACTCCACCTCACTCTCAAACTGGTCCACCTGCATATTTAGGGTGTCAATGGTGTTCTGGGGGAAGAGAAGGGAAGACAGGTTTGTCCTCAAGTCCCTGATATATACTTAAGTCTGGGCCCATGTGCTCACTTCTTTCTTTGTCCCAACTCACCGTGAGCCACTGGCCAACCTCTTCCTTCTCCTTCTGGGCAGGGTCCACCTTCTGAGCCAGACCCAGGCCCTCCTTGCTATAAGCTTTGGTTTTGGTCTCTCGTTCCACAACTTTGAACCGTTCCATTTGCTGTGGAGAGTACAGTTGGTGGAGAGCTCACAAAGGTGGGACAGGAGCTGTAAAGCCTAGCAACGCTGCAAACAGCCTGGAGACCTCTCTCTGCCCTTCCCTTGGTTGTGGAGACATTACTCTTCTCAGGAGTTTGGAGTTGCTGCTCCACTTCTACCTTCTAGGGTCCCAGGAACCTGATCATACCACCACCCCAGAGCCCCAGGCTCTGGCGTCCTACCGTTTCAATGAGCTTGCGGTTTTCAATAAGCTGCCTTTTGTCCTTGATCTCGTTGGATGCCACCCATGTCTTGATCTGGTCCCTCAGCCGCTGAAGGGAGATCCAGCAAGAAAATCAGGCTGCAGGCCTAGGACCTGGGGCCCTTAGTGACCTCTTCTCCCTGGGACCCAGCAGTCCACTCTCCCCAACCCTCCTCCCACAGGACAAAAGAGTCCAGCCCCAGCCCCCTCACTTGTAGCTTCTTAATCTCCTTCTTTAGGTCAGCCTCATACTTTTCTTTCTGGTTCGCGTTGGCTGCATTGTGGAGCTGAGGGATGAAGAAGTCAGCAGTCAATGTGAGAGTGGCTGCCCAGAACTCGCCACATCAGAAAAGGTCCAGTCTTTCTTCCTCGGCTGGGAAATCTAGGACCCCCTCCCCACAGTCCATCTTAGAGATGATTCCCTGGTCAACACCCTGAGACTCTCAACTTCTTGATTCTCCTCCCCAGAGACCCAGATTTTGAGGTTCCTAGGCTGTGTACCTTTTGCCAAATATCTTCAAACTGCTCCACGCCTTCGGACACCTTCTTGAGGCAGCGATCAATCTCACCTGGTCAGGGAGGAGGACTATTAGGATCCTGCCAAGGCAGCAAATATCCAAAGACAAGTTCCCGGAAGAGAGGGCATGTGGCCACATTTACAGTCTATTACCTTGGAGTTTGCGCTTGTCCGCCATCTTCCCTGCCCTACAGACGAACTCTCTTCATACTCTCTTGGAAGTGGACGCTGCTGGGAAAAATTGGGTAGGACTTAACATCTATTCCTTGGCTAGTCCAAACCCAGAGACGTGGTGGGAATCACGGGGTAGGTAGGATGGTAGAGGGAAGAAACAGTTACTTGCCCTCTTTCCTACCTGATGATACAACTCAGGGCCTTGCACATGCAAGCATTCTTTCATCTAGCTACATTCCCCAGCTGCATTTCCTATCTGATAAGGGAGATCTGACTTGTTTTTAAATTCCTTCAGTTGCCCAGCACAGAGACGGGCAGACTGGATTCTGGGAAACTTGAAACAAAGACTGCTGTATCTTATTTGTGGGCCTCTTATTTTGGAAGCAAAAACTTTCTAGAGTACAGAGAATCTGTTCTCTAGATGACACTACAGCACATGCAGCACAGAGTGGAGTGCTGGGATGCAGGCATGAGCCCTAGAAATGAGGATCCTAACTAGGGGTTGGGAGCAGAGGCGATTGGGAGAGGCCACTCCAGACAAGTCAGGAAATACATGAGGCTGGCGGCTCCTGGAAAGATGAGATGCTGTGTATACAGGTATGAACTGAAGGGCAAGAGTGACACGGGACTTCTGTAGCTATGAAGACCTGGACCTGCTCATACAGGACAGGGCAGGATGTCAAACAAGAGGGTCTTACACTTCCAAGAAATTTATTTCACAGCAGAATCCTGGAGCCCACATGGATAATGCTCCTGACCAGAAGAGCTTGAAACTAAAAACGGTTATAGAAGCTTGGGAGCAGGAAGCAGCACCTCAAGAGGGCTGGGAGAAGATAGAAATCTAGAAAGATAAGAGAGTAAAAGGTACCTTAGCTGTGAGAGAGCAGATCCGCACACATGGAGGAATTCCGTATCAGATAGACTGGCAATTTAGACTCAGAAACATGAACCCATTGGGGCAGAAACCAAAATGAACTTCTATTCTGAAGAAAGGCGAACTTAACTCAGAGGGGCCTGAGGACAAAGGACTGAGGAGGGGAGGGTTATAGCCAAGGAAGTCCACAAAACAAAACTTGACTCTGAAACAGGGCAACCTGGAGAGGGAGGATCATGGGAAGAGGATTTCTGAGCTGCCAGCAGAAGCTGTCTCCCTAGGGGTATACTAAAAAGCAAGGCTCTGAGAACTATACAGGACAGGGGTGCCCCAAAGTAGCTCTTAGCAGAAACAGCCCTACTCCCAGGACCTAGAGTTTCAACCTGGCAGGCAGCTATAATGAGGGTCCTTACTAACAAGGAAAGGAATACCCAGAGAAGAGTTTTAACAGAAGGTGCAATGTGGGAAATGTTTCAAAGTGCACTGTCAGCCTAATGTACTACAACCAGTGCAACAGAAAAACAGAATCGTACCCTTTCCAAGAACAGGATCTTAGAATACAGCTCAGGCTGGCTTTGAACCCACATTCCTGCCTTGACCTCCCAAATGCTGAGGTTAGAGGAGTGCACTGCCATTCCTGGCTCAGTTTTTTTTCATTTCCACTAATCACAGGTGACTAGCAACCACTGCATGAGACACTGAATTTTGGAGCAGGATTTAGAAAAAGAGGCCCAGAGAGGATGGAGTTGGCACCTCTTCTGAAAGGAATTTTCAAAATTAACTCTACAGAGTCCCACTCTGTGGGGAGGTAGGTATGGGTGGCACCTGAGGCTCTAGGAACTTAAATAAAGGACCTATTTAAAAAAAAAAAAAAAAAGCAGCACTCTCATCTAAGGATTGGCTGACACACCACACACCAGGAATCTTCAGGAAGATTAAGCAACCAGCAAAAGGACTCAGGAGACTGAGGAGACTGAAGTACAGGCACAGGCACCTCTGATCCAGGGATCTTGCCCGGGATCAGCAGAGGTGTTCAGGATCTTGACCAGGAATGAGTCTTGGCTCTACCATCCATCAGCACAGAAGAGCCCCTTTTTACACCAGGGAAAGAAGGAATGTTAAACAAGAGCTTACACTACCCACTCTGTCCCAAGAGCCTACAGGAGGGTTCTGGACAGGCACTGCAACCCAGACAAGGCACTCCAACCTTAAGGAGGTGAGGCCCTACCCTAATTCCACAGTGAAGTGGTTGGGATGGGGAGGAGGTGATATGCCTTACAGTGAGAATACAGTACTGTGGCACCAAAACATGACAGAAATCCTAAAGAGCCAGAGACAAGGTGTCAAAAAACAGGGGCAACGAGGGCCAGTGAGTAGGGTCAGCATAGACCAAGCCTGACAACCTACGTTCAGTCTCCAGGGTTCACACAGCAGAAAGAGACCCAACTCTCAAAAGGTGTCCTCGATCTTTCACATGTGTGCTGGCATGTATACATTCCAAAGAGCACATACACCAAACAAACAAACGAAATGTTGGGCCAGTGCTGGCCCTTTAATCCCAACCCTTGGGAGACAGAGGCAGACAGATCTTAAGGTCAGCCTGGTCTACATAGAGAGTTGCAGGCCATCCCAGACTACATAGAGAGAAAGTGTCTCAAAAAAAAAAAAAAAATCAACCAAATAAAGTAATAAAAAATAATTAAGGGCCTGTGAGATGGCGGAGTAGATAGAGGTACTTGCTATGATAAAGGTACTGGTGATCTGGATTCAACCCGAGTCCCAAATAGTGAAAGCAAAGAATCAACTTCTCGAAGGTTTTTTCTGAACCCCACATTTGTCTTGGCATGCATGCACATACAGAAAATCAACTTAAAAAATTAAGAGCTGGAGATGTCTGATAGGAAATGTCACTTGTTGCTCTTTCACAGCCCAGGTTCAGTTCCCAGCACCCACATAGCCGCTCACAATCACCTGTAACTCCAGTTCCAGGGGAACCAATAGCCTTCTCAGGTACAGCACAACACAGTGCACTTACATGCAGGGAGGCAAAATACACATAGAATAAAAATCATTTTAAAAAGTAATGAAAAAAAAAAAGAACAGGTGTAATACTTGAGCCATCAAGATGGGCGGGCACAGCTGTGGTAAGTGAAGACAGTATCTGACTGGTGAAAGGCTGCTGCTCTGCAGAGCAGGACAAGGCCCACACACCCAGGAATTTCTGCTCTAGAGGCTGGAGCCTCAGCTAGAGTGGAGGCAATACCTTCTCTCCACAAAATAAACAAACAAACAATAACAAAAACCGCTGCACACCAAGAGGGTGCACACACCTGAGAAGCTAGAAAGGAAGCTAGTGCTGGAGCCTCAAACCAGAGGTGCCACCACAAAAGACTGCCTACCCCATTTTCCAAGACCCTCTCTAGGAGGCCATCAGCACAGGGCCCTTTTGAGGTAGGCAAGCACCTTCACACAGAACATATACATATACACAAATGGGATGGGGGTTTGGACAGCATGGAGGAAGCTGGGCCTCTTGGCCCATGATGGAGGCTCCTCTCTCTGTCCAAGGTTATGTGGGCACATCCTCAAATCAGGACTCACAACAGGAAACAACAACGAAGCAATCTCCAGAACTTTTCACCACAGGTTCCAAGACCTGATGAGGGACACAACCTTAATCCTGAAGGCTGGTGCTGTTGAGCAGCCACACAAGCATCCTGGAGCACAGCACAAGGCACCTTGCAGATAAGAGGGCTCACACTAAAGCCAGGAGTAGTGGCAAGCAGCACTGGAGGTAGAACTTGAACCCAGTGGAGGACCCTGGCACCCCCACACGGGGGTTCTATTAGGTGAATAAAGTAGCCCTTGGAGAGGCCCAACACCAAAGTTAGGGGATGAGGAACCTACACCGTGAAAAGTCATCCCTAAGAATCTTTAGTCCCAAGCAACGTGACCACAGTGGTCTCTCTCCCAAGTCCCAGACACCACACAAGGAACCTTCACTTTAGACCCACAGAAAAAGCACAGAGGAGTAAATCACACTAGCCATAGGTACTCACACCCAAGAGTACCTAGCCTCACAGTGAGTACACGGGGGTGTAGTCATCTCACATGCAGGAGAGAGGGTGATGCCAATACCAAAGAAGGAAGGAACTTTACCTTGCAGGTGACACTACCCCACAAACACAACACAAATGCAGGGAGAAAGGCCACCCCTTGCACACGCAGCAGGAGACTGAGGCGAGGAATGTTTGCCTACAGGGTACCAGCTGGGTGAGAAGGACCACTCTAGCCCGGCACAATGCTTTCACGCAGTGGATTTCAATTACAGGAGATTACACATACACACAGGTGGGTCAATGAGAAAGGAAGTGCAGGGGGATAACAACCCATATGATGGAGGGGAGAAGGTGAAGACAGTGAGGAGACCCTTGCCAAAAGGGCAGAGATCGCATCCGAGGATGACAGTCACAGAACGGAGATGCAGCTGTTTAGAAGAGGTGCTTTAACTGTCCCCAAGAGCAGCATACCGATAACAGAGCCTGGGAGCTCACAATCCACCGACACAGACCCAGGAGCGCTAAACAGCTCCCACCATACACAGCAATACCAGTAGACTTGACATCACTAGGAAGCCACATCCAGGGAGGCAGACAGCTTGCATCCCCAAAGCTAGAGGCCGCCGATACCCTACCTCAAAGATGTAAAAGACCTGAAGCCAGGAAGTGAGCAATACGGTGGACGGTCCTGAATCCATGGTCTGGGGAGGGAGTGTTTAAAAAAAAAAAAAAAAGCCATGCTTCCTTAAAAGAAGACTGGTGGAATGGGACATCTAGGAGACTTTACTGCCAGAGCTGTGAGGACAAGGTGGAAACTTTGGCTTAGGCTCCAACTCACAACGGGAGCTGCACCCTCGGGTCTTGGGGACTTTTCCTCCACCAGATCCATCTCTTCCAAAGAGGCTTCCCCCTATCAAGACACCAACAAGCTGGAGCTTTCGGGTGCAGAGGCCACGCTCCCAAAGGGAGCTCCCGGGGAGGGCATGACTGCAGGAGTGCCCCCCACACCCACAGCAGAGAGCCCCCTCCCCGGCCCGCTGCGCGCCCATCGCTCCAAGCCCGGCAAGACGCGGAGGAGGGCGGGCACCTCGCACCCGGGGCCGGAGCGCTGCCACGCGGGAATCGGGACGCGGGAGGACTGAGAGTGGAGGGTCCCCGCCCGCCCGAGCCCAAGCCAGGCCTGAGCGCGCGGCCAGGGCAGGACCAGGGCCCGGCGGGCGCGGAGGCCGTGTCGCGGCAGGCGGAGGGGTCGCGGAGCGGGAAGGCAGCCGACGACGCTGAGGGAAGAGGGGAAGGGGTCCGGCCCAGTCGAGCCTGACGCTCTCACCGCAGGAGCTGGCGCCGCCGCTGCGGAGCGTATCGCGACAGGCGAGGAGGGGGAGACTGAGGCGAGCGCCCGCCAGCCGCCTTTTTTTTTTTTTTTTTTTTTTCCTCTTTCCTCGCGCCCCAAGCCCGGGCGCTATCGCGATAAGAGGGCGCAAAAGCCGGAAGTGGGGTTGGGTTGTTGATAGAGGAAGTGGGCCCGGGTTTGTTCTAGACGACCGAGTAGGGGATTCGGGGCTCAAGGGAAGGCCCGGCGGCGGCTGCCGACGGCTCCACGGAAGCTGAACGGGCCCGGTCCAAGATGGCGGCGACGGAGGAGGCCTCCCCTCCTCTCTTCTCGTCTCTGGCGCCGGCCCGCCCCCGAGCCCCGAATATAGGTCCGTCATTGCTCCCGCAGCACGTCGCTCTGCGCCGTCAGGCGCGTCCCATTGGTTCCTAGGGAGGATACGGCCGGCCCCCTCCCTAGGATTGGCTGATCTCTGCAGGGCGCGGCGTTCGATTGGCCTCCCGCTCAGCTTGCTTGGATTGGCTCAGGTTTTTCTTCCCGGCTCCTCCTCCTCCTCCCCGCCTCAGAGCACAACACGCCAGCGCGAGGGCCTGGATGTCAATCAGGAGGCCTGTGTCGTGCTGATTGGATGTGTCCGCCCCCTTCTCCTAAATCAATTGGCTGCGGGGAGGAGTCAGGATGAGGGGCGGGAAGTCGTCCGTCAAGTTTGAAAGCAGCTGTAATTGGTTGCAAGGTATATTCCGCCCCAAACTCATTGGTTGGTCATGGAAGTGGGTAGGGGAAAACGACGGAAGGCATGGAGAGTGGGTGTTAAAGGCAGGTTACCTAGTGGAACACAGACAGGTGACTGGGGGTGGAGTGTGGGGTGGGGCATTAGGACCAAGTTATCTGCCAATCAAAAGAGCCACCAGGCCTAAGGGGAGGGGCTGGACAAGGAGGCCCCTCCCATTTCCCTGGGCAGGCTCGTCAGTTTGGCCAATAGGGTAGTTGTTAGCGGAGGGTGCTGCGTGAGCGGCCGACAGGTGTGGTTCTCTGAGCATCCCTCCCTATTCCTGCCGTCCAGGTTGTTTCCTGATCCTCGTAATAGTTCCCCAAGTGCCTCTGCTTGGCATATCTCTAAAACTCAGTGCTCTCTGGATGGAAGAAGGAAAGGCGGAATCAGAGACAAGTCACCAGCACCATGCATAGCAGAAGTGACTGAGCACGGGGCTGTCCTGCCTCCAGTTAAGTGAGAAAGCAGACTGTGGGACACTCTCCTCTACCTCCGTTTCTTTGGTGTTGCAAGGATTCTGTAGCTGTAGAAGCTGCAGAAGAAGCTGCGCTTTACCCTAACTTGATTACATCTGTCATGGCTACTCATTAGAGCTCTGTTATGCTTCTTAGGGAGTAAACTTCCCCGACCACCCTTGCAGAATGCTTAGGTGAGCCTCTTTAATTTTGTTCAGACCCTGCCCTTTTATTTTAAAAATACTTACTTGGGTCTCCCTCTCTGGATTTCTCAGTGTTTAGCACTCATAACGCACTCCATAGCCTTTTGCTGAATTAGTAGATGAATAGTCCCAGCAATGACTTGCGTTGAAAACTTGAGCACCACGTTTTCATGAATTGGGAAGCCAGATCTATCTCTGTCTGCCTAGGTGAAGGAAATTAAGATAAATCCAAACTTGAAGAGAACGTGGATGTGCACTGCACCCCAAAAGAATGGTATGAAGCAAGAAAGGAAGAAATGGCTTATAAAAAAGGCATATTCTGCTGGAGAGATGGCTCGGCAGTCAAGATTAACACTTTCCTGCAGAGGACTTGGGATTCTGTTCCCAGCATCCACATGATGGCTCACATGCCTGTTAACACCACTTCCAGGGTATCTGACTCCCTCATCTCACCGCTGCTGGTGCACTTATACTAACACATTCACATACTTTTTTTTAAAAAATGCAGTTTTAGGGCCACATAGACTTAAGAAAGTGAAACCTGGGAAGCTGCATTTGTCCAGATTTTTCCTAACACCCCCATACTCTTTTGAGTTTGTTATTCATGCACAGCTTTGCTATTCCACGTGGGCCCTGAATGTGGACCTGCTTCTAGCCTTATCAGGAATCTGTGTGTTTAAGATGCAGCTTATCTAAGTGGTCCCCAATTCTACTTCTTCTAACAAGCTCCCAGGGCATGCTGATGGCCCCAAGAACATAGAGTGGTGACTGCCAGGCTTAGCTGCACTTTAGAATCACCTGGGAAGCTGGGGTGAGGGGTAGGGGATCCAAATACTCAGGCTCATGCTAGAACAATTACATCAACCTCTGGAGGCAGGAACAGGCTACCGGTCTTTCCCTGAGATAATTCCAACGTGCAGCTAATGTAAAGACCACTCACCAGAAACTCTCCTCAAAGCATGGTCCTTTAACTAGCATCAAAAATAACACATGGAAATGCACTTTTCTTTTTCATCACAGGGAGATTTGAACCCAGGGCTTCACAGGACAGGAAAATACCCTACTATTGAGCTATTCCCCCAATCGTCTCTCACCTCTTTTTTGGCAGGGTTTCATACAGGACAGGCTGGACTTGAACTAGCTTTGTAGCAGAGGACGACCTTGAACTTCTGGTCTTCCTGCTTCCATTTCCCAAATGCTGGGATTACAGGTATGTACCACCATGTCCCAGCTTCTGCCCTTTTTTAAGGATCTTATTATGTAGGCCTTGGAACTCACTATGTAGACTAGGCTGACCTCCAACTCACATAAATCTGGTCTGTGCCTAAGAGTCTTGGGATTAAAGGTGTGTATCACCACATGCGGCAGCCCTTTTTTGTTCTTGCTTTTTTCTGAGACAGGGTTTCTCTGTGTTGCTTTGGAGTGTGTCCTGCAAGGCAGCCCTGTTAACACTATTTTGAGGCAGGGCCTGACACAGCTAGGCAAGTACCCTGTGGTGAACCGCTGCATTCCTGCCCTTTAGAGACACTTTTTTGTATGTATGGGTGTTTAGCCTACATGAATGTCTGTGCAAAACATGTGTGCCTGGTGCCCAGGGAGACTAGGAAAGGATGTCATATCTTCTGGGACTGGAATTATAGACCATTGTGGGCTGCCATATGGGTGCTGGGAATCAAACCCAGGTCCTCTGGAAGAACAGCCAGTATTCTTAACCACTGAGAAATCTCTCCAGCCAACTCTCTTTCCTCAAATTGTGTGTGTACATATGAATGTATTGTATGTAGCTGCACATATGTGCTTGTGAAGGCCCAATCAACCTCAGTAGTTTTTTATTTTTATTTTTATCAGATAGGCTACTCATTAGGACCTGGGACTCACTGATGGCTGGTAGCATGCCCTAGTGATCCACTTGTCTCCACCTACTCAGCATTGGGATGGCAAACACGTGCTGCCATTCTTGGCCTTTTATATGGGGTGCTGAGTATTGAACTCAGGTTCTTATGCTGTTTTTGTTACTTTTTTTTAAGACAGGGTTTCTCTGTGTAGCTCTGGCTGTCCTGTAATTTGCTCTGTAGACCAGGCTGACCTTGGACTCACAGAGATCCACCTGCCTCTGCCTCCCAAGGTTCTTATGCTTTTATGAAAAGCATTTTACCAACAGTACTCTCTCTCCAGGCCTCTCGCTAACTTAATTTTTTTTTTTCTCTTTTGGACACAGACTTTTTCCTACAGCCCAGCCTGCCCTTGAATTCACTGTGTAGCTCAGTTAGCTTTGAACTTTGAACCTGCCTGCCTCAGGTCCCATGGGTAGCTAGGATTACAGGGTGAAATACACGTTTTGAGCTCTATCTTAGCAAAACTGGATCAAACTAGCAACCATGTCTTAGAGAAACCTCAAGGCAATCTGCGGCATCTTGAATTCCGAGACTCGCACCTTCATATTCCATTCCGTTCCTGACACTGGCCATGTCAGATGCAAGTCAGGCAGGGACAGAGCAGGGACTCTAAAGGGGGTGATGTACAAAGTGCTTTCCGCACAGACCCACAGGGACTGGGGTCAAGATAGAGAGTGGGGAGACGGGGGAAGGCCCAGAGGGAGGAATGGACCAGGAAGCCCAAGACAGACCTGCCAAAATTATGAGTAAGAGAAGTCCTGACCTCACCAGCTGGGTCCATGCTCAGACCCTCAGAGTTAAGCTCAAGCTGCGAAAATGGAGTCCAGCAATGACTCTTATCTTCTGCAGAACCATAGATTCATAACACACCAAAGATGGTCCACCCTGATCTACTTTTTCCTTTGGCAGAGCATTGGTTCTCAAGTCAGCCTGGGTAGTGCGTGCGTCTTCTGCTTACCTGGCATTGGTGCCTCCCACAGCAGGGTACCCATCTGCCTCACCCTTGTTGAGGACTCAGGCATGGCCCCCTCAGCAAACATGGATTAAAACAACTGGCTCCCCAATAAGCCCAGTGCTGGGTGCCTTCTGCAGACACTTCCCAGGCTTCTTAGGTGCCTCACAGTGCAGATGTGGATCTTGGACCAAGGAGGCTTCTAGCCTGAGGGACAACAATAATCCTATGGGCCTTCGTTGGGCTCTGGAGCTTTGTTGTGGCCATACTGTTCCGCCATGATGCTGAGGTTCTCAGGGGGTGGGTGGTGATGTCAGAAATGGACAGGGCTTTTCTCCTTTTCGATTCCAGGACAAGAGCAGAAGAGAGCCGGGGCAATGCTACCTTGACTGGAAACCCCACAGCTCTGACTCCTCTGGGTCTTCCACAAATAATCACACCCTCCGGTCAGAGCCTGACACTGTGCATTTAATTGTACTCTTTCTAAAAAAGCACTTCCTTTCCCCATGTAAGTAAAAAAGAAGAGTGTGAGGAAGACCTTCTCTGCCCATTCGGGGCAGCAGCAGTCTGGGTGATGGGGTAGGGAGGCCAAGGCCCTTCACCATTTTCCTTAGATGCTGTGGTCTTAGGCCAAGGACAGAGCAGGGCAGGCTGCCACCACAACTTCCTGGCTAGATGTCCATCATTTCACAAGTTCTAGTCCTCCATGTCCTTCCAGTGGGTGGCCACCTGGGGTGTGGGCCTCTTCAGGTGGACATGGTGCCACTTTTCTCACCCTTGACCTTGAGGAACTCAGCCATGCTGGAGAAATACTTCTGGTTGGCCTCTGCCACCTTCTTCTCAGCTGCTTGTGGGTTCACAATCTCCAGACCCTGGGTTGGGAAGGGAGAGGGTGACAGGTAAGGTGGGGAGGCTCAGGCCACCTTCTGTGTGAGAACCAGACATGTCCCAGTCCCCAAACACTCTAGTGGACACGGAACTGTTTACAGTCCCTGGAGTCTCCCCCAGTTTGGAAGATTTTGTCCCAGTGGGTCTAGGGGCAGGGCCTGGATATCAGGATGCTAAAAACACCACTCCTGCCAGGCGGTGGTGGCGCACGCCTTTAACCCCAGCACTCGGGAGGCAGAGCCGGGTAGATCTCTGTGAGTTCAAGGCCAGCCTAGGCTACAGAGTGAGATCCAGGACAGGCAGCAAAAATGACACAGAGAAACCCTATCTCGAAAAATAAAACAAAACAAAACAACACCACTCCTGTCTGATTCTGGATGAGGAAACTGAGCCCCAGAGGGATATAACTAGCCAGTTTCCTGCAAATCCCACACCATCACAATGATAATGCTGGCACTACATTGAACGTTTCCAGTCTTCTTGCTGGGCCTTCTCTGGCCCCATCACCTTTCACTCCTGCTTCTCTCTGGCCCCCACAACCTTCTAATACAGTATGTACTTGATGCATTCATTCATCTGTCCTCTCCCACCCACGACCTCCCCAAAAGGCAAGCCTTGTCTCTCTTTCTCTCTCTCTTTTTTTTTTTTTCGGTTTTTTGAGACAAGGTTTGTAGACGAGGCTGGCTTTGAACTCAGATCCTCCTGCCTCTGCTTCCCGAGTGCTAGGATTAAAGGTGTGTGCTACCACACCTGGCTAAGGCTTGTCTCTCTTGTCACTGTGCCTGAAGCCTAGAAGATGGTAGGTTGGTGATCAGTAGGCACTCTAGCAAGCTTGTGACATTATGGGACACATTTGCCTACCTCTGTCATGAGGCCATTCTGCTTCATACTGTTCAATGCCACTGGGCTGGGGTGATACTCAAGCCCGCCTTGAGGTTACCCTGACTACTGGGGCTATCTCAAAGCAAAGACTAGGATGCTCACGCTATCTGGATCACACAGACAGAGCTAGACCAATTCAAGGTTGGTCTGAGCTTGTCACAGCTGTCACTCCCAACCACTTGCACTTACTGTGTGGCCCTGGGTTCCTAAGCTATTCATGTGTTAGGTCAACAAGGCCTCCAAAACAACCCTACTGCATGCCTGGTAGGAGAGGGTGTGGTACCTGGAGTGGAGTGAAAGCCACACTAGAGGCAGTCCCTGAGGATCGGTCACGGATGGTAGACTTCCCGCCATACACCACACTCTGTTTCTGTAAGGTTCGCTGTAGGGAAAGGGGGAGGCTTGATCCAGGCTCACTGACCTCCATGTCCTACTTGCCTCCCATTCCCATGGGCCAGTCCGTACCTGTAATGTCTTGGAGATTCTGGCCTTGGTGGCCTCATTCACCTGTGTTTGCCGTACACGCCCACTGCCTGACTTGCCCAAGTGGCCCAGGCTAAAGCCCAGATCTTCTTGATAGGCATCCTCCTCAATCTGGTGAGATGAGAGTGGCCTGCTGTTAAGAAGCTGGCTACATTCAGCCTGTCCCCCAAGACAGTCCAATGAAAACCCAGGGAGTCTCCAATCAGCCAGTCTCATGGGTGCCCACTCAGCTGGGAGGACTGAGAAAGAGCCCAGCCTAACTCTGCTTGGGTATAGCTGGGAACCCTGTGAAGAGCTGGTTCCTGACCTGAATACAGAGTGGCTATTTCACCCTAAGTTCAGATTAGGTCACCAAGAACTGGGATGGGCTGCACTACTGAGATGGCACCTAAGTGGATTCTCTCAGGACCACCTGGATGATGGCCAGATATAGGTGCAGCATATGGGGAGCTGGGTGAACGGGCAGCCAGCTCAGAGCTGCAAAGATCATGATGGGGAAGGGTGTTTTGAGAGGAGAGACGAGGCAGGAGGGAGGAGGCTGGGGTAGTCCCAGATCTGCTCTGGGATTACAGAGTGGAAAGAAAGGATGGCAGCAGGATCTGCAGAGAGAAACCTCAAGGTCCCACTGCTACTGTGGAGCAAGCCTGACCTCTCCAAAGCTCATGCGGTTGGCCTGCTTCCGGATCTCTGTCAGTCCTAGCCGCTCCTTCATCTTGCGGTACCTGGGGAAGGTGGGTGCCAATAGGATATAGGGAGTTGGCTGGGAAGGTACCAGCCTCCTCCTCACCCCCCTTCCCAGCTTCTAGCCCCACCAGAGCTCCTTACCTTCGGCCCCCTCGCTTCTTCCGCTGCCCATCAAGGGGTGCAGGCAGGGGCTTCACCTGCTTCACTGGTGGTGGCTCCTGCCACTTGTCAAACTTGCGCTCAATCTCATCCTTTAGTTCGTAGCCCACCTGGGCAGGGAGTTGGGGAGAAGCTGTGGCCAGCTATGTTGACTGTCCCCCAGGCAGTATGTCTGTACATCATCAACCCATCTATTGTGTATCTGTCCATCTGACAGTGTACCCTCCCCAAGACATGTTCGTACTTCTTGGGCCAGGGAGGGTGTCCTGTGGGATTCTCAGTGCCTGGCACTCCTTGAAGTTGTAGCTCATGTTCAACCCTTACAACCAAGCTCTGCACCCTCTGGGTAACTGCTTCCATCCAAGTCCTTCAAGCATAAATGGGCCAAGCAGAATCCCTGTGTTCCCAGTCAGCAGACAGCATGTCACCTCTCTGTGACATCTCTCACACCTCAGATCCTATCTGGGTTGCTTCAGTGCCTCCACAGCAGCCAGAGGCCCCAAAGGTTGCACTATCTGCCCCTGGGTGCAGCAGGCTCCTGTCCCTGCTGGGGTTCACTGAACTCTAGCCTCAGGTTCTCTGTACTCACTATTCCCTCTGCTTGGAACATTCTTTCAAGTGGGTAGCCCAAGGATCCACACAATTGATCTAATTTCACTCAGGCCCATATTACAACATCCTCAAAGCCTTTCCTCACATCCTAGCTGAGTCAGAATCTAAGCTTCCTCACCCCACAATTCCCCTTATCATCCCTGGTATTCACACAGCACTACTGGACCCATTATAGATTTTTCAGGCCTACTGCCTAGGTGTTTTGGTCCCAGCTAGAACATAAGTGCTATGTGACAACAACTTCCAATCCCAGTTACCAGGGAAGCAGAGACAGAAGGATCAAAATTCTTCAAGGCTTTCCTGGACTAGAGATGAGAACAAAACAAAAACAAAAAAAACCCCAAAAGTATGTGTGTGTGTGACACTGAGGATGTAGCTAAGTGGTAGAGCACTTGTCTAGAGTGTGTAAAGTCCTAGATACCATCCCAGTACTGCCCCCCCCCAAAAAAAAAGCCATGGAGGCAGACATCTGACATCTGTGTAATTCCCTGCTGTACTGCCTTGTCTAGACAGTGGCAAAATGCAGAGAGACTGAACCCTGACTTAGGATATGATGGGGTTTCTAGCAGAGTCACACACACAGCAGAGACTCCATACTTCCTAAGCCCACCCAGGAAAACAAAGTACCACTGGAGTTATGCCCCTACTAATGGAGGGCAGGTCCTAGTGTGGTGGGCAACACTGGCCTCTCCAACACAGAGATCTGCCTTGGTGCCAGGTGTCCTGGTCTCTAGAATCGGTGACTACAGTTCACATAGCAGAGGATCTTTGCAGATGTGACTCAGTTAAGGTCTGAGATGTGACAATACCTTGCATTGTCATTGAGTGTGAGCTCAATATCCTACAAGGGGCCCCAACCTAGCAGAGTCAGAAAGGCTGGAGATGCTGCCTCGGCTGGTGGTCTCTGGTGCTGACAAGGGCAGGAACATTTCTTCCCCCGAGGCTACAAATGGGAACAGCCCAACTAATACCCTGATGTTAGTCCAGTGAGACTGTGTGTATGTGTGTGCACATCTGAGACCAGAGATTAGTATCACGTGGCTTCTACACTCACTCCTCACCTTATTTCTTGAGACAGGGTCTCTCATTAAACCTGGAGCTTGATGATTTGGTTGACTGGCCCACAAGCCCCAGATACCCTCCTGCCTCCACCTCCCCAGCACTGGGGTTACAGGCATGCATTACTGTGCTCTTTCCCCCTCCCCCCCACCACATTTTTGGGAAGTGAACTCAAGTCCTCACACTTGCATGCAAGAATTTAACTGAGCCACATCTCTAGCCCTGGGCTTTTTTTCAAAGTTAGGATCTCACTATGTAGCCTCATCTGGCCTGAAACTCATTACACAGCCCAGGCTACCTCAAACTAGTGATCTTCCTACCTCTTCCTCTCAAGTACTGGGGCTAAAGATATAAGCTACCAGGCCTGGCAAACTTCTCTATGATGCCACTCCATCAACAGTGATTTGGTATAGCTGCCCTATGCAACCGATGCTCAGAAGTGAGGGTTGCAGACGCATACATTCGTCTGCTAGTCTGGAGAGCTCTCTGAAGTAGCTTCTCATGAAGAGACCCCAAGCCCCAGGGACAGACGCCTGTCCTCTCCTCACCTTCCCCTCTGTGCTCTCATGGAAACTGTCCACACGGGCTGCCAGAGTGCATTTGGCAGCCACCAGCCGGGCTGCCTTCCGCCGGAGATCCTGGAGCAATGGAAAGGGGAGAGGAAACTATGACTCTCTAGAGGCAAGGTAACAGCCACAATAGTCACTTCTCATCTAGGTCCAGCTGTACCCCATGTTCTAGGAGGTAGGCTTCACACCTGTGGGCGTATCTACTAACAGCCTCTTGAGGGGTATACTCTAGCTACCTAATTGCAGGGTTCCCAGCTTCCACCAACCCCACCATTCTAATTGCCAAGTGGTGGCCCCAGAATTGTGTCCTATTCCAACCCATGCTGTCCTATCCTCCAGGCTCCTAAGTGCTATTATCAGCCAAACCAGATAAGGCATGGGGGCTGGGAGCAGGGGACAAGGTAAAGGGCTTACTGGGGGCAGAGACTGCACGATGTCACTGTGGTAGATGTAGCCGGTGTGGGGCAGCACTGAGGTAGAGGAGAAACCAGATAGTGTCTTGCGCTGGGCTCCCAGCAGCATAATGTTGCAGGCAGGCATCTTGGAGAGGTTGGTCAGGCCTCCGGCCACACCTGCAACAAGAGGTAAGGTCAGAAGAACACAGGGTTCACATCTGGGGGCTCGTGTGCACCTTGGTGATTTGAATTAGAATTTCCTCCATAGGCTTATTTATATATTTGAATGCTTCGTCACCAGGTAGTGAAACTCTGACAGATTAGAAGGATTAGGAGTTGTGGTCTTGTTTGGAAGAAGTGTGTGAACTTTGAGATTACAAAAGCCCAGGCCAGATCCAATCTCTGTCTTCGCTTGCAGATCAGAATGCAGCTCTCAGTTACTACTCCAGCACCACACCTGCTTGCTGCCATGCTCCCTGCTACCAAGCCACAATGATCACGGGGATAATAGCTTAAGCCTGTAAGAGTTGCCTTGACCATGGTGTCTCTTCACAGCAATAGAACAGTGACTAAGACAACTTGGCACCTTCATTTATTTGATGCTTTGAGACAGTATCTTACTCTGTAGCCCAGGCTGGCCTCAAACTCAAAGGAATCCTCCTGCCTCAGCCTTCCAAATACTGGAATTACTGGTCTAAGCCACTGCATTTGGAAGGATATCAGATCATTTGTGTGTGTGTGTGTGTGTGTGTGTATGTGTTTGTGTGTGTGTGTGGGGGGGGTTATTTTATTTTTACTATTTTATGTGTGTGTGCAGGGAGTGTGCATGGAGATCAGAGGACACTTATGGGACTCAGCTCTCTCCACCTTTATGTGGGTTTAGAGGATCACATTCAGGTTGTCAGGCTTGGGTGGAAAGTACTTTTACCTGCTAAGCCATCTTTCTGGCCCAGGACAGGGAATCTTCAGGGAGATGGCTAAGATAAAATGAGGTCATATGGATCCTGATTCTATCTGACTGGGATCCTTGTGAGAAAGGGAGATAAGGATACAGATACAGCAGCATGGCTGCATGAAGACACAGAAGTATATGCCTGAGCCAAGCAGGGGCCTAGGGAGAAACCAACCCCCAAAGCACCTTGGTCTCAGACCTGTCATCTCTGAAATAGCAGCCTCAGGAGTACTGGCCCGTGGGGTCAAGACTGAAGAGACGTCAGCAAAGATGGTGGCTTTCCCACATTCCGTTTGCAAGCATCCCCCGCAAAGAAAGGGAGACTCTGGCTACAGGAGCTTCTGGGAGGAGGAACTTAGCACATGGCAGGCTTTGCTGTCCCATCCAGTAGGAAAGCCCAAGGGTCAGGGAGCTGACGTTACCACCCTGTGGCTGCCCCAGAGTCCAAAATGGACCTGCTGGCAGGAGGCTGACCTGCCATCTGTGCAACCTGCTTGAGCCAGCTGTACCTAGAAGGGGTTTCTATGCTTCTACTACGTGCTGTGCCAAGCTAGCTGACCTCAGTCTCCAGATGACAACATAATAGAGTTCCTAATGCCAAACCCTACTTCCTCAAGGCAGCCTAACCTATCAGCAGACCCAGCCCATGGGACCCAGCTGGGAACTTACCCATGATCTTAGCAGCTGTGGATGCTCCAATGATGATGGACAAGTTGGGTGCAATGAAGGACATCCGGGATTCCACATATTCATAGATGCGGTGCTTGGAGGCATTCAGCTCCAGTGCCATGTCACAGGCCTCCTCCAGTCGCTCTAGCTCCTCATCTGACAGCTGCTGCCTGAATTGGGGATCAGGTTAAGGGTTGGGGACAGCCCCCAGTTCTGCTGGGTACGTGTCTAACTGGTGTTCAGCCTCACCTATCCTCTTGGCTTTTGTGTGCATGTGTCTGTGTACCTCTGGGGCTGTTCCAAGTTCTATCAGTCTAGGGGCCATAGTTCTCAGCCAGCACCACCCTGACCACGCACCCCATTCTACCCTTCTGGTCTCTGCTGCCAGCTGGCCTATGGCAGGCTTGCAGCCCCTTACCATGTGGTATACGTACCCCTGGGTGGTGGAGGCAGTGACACTGACAACCATGATGGTGGCATTGGTCAGGATCTGCTGCAGGTTCTCATTGTTCTTGCATTTGTCCAGGCTGTTGCCCAGCTCCTGGGGTGGGAAAGGGAGAGAAAAGGGAGGGAAAAGAGAGATCATAGTAACTCCCAAAAGATGCTAGAAGCTTTTGCTCCAACACTAACACAGGTCTCCCCTTGAGGAACCTGGGAAAGCTAAGGTCTGTATATTGGAGACCTCTCTGGCCTTTTACAGTCTCATAACTTTGCTGCTTAAAGCATCAGCACTGCCTGTTCTTCTGCTGACCCACAAGTGGAACCTGGGCAAAGTGGCCTTCAAGAAGACATGCTGCACTAAAGCAGCCTGCAGGAGCTCACGACTAGAAACAGACTGCCTCTGCTACCATCCTCATCTCTTGGACAGAGGCAGGACCCCTGCTCTTTTACCTCCACCTGCTCCTGTCACTTCTCCCAGAGGAGCCCAAACCTTCCATGTCTGATACACTCTGACCTTTCAGACCTGTCCTGGCCCTCCCCACTGGCTCTTCTCACTTCCTCCTTATTTGTTCCCACTCAGGATCTTAGCTCTGATCTAGCTGCAGCCTCTGCCTACGTCAGCCTTCAGATGCCAGTTCAAAGGACACCTGCTCCAACGGCAGCCAGACGCATGGGCCAGGTCAATGGGGACCTTCCCACAAGACCAAGGGGAGGAGAGAAGCAAGAGATGTGTGTGAGACATCCTCTCCAGTATCTGTCCCTTCCCACTGAGCCCCCATCCATGCCGCGTCATCATTTCTAGACCCTGAGGCTTCATGGTCTAGTGCCCCAGTTCTTCTGGAGCCAGACTCCTCTCCACTCACCTTGACCGTGCGGATGTAATCCAGAGCGTTGGGGACCAAGGACTCTAGCTCAGGGAACCTCTTCGAGTACTTATCCCGGATGAACTTATGGATAATGTCTAAAGTGGACAGGGAGGGCAGGTGTCCACTGAGGGGGAGGCCGACTCTGCTGCTATCCCCAATACCCCTTCCTCCTCTCTAGTAAACAGCCCCAAATCATGGGTTGGTGCATGAAGTCTCCATTTCCTAGCTGTCCCCAGTGCTATGTGCAGGCGGGAGTTTGTTCTAATGTCCACAGGATCAACTTTCAGACCATGGCCTTCAGAAAACAACCATGCCCTATCTTCCTTCTTTATTTGCTGGTAGGGACCCTGGAGCATGAAACAGGTGGCAGAGTCTGGCCGATGGGGTCAAAGAGTGCCCTGCTCTGTTTACTCTGACTCTTATGAAGGAGAATACACTTTCTCTTTATGTAATTAGTCTGTTACAGAAGGTGAACCTAGTCAGAGCAGTAGTCTAAGAAAGGCAAACAGAAGAGGTCCAGGTTCATGCCTGTTCTTCCCTTTGGGTTATAGAGAAAGACTGAAGGGCATAGGACGGGGCTGTCTCCATGGCCCTTCCCATCACTCACTCAGCTCGTTTTCTATCTCCACAGTCAGGTTGTTGGCATCCACAATGACTCGGTACTCTGGGGCTGCCTCCACTGGTCCCATCACTATAAAGAAGGAAGAGGTGGATGAGGGAGGGACACCCAGCCCTCTGAAGTCACAAAGCTGGGGAAGACTGGAGCTGAAGCTGGCTGGGATCAGGAAGGAGAGGCTGAAAGGCTAAGTAAAGGGCTAAAGCATGTACTGGGTGGTCGGAAATCTCTTCAGGATCCTTATTCCTGCCTCTCATCTCTCTCCTGCAGTCCATCCTCTGGGCTAATCTAACTTTGACCTCATCTTGCTCCAAAACTAAACCCTTCGGTGGCTCTCCAAAGCCCTGAGGCTAACAAGCAAGATCCTCAAACTGGCACTCAAGGTCTCCCATATAGATGGAGGTCCCACAAGGAAAAGCATTAGGTACATGTTCCCCACACCTGCAGCCCTGGTACACACAGCACAGGAGTCACTCCAGGGAGATCCACTGACTCATCAGCTCCACATAGCCTTTCTGTCTTCCTGCCTTATCCTCCCAGACACTGGGTATTCAGGGCTATTTCACTACTCCTGGCCTTAATGAGCACTGTTCCATCTCCTTTCCTTCCCTGAGTCTGTTTCTAGAAACTTCAATTTATGCATAATTATATTGGTATTAAATAATATGTGCATCAAATGTCTTTTTTTTTTTTTTTAATTTTTCGAGACAGGGTTTCTTTGTGTAACAGTTTCAGCTGTCCTGGAACTTGCTTTGTAGACCAGGCTGGCCTTGAACTCATAGAGATCCGCCTGCCTCTGCCTCCCAAGTGCTGGGATTAAAGGTATGCACCACCACCGCCCAGCCAAATGTCTCTTTAAGCCATTAAAACTCAGAGGGCAGGGAAGACACTTCCCTCTCCTTTTAGAAAGGTGAGATGTCTTCTCTCCCTACCACAACCTGGGCCATCTCTGCTAGACATGCTTTGTGTCTACTTCCACTAGATAGATAACTGATATGAACAGGTCTGACTCATCAGACCTGACATCAGGAAATGCCACTTTCTGTGACTTTCCTTGGCTCCATGGAGCAAGAAGCTTCTCAGCCTGACACATGAGATCCTGTAGAAGCTGTTATCTGAGTCTTCTGGCACTCACAATGACTCAGGGCTAGGGACAGACCATGCTCTTTCTCTAGGGTTAGCACAAATATTCAAACTCCAATTGAGGTGGCACTTCTGACTCAATGCAGGGCCAGTCCCACTGCGGGGACTATAGGCTGGGTGTGATAGCTCATGCCTCTAATCCTAACACTCAGGAGACTGAAAAAGGATCGTTTCTCAGAGTTTAAGGCCATTGTAGGCTACCTAGTGACATCCAGGTCATCCTGGGCTACAGAGTGAGGCCTTGTTTCCATATTTAAATTTATCTATTCTATACTTAAATATAAATAGGAAACTTAAATGTAAATTTATTCCATAGAAAACACATAGGGCTTAAGTATCCGGTTTTATAGTGCAATGTATATACGTGCATAAACCAGAAGGTGTCAGATCTCTAAGAACTAGAGTTTCAGATAGTTATGAGCCATGTATGTATATATTTTTGAGACAGGGTTTTACCCAGGTTGACCCTCACCTAACTATGTAGCCGAGGCTGGACTTTAGCTCACACACCCTCCTGTTTCAGCCTCCCATGTGGTGAGATTATAAGCACCCATCAACATGCCTGGGTACAATGCAACATGTTTTCACAGGGTTGGTGACTGGGATGAAAAGAAGTATGCTATAGGGAAAGCCAAGGAGGGAGAGACATTCAGTTTCCAAAACCACAATGAGCAAAGAGCCACGGGGCCAAGAGAATGGACAAGAGCGAAGAGGCACCTTCTGAAGCTTTGGCTTGTTTGCTGATGTAGTCCTCAATCTTCATCATGATCTCAGCAAACTGAGGGGAAAGGAGAACACAGTCAGCAACCAGGACTCTCAGAAAGAAGACCTGCTGTTCCTACCTCTCCTCCTCCCAGGAACACTGGATTATAGGGTACCATCTCACCATCTTGCTATCCCATAGCTTGGCAATGCTCTTGACTGAATCTCCAGAAAGATCCAGCTGTGTCTCTTCTTGTACATCCTCGATTGCTGGCTCCTCCTCTTCTTCTCCATAGCTTCCTCCTTCCTCCTCTTCTGCTGCCTCCTCAAGGTCAGCCAAGAGCTCATCTGCCAGAGACATCCCAAGGCCTATAGAAAAGTGAGAATGGGGTTCCCTAATACTGCACCTTGACTCTGTCCCTTCATATTATTAGGAGCACCTCCTCCCCAAAGCCCTGAAGTTTCTTCCTCATCAGCTCCAACAGCATGCAGGCTCCACAGCTTGCTTTGTTCCGGGAGGATGTCTCCAGTTCCTACCCACACACCCTCCAGGTGCTACCTGACCTGGCAACTTTTCTCCACATCTCTGGGTCTTTGAACAATCATTTCCCTTCCCCTCACCCTGCCTTTAGCTCTCACATTCCACCTGTCTGGTCCACATGCCCCATTCCAGCCTAGACTAAGTTATGTTATGATTTACACACGTCCTGTATATCGGTTCTAAGGCGCTTCATGCGTTTAGAATTACTTAGGCTATGATTTAAGTCGGCCGCTACACTTTCTCCTCCAGACCCAGTAGCTTGGCTTCCCGCTCTCCCTTCGTCTCCACCACACTCACCGACTCGATCCTCTCACAACCGTTTCTAAGAAATCCGCTTTCCGCAGAGCTGTCGGCGCTCTCTGATGACGTCTTATCCGGCGCCGGTAATCTGTGCTCTGATTGGCCGCTTCCCGCGATGTTTCCGGCAGCGTTTGGACAACAACTTTATTAGCAGCGTCCTCGCTCGCTGGACGGCAAGCCGGGAAGTGGAGCTCGGCGAGTTCGTGCGACGACGTTGTGGGTTGAGCCTGGTAAGTGGAAAATCGCTTTGGCTCTATGACACGGCGACGAGACAGGGATAAAGACGGTGACGACGAAGACGATCGGGGGAGGCGCTAGAGGACACACCAAGGACTTCAAGCCGCAATTCGGAGTCGGGTGCGAACGAAGGTGGGGGTAGGAAACTATAATTCCCAGAAGACACGAAGCTTTCCTGTGTCGCAAGGCCTAATGGGACGGGTAGTTTTGTGCACGGCGCCACCTATTTGAGGCTTGAGGTGTCTCCTGATCCAAGAAATGGAGCTGGAACAGAGAGAGGGGTGAGTAGCGGAGCTTTGTGTAAACGAGAAATCCGGAAACACTGCTGCGTGATGTGCTGCGGTCGACCGGAGTGGTCTTAAGGCGGGTGGGGATTGTAGTTTATGAAGTTGTTTTCTTTTAGAATCTTTTTGGGGTGCTGGTAGCTGTACTGGAGCATCCTAGGGAAGAAGACTAGGAGTTTGTGTGCCCTCATGGATCTGAGAGCAAGAAGAGCGTGGTTTCCAAGATCTGAGGGATGAGGCTAGGGTCTTATTCCTAGGAGTGAGGGAGGAGGGTTGTTGGGGCCTGGACCCCTGGATGTGAGGGAGGAGGGGTAGGGCCTGGACTCCTGGGGGTAAGGAAGGAGGCTAGGGTCTGATTCTTGGGTGTTAGGGAGGAGGGCTCGGGCCTGGACCCCAGGGTATGCGGGAGGAAGGCTGGGGCCTGGACCCGAGTGTCTGAGGAGGGACTGGAGAGCCCGAATGCACGGTTCCTGAAACCTATCGGCCCTACAGGACCATGGCAGCCGTGGGCTTTGAAGAGTTCTCAGCGCCACCAGGCTCAGAGCTGGCTCTGCCTCCTCTGTTTGGTGGCCACATCCTGGAGAGTGAGCTAGAGACAGAAGTGGAGTTTGTGTCCGGTGGTCTGGGTGGTTCAGGACTCCGGGAGCGGGATGAAGAGGAAGAGGCAGCTCGGGGTCGCAGGCGTCGCCAACGGGAACTAAACAGAAGAAAGTACCAGGCGCTAGGTCGGCGCTGCCGGGAGATCGAGCAGGTAGGTGAGTGTGGATTCCCATTTTGGGGGTCCTCTGGCCTAAACTGCTTCCTCTTTCTCCTCCTCCTCCTCCTCCTCCTCCTCCTCCTCCTCCTCCTCCTCCTCCTCCTCCCAGTTTCCTTCTCTTCTTCTCGTGTCCTCTCGTACTAGAACAAATGAACAGATCCACGTGGGTCGAAATCTGCCAGACACCCGGAGTGCTCTCTTCCAGAACATATGTATTCTTTATTTTTCTTGTTGTCATGATAAAATACCCGACAAAGCAACTTGAGGAAGGGCTTACTTTGGCTTAGAGTTTGAGGGTACATCATGGCGGGGAAGTCATGGTGGCAAGAGCCTGAAATAGCTGGTCATGTTGCATCCATAGTCAGGAAGGAGAGAGAGAGAGAGAGAGAGAGAGAGAGAGAGAGAGAGAGAGAGAGAGAGAGAGATAGAGATACTGGTGCTCAGCTTCACTTTTCCTTTTTATTAAGTTCCAGGTTCCAGTCCATGAAAATGGTGCTGCCTACATTCAGAGCACACACACACACACACACACACACACACACACACACACACAGAGTGTTTATGAGTATTTTGCCTTTTGCCTGCATGTATGTATGCCTGCATGCATGTATGTCTGTGCATCATGTTGTGCATGCTTAATACCCACAAAGGCTGGACTAGGGCATTGGATCCCTTGGAATTAGAGTTACAAATGGTTGTTAGCCACTATATGGGTGCTGGGAATTGAATCTGGGTCTTCTGGAAGAATAGCCAGTGCTCTTAACCAACGAGCCATCTCTCCAGCACTTCCCCTCCCTCAAGTAAACTCTCTTACCTGCCGAGTTGTTGCTCCATCCCCTAAGCCTCCATTCTTAATCCACCCCACTAAGAATAGATTCCACATTCAGAAATCCAAGTTCAAGTTGAGTAATTTGCAAGAATCCACACAGCTGAAGAGTGGCAGAGCATGTAAGAGCATGTAAGAATCCACACAGCATGAGTGGCAGAATTAGGGATCTTTCTGATCAGAAGGACCATATTGGACATTCAGCCCATGTCCTAGGCTCTGTTTGTCTGAGTCACATCCCTTTCCTTCCATGCCTGGGCTGGAGTCTTCAGAAACTTCAGGGCTATTCCTTGCCAAAGTGTTTTCTTTCTGACTTGTTGCTCATTTGTCTCCTATTTATCATTTACATATTGGCATAATGGTCTTTCGATGGCCCTTATTACAGTGGCCATCTTCGGGTCTAATACCCGACATGCAGACTGTTGGTGTCTGCCAAACACTTTGGTGCTTGTATTAATGACTTTTACATTTCTGTGACTCCAGCACCCAACAGAAGCAACTTAAAGGAGGAAAGATTTATTTGACTCGTGACTCCAGTGCATCATGGATGCTCAGTAGAGCGACTCAGTTTGTGTAGGCAGGAACATGTGTAAGAGGCTTTTCACATCACTGTGTACCAGGAAGCAGAGAGGAAGACAGGAACCACAGACTGGGTATAACATTCAGAGGCCCAGCCCTAATAATTGATCTCAGCTAGGCAGATGCACTTCTGGAACTTTCCCAAGCCTCCCACCAACAACTGAGAGCCGTGCATTGAAAGCTTGAGCTCGTGAGGGTGTGGCGGGTGAATGAGAATAGCCCTCATAAGCTCATATGTTAGCGTGCTTGTTCCCCAGTTAGTCAGCTATTTGGGAAGGATTATGAGGTGTGACCTTATAAGAGGAGGTGTGTCTCTGGGGGTGGGCTTTGAGGTTTCAAAAGGCCATGCCAAGCCCAGTCTCTTTCTATGCCTGCTGCCTGAAAATCAGGATGTAAGTCTCTCAGCTACTGGTCCAGAGCCATGCCCGTCTACTTCCCACCATGATGATAATGGACTAACCCTCTAAAACTATAAGCAAGCCCAAGTCAATGCTTTCTTCTGTAAGATTTACCTTGGTCATGGTGCCTCTTCACAGCAATAGAACAGTAACTAAGAAAAGGAGGTATTTCAGATTCAAAGTGGAAATTTCTGTAATCATTCATTCAGCAAGGTTGACTGAGGCTCTACCAGGCAGGCTCTGTTTAGGCCTGGGGGACACAGGCACATTGCTGTCACTGGCAGCTTATGTTGTGGGTGGATAGACAGACAGTAAGCAAACCAAGAAAAGAAGATGTGTGTGTTAAGAAAAAAATAAAAGAGCCAGGCAGTGGTGGTGCACGCCTTTAATCCCAGCACTCAGGAGGCAGAGGCAAGTGGGTCTTTGTGAGTTCAAGACCAGC
The DNA here is from genome assembly GCF_949786415.1 of Peromyscus eremicus. Classification (NCBI taxonomy): domain Eukaryota; kingdom Metazoa; phylum Chordata; class Mammalia; order Rodentia; family Cricetidae; genus Peromyscus; species Peromyscus eremicus. Next base: position 182,905,801 of record NC_081416.1, read on the forward strand.
CTGGTCTACAGAGTAAGTTCCACGATAGCCAGGGCTACACAGAGAAACCCTGTCTAGACCCCCCCCTCCCAAAAAAAAATAAAGAAAAGAAAAGATAAAGGGGAGGCAGAGCTCTGTAAGTTCTAGGCCAGGCATGACTAATAGTGAGAGAGGACAAGAGAACATGTGGAAAGACCATCTCTAGACTAGGAGTGTGTTCTGGGGAGTCTAATAGAGGATCAACTCATGGTTGGCCGGGGAAAGGAGTGAATGAAGTAGGGCCTTGGGCCCTGAGATGTCTCCATAGAGCTAGGTACATGGAAGGCATGGCATTAGAAACACTGAGTAAGTGAATAGGACAATAGATGAAGTCCAGCTGACCCGGGCTTCTGTATTAGTTACTTCTCTGTTACTGTGACAAAATGCCATGGCTGAGGCAACTTGAAGAAGAGTTTATTTTAGCTTAGGGTTCCAGAGGGTTCAAATCCAAAATGGTGGAGCAGAGGCATCAGGAAGCTGGGAGCTCACACCTTGAACAGCAAGCATGCAGCAGAGAAACAGCCCTGGGAACGGTGTGAGGCTCTTGAAACCTCAGAGCCTGGTCCCAGTGATGTATTTCCGCCAGTACGGCCACACCTCCTAGACCTCCCCAAATAGTGCCAACAAGTGGGAACCAAGTATTCAGATGCCAGAGCCTCTGAGGACATTTCTCATTCAAACCATTGCATTTCTTCTGCCGTCCTGCAGGTGAATGAGCGAGTCTTGAACAGGCTCCATCAGGTGCAAAGGATAACTCGGAGACTCCAGCAGGAGCGCAGGTACCATTCTGCATGCTCTGTGGGTCCAGCACCTCTGCTCCCGACATGTTCCTACCACCTTTCACCCTGTGCACCATCTCTCATCTTCCTGGCCTTCACAAGGCACAGAGACAAAGCTGAAGACATGGGTCCAGAATGAGATAAATGGAGAAGTGGAATTGGGTCTTGGAGAAAAGAGCTGGCCCTGGGAGTGGACTAAGGGGTAGGACAGAGCGCTTGCTCGGTGTAAGTAGAGAGGACCTCAGGAAGGAAGCAGCGTAGCGCTTACTTGCTGAGTCTCTGAGCTGCATCCTCCGACATTAAGGGTAGCAAGCAGCAGCATCTGGAGTCTGCATCGAGGCTTGAGCTAGAGTTCACTGTGGCAAGCTCAGGTCAGTACCTCCTGCCGGGCACTGGTATCCCCATGGTCAGGTAGGGTGTGTGCCCTACCGTCAGCTGCCCACTTGCTGTATCCCACTGACACAGGAACAAGCTTACGATTCAGAGAACTTTGAGGCCAAGTCCACCAAGCTTTTCTCAGTTCCACAGCTTGGCACATTGGACTCTATGGGCCCTCCCTAAGAACACTTTCCGGGCGTGTTGATACTCCTAGGCAGTTCCTTCTCAACCATCCCTGCTGATCAGTCTTCACACTCTCAGATCCTCACCCTGTAGGTGGAGTTTTCCTGTCCCAACCACCTGCTACCAAATAACCACTCAGAATCTTAACATTAATTATAAATGCTCGGCCAATAGCTCAGGCTTATTACTAACTAGCTCTTACATTTTAAATTAACCCATATTCCTTATTTACACTCTGCCACATAGTGGTACCTTTATTAGCATGGCACATTCATCTCCTGCTCCCTCTGCATCTCTCTGTCAACTCCTCTGAACTCCCATGACTCCACCCTTCTTCCTCTCAGCATCCTCTTAGTCTGGTTTTCCTGCCTGACCTCCCCCTGCCCAGCTATAGGCCAGTCAGCTCTTTATTAGCCAGTGGAAGTAATACATATTCATAGTGTGCCAAAAGATTGTTCCACAGCATCACCCAGTAGTCAGTTCCTAGGATACATTGTCAGGTATGGTAGCTGCTAGCTAGCTATAGATGGCTATTTTTGCTTATATTTGATAAATTAAAATTTAAATTTACAGGCTGGAGAGGTAGATTGGTGGTTAAGAGTACTTACTACTCTTGGAGAGGGCCCACGTTCAATTTCCACCACCTACATGGCGGCTCACAACTGTCTGTACCTCCAGTCTAGGGGATCCAACTCCCTCTTCTGGCCACTGTGGGTGTCAGGCATGTACAAGGTACACACACATGCACACACACATGCATATGAAAATAGCTATACACATAAAAATAAATCATAAGAGGACAGAAGTAATATCGTGCTTGCTTGGAAAAATCCAGTGAGGGGCTGGGTTTTGGCTCATTCGTAGAGCATCTGCCTAGAATCTCCCAGGAAGGGCTGGGCATGTGGCCTAGCCATAGAGCATTTGCCTAGTGTGTGCAAGGTCCTGAGTTCAATCTCTCTGTCATTTTTTAAAACTTTATTTTAAATTTATTTATTTATTTTGTATCCTGACCACAGTTTCCCTTTTCTCCTATCCTCCCAGTCCTCCCCACTACCTCTCCTCCATCCCCACCCCCATCTACTCCTGTTCAAGAAAGGACAGGTCTCCCATGAGTATCAACAAAACATGACATAATCAAGGTGCAGAAAGACCAAGCACTTCTCTTTGTATTAAGGCTGGGCAAGGCAACCCAGTATGAGAAGTAGTATTTCAGAAGCCAGCAAAAGGGTTAGAGACAGCCAAAGCATTAGGGACAGCCCCTGCTCCCTCTATTAGGAGTCCCACAAGAAGACCATGCTACCCAACTGTCACACGTATGTAGAGGGCTCAGATTGTCCCTCCCTGGTTTTTGATTCCTAGTGAGTTCCTATGAGCCACGTTAGTTGATTCTGTAGGTTTTCTTGTGATGTCCTTGACCCCTCTGGCTCCTGCAATCCTTCTATCCTTTCTCTTTAGCAGGATTCCCCAAACTCTGCCTGTTGTTTGTTTGGCTGTGGGTCTCTGTATCTGTTTCCATCAGTTGCTGGGTGAAGCCTCTCTGATGACAGTTGGGCTAGGCACCAATCTATGAGTATGGCAGAATATCTTTAGGCAATATTACATTGACATTTTTTTTTCTCCAGTCATTTTGGTTCTATCCTAGGTCTCTGGGTCATCCAGCCTCTGGGTGCTGGCACTCCAGGCAGTGTCAGGGATGGGCTTACTCTCCTGGCATGGGTCAGTGGTTGGTCACTCCCTCTATGCCACTGTTACCCCAGCACATCCCATAGGCAGGACAGACTGTAGATCGAGGGTTATGTGGCTGGGTTGGTGTCCCAATCCCTCCACTGGAAGTCTTGCCTGGCCACAGGAATGGCCATTTCAGGCTATGTATCCATTATTGCTGGGAGTCCTAGCTGGGATCATCCTTGTAGATTCCTGGGAGTTACCCTTATCCCAGGTTTCTACCTGACCCCAGATTACCCCTGCTTTCCACTGTTCTCTTTCAGTACTCTCCCTGTCCATTCCCCAACCTTATCCTTCATGTTCCCATCTCCACCCATCCTCAGTCCACCCAAGAAATATCTTCTATTTCCCACTCCCAGGGAGATCCAAGAATCCCACCTTGGGCCCTCCTTGTTACCTAGCCTCTCAGAGTCTGTGGCTTATAGCATGGTTATCCTTTGCTTTGCAGCTAATATCCAATTATGAGTGAGTACATACCATGTTTGTCTTTCTGGGTCTGTGTTACATCACTCAGGATGATATTTTTCTAGTTCTATCTATTTGCTTTCAAATTTCCTGATGTCATCATTCTTAATAGCTGAGTAGTACTCCATTGTGTGAATGTACCACATTTTCTTTATCCATTCTTCTAGTTTGTTTCCAGGTTTTGACTATTATGATTAATGCTGCTATGAACATAGTTGAGCATGTATCTTTGTGGTATGATTGAGCATTCCTTGGGTATATGCCCAAGAGTGGTATGGCTGGTTCTTGTGGTAGATCAATTCCCAATTTTCTGAGAAAGCGCCATACTGATTTCCACAGTGGTTTTACAAGTTTGCATTCCCACCAACAGTGGAGGAGTGTTCCCTTTGCTCCTCATCCTCTCTAACATAGACTGTCATTTGTGTTTTTGATCTTAGCCATTCTGACAGGCGTAATCTCACATCTGTTTTGATTTGCATTTCCTTGATGGCTAAAGATGATGAACGTTTCTTTAAGTTTTTCTCTACTGTTTGAGATTCTTCTGTTGGAAACTCTCTGTTTAGTTTAGTATCCCATTTTTTAATTGGATTATTTGGTTTTTTGATTTCTAGTTTCTTGAGTTTTTTATATATTTCAGAGATCAGCCCTCTGTTGGATGTGGGTTTGGTGAAGATCTTTTCCCATTCTGTAGGATGCCATTTTGTCCTATTGATGTTATCCTTTGCCTTACTGAAGCTTTTCAGTTTTAGGAGGTCCCATTTATTAATTGTTGATCTTAGTGTCTGTGCTACTGGTGTTCTATTCAGGAAGTTGTCTCCTGTGTTAATGCGTTCAAGGCTGTTCCCCACTTTCTTTTCTGTCAGGTTCAGTGTAACTGGATTTATGTTGAGGTCTTTGATTCACTTGGACTTGAGTTGTGTGCAGGATGATAGATGTGGATCTATTTGCAGTCTTCTACCTGCCGACGTCTAGTTATGCCTGCACCATTTGTTGAAGATGCTTTCTTTTCTCCATTGTATATGTTTAACTTCTTTGTCAAAAATCAACTGTCCATAGGTGTATAGATTTATGTTTGTGTCTTTGGTTCAGTTTCATTGATCAATGTGTTTTTATGCCAATACTGTGTATTTTTTATTACCATAACCCTGTAGTCGATCTTGAAATCAGGGATGGTGATAACCTCTGGCAGTTCTTTTATTGTACAGGATTATTTAGCTATCCTGGGTTTTTGTTTTTCCATATGAATTGAGTATTGTTCTTTCAAGTTCTGTAAAGAGTTGTGTTGGAATTTTGATGGGGATTGCATTTGGCCCTTTTTACTACGTTAATCCTACTGATCCATTTTCTGATACTGTCCCCAATTTCTTTTTTCAAAGACCAGAAGTTCTTATCAATACAGGTTTTTCACTTGCTTGGTTAGAGTTACCCTAATATGTTTTGTATTGTTTGTGACTATTGTGAAGGGTGTTGTTTCCCTAATTTCTTTCTCAGCCCTTTTATTATTTGTTTATAAGAGGGCTACTGATTTTTTTGAGTTAATCTTGTATCTATCCAGCTACTTCGATAAAGATGTTTATCAGCTGTAGGAGTCCCCTAGTAGAATTGGGGTCGCTTATGTATACTCATATCATCTGCAAATAGCAATACTTTAACTTATTCTTTTCCAATTTACTAAATTGAATTTCTAATTTTTTTTTGTCCAATTCTCCTTTTATTTTCTTATTGCTCTAGCTAGAGCTTTGAGTACTATATCGAGTAGATATGGAGAGAGTGGACAGCATTGTCTTGTTCCCGATTTTAGTGGAACTGTTTTGAGTTTCCATTTAATTTGATGTTGGTTGGCAGCTTGCTGTAAATTGCCTTTATTTATTTATTTATTTTTTTTGGTTTTTTGAGATAGGGTTTCTCTGTGTAGTGTTGGTTCCTATCCTGGAACTCACTCTGTAGTTCAGGCTGGCCTCGAACTCACAGAGATCTGCCTGCCTCTGCCTCCCGAGTGCTGGGATTAAAGGCGTGTGCCACTACGCCCGTAAATTGCCTTTATTATGTTTAGGTATGTTCCCTGTATTCCTGATCTCTCTAGAACCTTTATCATGAAGGGGTGTTGGATTTTGTCACTGGCCTTTTCAGCATCTCATGAGATGATCATGTGGTTTTTTTTCTTTCAGTTTGTTTATGTGTTGTATTACGTTGATAGATTTTTGTATGTTGAACCATCCTTGCATCTCTGGGATGAAGCCCACTCGATCTTGGTGGATGATCTTCTCATTGTGTTTTTGGATTTGGTTTGCCAGTATTTTATTGAGTATTTTTGCATCAATGTTCATGAGGAAATTGGTCTGTAATTTTCTTTGTTCAATCTTTTTGTAGTTTGGGTATCAGGGTAACTGTGTCCTCATAGAAAGAATTTGACAATGTTTCTTCTGTTTTTATTTTGTGGAACAATTTGAGGAGTACTGGTATTAACTCTTATTTGAAAGTCTGGTAAAATTCTGCACTGAAACCTTCTTGCCCTGAGCTTTTCTTGGTTGGAACTGCTTCTATTTCCTTGGGGGTTATAGTTCTATTTAAATTATTTATCTGATCTTGATTTAATTTTGATAAGTGGTATCTATCAAGAAATTTGTCCATTTCTTTTAGATTTTCCAGGTTTGTAGAGTATCTGTTTTTGAAGTATGACCTGTTGATTCTTTGGATTTCCTCATTGTTTGTTGTTATGTCTCCCTTTTTGTTTTCAATTTTGTTAATTTGCATATTCTTTCTCTTCCTTTTAGTTAATTTGGATAAGGGTTTGTCTATGTTGTTGATTCTTTCAAAGAACCAACTCTGTTTCATTGATTCCTTGTATTGTTCTCTTTGTTTCTATTTTATTGATTTCAGCCTGCAGTTTGATTATTTCCTGCCTTCTACTCCTCTAGGGTGTGTTTGCTTCTTTTTGTTCTAGAGCTTTCAGAGGTGCTGTTAGGTCACTAGTATGAGATCTCTCCAAATTCTTCATGAAGGCATTTTGTGCTATGAACCTTCCTTTTATCATGGCTTTCATTGTATCCCTCAAGTTTGGGTATGTTGTGCATTCATTTTCATTAATTTCTGGGAAGTCTTTAATTTCTTTCTTTGTTTCTTCCTTCACCCATTGGTAACTCAGTAGAGAGTTGTTTAGTTTCCATGAGTTTGTAGGCTTCCTGTAGTTTCTATTGTTGTTGAAATTCAGCTTTAATCCATGGTGGTCTGATAGGATGCAGGGGGTTAATTTTCTTGTATCTGTTGAGACTTGCTTTGTGGCTGAGTATATGGTCAGTTTTGGAGAAGTTTCCATGAGGTGCTGAGAAGTTATATTCTTTGTGTTTGGGTGAAATGTTTTGTAGATATCTGTTAGGTCCATATGAGTCATAATGTTTGCTAGTTCTGTTATTTCCCTGTTTTCTTTCTGTCTGGATGACCATTGTGAGAGTGAGGTGTTGAAGTCTCCCACTATTAATGTGTGGGGTTCATTGTGTGATTTAAGCTTGAGTAATGTTTCTTTTACAAATGTGGGTTCCCTTGCATTTGGGGCATAGATGTTCAGAATTGAGACATTATCTTGGTGGATTTTTCCTTTGATGAGTATGAAATGTCCTTCTCCATCTTTTTTGTTTAATTTTGGTTTGAAGTCTATTTTATTAGATGTTAGGATAGCTACACTAGCTTACTTCTTAGGTCCAACCCTTTATTTTGAGGTAATGTCTATCTTTGATGTTAACATGTTTCTTGTATGCAGCAGAAGGGTGCATCCTGTTTTTATATCTACTATGTTAGCCTGTGTTTTTTTATTGGCGAATTGAGTCCATTGATATTGAGAGATATTAATGACTAGTGATTGTTAATTCCTGTTCTTTTGTTGTTGGTGGTGGTGGTAGTGGTTGTAGTTGGTGTGTGTGTGTGTGTGTGTGTGTGTGTGTGTGTGTGTGTGTTTCCCTTCTTTGGGTTTTGCTGGTGTGAGATTATCTATTGCCCATGTTTTCATGGGTGTAGTTAACTTCCTTGGGTTGTAGTTTTTCTTCTAGTATCTTCTGTAGGGCTGGATTTGTGGATAGATATGTTTTAAATTTGACTTTGTCATAAAATATCTTGTGTTCTCCATCTCTGGTGACTGAAAGTTTTGCTAGGTATATTAGTCTGGGCTGGCATCCATGGTCTCTTACGAGTCTGCAAGACATCAGTCCAGGCTTTTCTGGCTTTTAGGGTCTCATTTGAGAAGTCAGGCATGATTCTAATAGTTCTGCCTTTATATGTTCCTTAGCCTTTTTTCCTTTGCAGCTCTTAATATTCTTCTTTGTTCTGTATGTTTAGTGTTTTGATTATTATGTGGCACAGGGATTTTCTTTTCTGATCCAATCTGTTTGGTGTTCTGTAAGTTTCTTGTACCTTTATAGGCATGTCTTTCTTTATGTTTGGACATTTTTGTCCTGTGATTTTATTAAATATATTCTCTTGAGTTTTTGAGCTGGGATTTTTTTTTTTTTTTTTTTTTGGTTTTTTCAAGACAAGGTTTCTCTGTGTAGCTTTGCGCCTTTCCTGGAACTCGCTTTGGAGACCAGGCTGGCCTCGAACTCACAGAGATCCGCCTGGCTCTGCCTCCCGAATGCTGGGATTAAAGGCGTGCGCCACCACCGCCTGGTGAGCTGGGATTCTTCTTCTATTTCTATTATTCTTAGGTTTGGTCTTTTCACTGTGTCCCAGATTTTCTAGATGTTTTGTGTTATAAGTTTTTTGATTTAACATTTTCTTTGATTGATGAACCAATTTCTTCTATTGTATCTTCAATGTTTCACAAGTCAGTTGGCCCGGGCCCGAGATGGCTCTGATCTGAGCTAACCCGTGTTTCTCTCACTGGCCTGATCTGAGCCATCCTTCCCTAGTTCTGGGCCCAGGGTCAGGGTGGGTTTCTCTAGCCAGCCCCTCCTCCCTACAGCCTGCATGTGTGCCAGTGCACCCCGTGCGTGAAATAGACAAGGAGACAGGAAGAGGGCATTGGATCCCTAGGTTACAGAAGGTTGTGAGCAGCCATGTGGGTACTACAAGGTTCAAACCTGGGTCCTCGGAAGAGCATTCAGTACTCTTGCTGAACCATCTCTCTAAGCCCTTGGATTCAACCTCTAGTACTGTAAAAGAAAAAAGTGTGAGAATGGAGCTGGAATTATAGGTAGGTGTGGGCTACCCAATGAGAATGCTGGGAACTGGACTCAGGTCCTCAGGAAGAGCAGCGTGCCCCCACCCCTCCGGCCCTTGTTTGTTTTCTTTTTTGTTTTGTTTCAAGGCAGGATTTTTCTGTGTAGCACTGACTGTCCTAGAACTCACTGTGTAGGCCAATGTGGCCTCGAACTTGGAGATCCACCTGCCTCTGCCTCCCAAGTGCTGGGATTAAAGGCTTGTGCCACCATGCGCAGGTGTTTGTTTTTAATTAGTTTATTTTTAAAAATCTTTTGTGTCTCTATGTGTGATTGTTTATATGCACACATGTAGGTCACTTGTGGAGGCCATAAGAGAGCCTGGGAGCTGGAGTTAGAGGGATTTGTGAACCCTCTGGTGTGGCTACTGGGATCCTCATGATGGGGCAGCAAGTGCTCCTAACAACTAAGCCATGATGGGGCAGCAAGTGCCCCTAACGGCTGAGCCATGATGGGGCAGCAAGTGCCCCTAACGGCTGAGCCATGATGGGGCAGCAAGTGCTCCTAACGGCTGAGCCATGATGGGGCAGCAAGTGCTCCTAACGGCTGAGCCATGATGGGGCAGCAAGTGCTCCTAACGGCTGAGCCGTCTCCCCGGCTTTTTGTTTTGGCTAGAGAGAAAGGCTCTCCCTGTATATTGCAGGCTTTTTTGTTTGTTTCTTCCTGGAGGCTGGAATTTTATCGATGCTCACTCCTTGGCTAGTCAAGATTTCACTTTACAGTAGGATCAGGGGACTTGATAATAGGGGTTGTTGGCCTTTGTAGGTAAAACAGGAAGCTGAGAAATTAGCCACCCAAGCTGAGTGAATGAACTCCCCTTAACAACCCAGTAAGACTGATGAAGTCTCTAAACTCTCTACCTGGATCACAGCCACATTCCCAGAGGGTCTCTGGACCACTTGTCATACCCTGCCACTAGGGGGTCTTGTCACAAAATCAAGTTCCCAGCCTCACCCCAGACCTGTTATATCAGAATCTGGTGACTGGGCACACAATCTTCAAATATAAGACAAACCAGGCGGTGGTGCCCACCTTTAATCCCAGCACTCGGGAGGCAGAAGTAGGAGGATCTCTGAGTTCAAGGCCGGCCTGGTCTACAGAGCGAGTTTCAGTACAGCCAGGACTATATAGAGAAACCTTGTCTTGAAAAACAGACAGACAGCCTATCCCTCTGCTCACAGCCTCGCAGTGCCCTCACTGGCATAGTGAGAGTGAGCATCCTCATGATAGCCAGTGTGGCCTGGCTTGGGTGGCTCACTTTATGTAGAACTCAACAGCCCCAGAGTACTTCAGTGCCTTGACAGGGTCTCCTACTGCCAGAGGTGTTCTTCTGCCATGCCCTCCTCTGTTCAGCTAGTTTTTCTTACACCCCACATTCCACCCAAGTCAGGGTCTCCTGTTGCCCAGGCCGGCCTCAAACTAACCCTGTACTTCTGATCCTCCTACCTGACTGTAATTCTTGCTAGGATTACAGGTGCGTTCCACTGTACTGTTTTATTTGGTGCTGAGTCTGCCAATGTCTTAAAAACAAAACAAAAAATGTTTAGAGACCAAGCATGGTGGTGCACACCTTTAATCCCAGCACTTGGAAGGCAGAGGTATGTGTAACTCTGTAACTTCAAGGCCAGCCTGTTCTTCATAGTAAGTTCAAGGCCAGCCAGGGCTAGATCATGAGACCCTGTCACAAAAAAAAAAAAAAAAACAAAAAAAACAAACAAACAAACAAAGTTTGGAGCCAGGTGTAGTGGCACACACCTTTAATCCCAGCACTCATGGGACATAGGTAGGTGAATCTCACTGAGTTCGAGGCCAGCCTGGTCTACAAAGCAAAGACAGCCAAGGCTATTCCACAGAGAAACCCTATCTCAAAAACAAAAACAAATAAATGAATAAATAAATAAGAAGTTTGGTTCTCCTAGCTCAGTGGTGCAATACTTGTGAAGCATGTTCAAGGCCCTGGATTCAGTCTTCATTACCAACAAAATTGGAATTCAATTGAATGTTTGCCAATGCTGACAATCACACTGTGTACTTTAGAGATCGGGAAAGTATGCAACCTATCATTCACAGACTTTGGGTCAGACAGGTTCCCAGGCTATGCTCTCAGGCTGCAGAGCTCCAAACCTTTCTAATTTGGGACAACTTTAGATTAAAGTAAAGGGAGATCTGGACTTTATGATGTTACTTCCCTCCCCCAGAAGATACGATGCCCCAGAGCCTGCATCTCTGTCCACACAGGTTCCTCATGAGGGTGCTGGACTCCTATGGGGATGACTACCGGGCTAGCCAGTTCACCATTGTGTTGGAGGTAAGCTCTGGTCTCCAGGCAGGTTGGGGGAGTGGGGAGTCCAGTTACATCTTTAACTGCCTCCAATGTGCATCTTACCAGGATGATGGCAGCCAAGGCACAGATGTCCCCACCCCAGGCAATGCTGAGAACGAGCCTCCAGAGAAAGAGGGGCTTTCCCCACCCCAAAGGACACCTGCACCCCTAGACCCCAGCAGTCCAGCCCCTGGCGAGGGGCCCAGTGGGCGGAAGAGGCGGAGGGCACCACGGGTGGGGGCTTCATTGACCCCAGAACTGGCCCCAGTACAGGTGGGAGCCGAGGGCTGGGGCCAAGGCGTGGTGAGAATCTTGGGCTGGGTTTTGAGGGGTTTGGGGCTGGGGGAGGGCTGGGCAGAGAGGCATCAGGATTAAAGTCAGGTAGGACAGGGAAGAGGAGTTGGAAAAGTTAGGCTGGAGTTTGAGGAAGAAAATGACTAGATGTGGGAACAGTGGGAACAGAGGAAGTCAGTTGAGGGATACTTGTCAGGCAGGGCTGCTGGAAAGTGAATGGCCCAGAAACTGGTGCCCACAGGCTGATTGGGTGCATGTGTTGGGGGCCGGGTACGTCTCCTAGGTCTCCATATCCACTCACATCTTGTTGCTTATCTTTCCAGATTAAGGTTGAGGAAGACTTTGGCTTTGAAGCAGATGAGGCCTTGGATTCAAGTTGGGTTTCTCGAGGGCCGGACAAACTGCTGTCCTACCCTACCCTAGCCAGCCCACCCTTTGACTAATCCTCTTTCCCCAATAAACAGACTCCCCATGTATACTTGTCTAGGCCACTGTCCACTGCTCCCATCCCTGAAACACTAGGTTCTGGGATTGGAGGCCCAGGCAGAAGATTGCCATAAGTGTGAGGCCACCCTGGCTACACACTTGAGTTCCAGGTCGGCCTAGCCTACATGAATAGTGAGATTTTCTTCTCTCAAAACAACAAAAGAAACTCACCAAGGAAAAGACTGTATGGTTGGTTTTCACATTTTTATTGGGGGGCAACAGGGAAGGGGGCCTCTTCCATCAGCAGGAGTATTCACAGGTTCTTCAGCCATTCCAGACTTGGGCCCTGAGGGTCCTGGGGGTGGCTGGGCACATCCGGCATGTTCCCATTATCTCGTACAGGCACTGTGAAATAAAAGGATGAGCCACTGAGATCAGCAGATCTCTAGGGTCCTGTAGAGAAGAGGTAGTCTGTCTCTATATATTCAGAGACAGTACTGGATGCCAGGTGAGAAAGAGGAGAGTAAGGGCCAGAGATTCAGCAGCGGCAGAGACAGCCAAATGAGGGAGATATCTCTAACAGGGACAGAGGAACACAGAACCAGAAATCTGGAGAGAGAAACTCAAAACATGTTAAGTTAAAAGTACAAAGAACATCCAAAATGCAGCAGGGACTCTCCTACACAGCTGTGCCTGCCCCTCCCTCAGCACACGTCTCTGCTCACCTGGGTAGGTGTAGGGTGTGGCTCTGTTGATCATGCCAGCATACTTGGTATAGGGGCTGATTATGGGCATAATTATAGCTGTGGAGAAAGGCATAAATGTGAGATCCAAGGATGAAGTGGCTCTTGAGGGGTAGGGAAAGGGCAGAAACCGATCCCTGGCAAAGGGGAGCAGGAAGAGCCAGCACAACCAGGAGGGCCCTTTGGTGGGTCCCTCAGCACTCCACCATCCCCACTTATCAGAGGTCAGTGTAAATCTTGAAGTGGGGAGTAGCAGAGAGGTCAGAGCCTAGTACTCAAGAACACGTGAGGCCCAAAGGCTGGTCACAATTTGACAGCTTTTGGATTAGCCCATGTGGGCTATAGCCAAGAGTCTTCGTGAGTGGAGGTGGGTATATAACAGGATTTTTTTTTTTTTTCTTTTGAGACAGGGTTTCTCTGTGTAGTTTTTGGTGCCTGTCCTGGGTCTCGCTCTGTAGACCAGGCTGGCCTCAAACTCACAGAGATCCGTTTGGCTCTGCCTCCCGAGTGCTGGGATTAAAGGTGTGCACCACTTCCACCCAGCAACAGGAATGTTAATAGACCAGTGTTGCTGACACAAACTCATATAGCTTCTGTGGGCATTCCCACACATGTGGCATACAGAAACACACATATACATAAATCTATTTTTAAAATGTGTTGGAGAGATGGCTCCTCAGTTAAGAGCACTTGCTGATCTTCCAGAGGACTTGAGTTCAATAACCAGCAGCCATGTTCATTAGCTTACAACTGCCTATACCTCCTGCTCCAAAGGATCCTATGCCCTCTTCTGACCTCCACAGGCACACACACACTTTTAAACAAAGATTTGCTTGTGCCTGTAATAAAACTTGAGAAGCCAAAGCAGACTGCTGGGAGTTTGAGGCCAGCTTGGGCTAAATAAATTGTGTGTTCCCCTATATCTAAAAACAAACAAACAAACAAACTGAAAAGGTAAAAATAAAATCAGTTGTAGAAAGTCTTTAACCTTGGAGCTGTGCGAGAGCTCAGCAAGTCAAAGTATCTGCTGCCAAGACTGACAACCTGAGTTCAATCCCTGAGACTCCCAGAGTGGAAGGAGAGAACTGCAGCAAGTAGTCCTCTGACCTCCACAACCAACTGGTGATAATCACACATACAAATGTAATTCTACATTTAAAGAACGAATCAGTATGCCTCAAATAATTATCTTAACATTTTCTACATTAAAACCACATACTTTAGGGTATTCTAGGTCTTTGAAGTTAGGGTGCTGGGTGGCTGGGGGGGGGGGGGGTTAGAACTTCGTTATCACACTCCGGCTCAGCGATACTGACAATAACTATGGGACTGTGATAACTACCAAACCACAGGTCTAACCCCAGACCTTCGTCATCAGAATTTTCTTAACAGGTCACCCCCATCCCCCAGGGCTTCAGTGCACCTGAACTGTGAACAGCCCTGTCCCAAGGCAGGCTCTTCACCAGAGAGGCTTGCTGGGAGATTTGCCTAAGACAGACTTCCGCACTTCGAAGTCAAAGTACAAGTGAGGCTGTCTTGCGTAGGTGTGTGTAGGGTAGTGAGGAAAGGAGGCTACGGTAATGTCGGAACAGAACGGGCAAGGGGGATGCAAGATGAATTGTGGAATGCTGATGTCCTCAGAGTGGAGGATGCACTTTTGCTCCTGGAGCACTCACCGAGACCCCAGATAGAGAAGGACACCACTAGCACCGGCTGGTTCGCCCAGGCATTCTTAAGGAAGGCGGAGATTCCTAGAGAGGTGGGAGAAGAGTCACCCTTGGGGGCTGCTGCGGTGACCTCTAACCCTCTCCTACCACTCCTACTCTGCAAGAGCACCCTCGTGACCGCCGCGCCCCTCTTCTGGGACGGATCCCACCGCGCCCCCAGAGCTCTGCTGAGCCTCATTCACGGGTCAGCCCACGGATCCCTGGGAACTACCTGAGCCCCGCGCACCTCTCGAGCCAGTACTTACTCGCGGCCATCTTGGTCTTGGAGACGACCAGGGCGCGGAGCTCTCTGGGAGTTGTGGTCCCTTCCTTTGCGCGAGGCTCCGCCCCTTGGGCTGTGCCTTTCCGAGTAGAAGTAGCGGAGTAAGAAGGCGAGGGCGTGGAGCCTTATGGGAGTTGTAGTTTCCGAGTGAGGCTTAGCCGACGTTTTAAACTAGAACAGAGAACCTTGGCGGCAAAGATTTAAACCACAAGGACTTTGCACACCTGCTGGTCTCAACTTTTTCTTTTAGCTTAAAAAAAAAAAAGATGCGTCAAAGGAGTAACTTGGAGTTCTCCAGCAAGAAAGTCCGCTTTACAATGAGGTCACATCTAGACAGTCCCTCATTCTGGAAGTTCTAAATTGATACCAAATAGATTAAGGACTTTTTGTTTTGTTTTGTTTGTTTTTTGAGACAGGGTTTCTCTGTGTGTAGCTCTGGCTATCCTGGAACTCACTCTGTAGACCAGGCTGATTTTGAACTCACAGAGATCCACCTGCCTCTGCCTTCCGAGTGCAGGGATTAAAGGTGTGCACCACCACCGCCCGGCAGATTAAGGACTTTCCGTGCTTTACGTTACTAGCGTGCAGCTCACAGCATTTTTTCCCTCCACCCCTCAGTCTTGCTGGAGATTGAAACCAGAACAGGCTAGACTACCCATCTACCACTGAACCACGCCCCCAGGCTGTAGCTGGTGGATTTTAGGCAAGTCCTTTACTGTTGACTGCCACATTTTCGCGCCCTATCTTTAGTTTTTATTTTGAGACAGGGTTTCATTAAATGGCTCAGCTTGGTGCCGCAAGCTTTGAACTTGGGATCCTCTTGCCTTGGTTGTCCAAAGTAGGTGGGATTACAAGCCTGAGCCTCCAAGACCGTGCACATCACTTAAAAAAAAAAAAAAAAAAAGTTATCGGCTTGAGCCAGCGAGACCCGGGGCTGTGAGGCACTGATGGAATCTGAGCCTTCTCTTTCTCACCAGCATAGTGTATATTGTGCACCAAGGATCTTTTCCCCTTTCCTCCTTTTTGTTTTGTTTTGTTCCCCCCCCCCCCCAACTGGGGCTAGAACACACTGGGCAAGCAGTCTCCCCCTTCGCTACATCCTCAGCCCTCCTCCCCTACTTTTAAATGGAATTAATGAATACCGGAGGCTATGACTGTCCCTCTTGCAACTTTTTCCAAGACAATGCGGCAATGACACGGTTACCCAGGGGCCTCCACCTGACTCCTCTCTTCCCTAAACAGGGCTCTCACATGGCTTTCTGGTGCTGCTTCATTTCCTCAGAGGACAGAAGGCAGGGTCAGCCTTTTCCCCAGCTCCACGGAGAGTGCCCGCCATGATCCTGTCGCTGATACTCCAGCTGTTGACTCTCTGTGAGCTGTCCTTCCCCTGTGTGTGGGTGGGTCCTTGGCTGGGCTGAGAGCGTATCTGATTATCTGGAATCAACATCCAGTTTAGAAAAAAGAGTCAGGACTGGTACCCAGATACTCGAGTCCTAAATGGAGGAAGACAGACTGCTGGGTCTGGGGTGAGCATAGATTTCTCTGGATCTCCAGGGAGGAGGAAAGTAAGTAATATCTAGGGTCAAGGAATATATTCAGTTCTCATGACAGATGGGCAGGACTCTTGCACTGGAAAGAGGAGGGCATCCAGACTTCCAAACCCCAAGAAGGAGAACAAAGGCCCGCTCTCTTAGGACAGACCACTGGCTTCTTAAATACCTGGGGAATGGAAGTCTAGAGTTTTGCTGGATCCTAAAGAAGACAGGGATAGGATTCTTATTTCCCAGAGGAAAAAGAAACTGTGTAATCAGACTCTAGGGCTCCCAATGAGGGAAGACTGGTAGTCACAAGGGCTTTGTAAAGAACTGGCTCCTAACCTTCTGCAGGGCCTGTGTGTTACACGGACTTCACACCAACAGGTGAGTGGCTCACTCCAAATGCTCTCCTTTATGCTGCTCACACCCCATCTCCACCAAATCATTTTATTTTGATGCCCAGCTTCACCCCAGATTTCCTTATTCCCCTCTCCTCCTCTTCCTTCTCCCTCTTTCCATCCCTTCATTTCCTCTAACTCCCTTGTTCCTTTTCTTTCTTCTTTTTCTCCTGTCTCCTTCCCTCACCTCCTTCCTTCTCCCCTCCCTCTCCTCCTTCCTCCATTCCTTTCCTCCTTGGCCCCTTCCCTTCCCTCTCTTCTCCCTTCTCTTCCCTTCATCCCTTTGGTGACCATTAGAGGTGAGTATAGAAGACCATGAATGTGGATATTAAGGAGACCTAAACTAGACCATCTTCTTCATTGCATGGCCTTGAACAAACGAGGGTCTTGAAGACTCCATCTCCTTCTCTGGAAAATGGGCTGCAGTAAGGATTTAATATGATTATATAGGTCAACTGTAGGCTCAGATCCTGGCATAGTCCAGACATAGGATTTCCTGCAATGCCCATTACACCAGCTTCTCTCACTGGAAAAGGAGAATTCTCCTACCCCAGGATGGTTTCATCTTGGGTTTTCTGATGGAGACCGTGTTTCCTTTCTCTCAACCGTTCTCCCGTTGTACTCCAGTTTTGAATGAGAACAATCTGGGAAGCCATTCATATCTGAGTTATCAGTTAACTATTTCATTTTATGTGTATGAGTATTTTGCCAGTATGCATGTATGTGCACCACATCCATGTCTGGAGCTGGCAGAGCTCAGAAGAAAGCTGAGGATCCTATGGAACTGGAGTTATAAGTGGTTATGAGCCACCATGTGGTGCTGAGAATCAAACCCCAGTCTTTTGCAAAAGCAGCAAGTACTCTTAACTGCTGAGCCAGCTGTCTAGTCCCCTGATTTTAAATTCGTTTTATTATTATTATTATTATTATTATTATTACTATTATTAGTTTATTTTTGGTTTTTTTGAGACAGGATTTCTTTGTGTATCCCTGGCTGTCCTGGAACTCACTCTGTAGACTAGGCTGGCCTTGAACTTACAGAGAGCTGCCTGCCTCTGCCTCCCGAGTGCTGGGATTAAAGGCGTGTGCCACCACCACCTGGCTATTATTTTAAATGATACAGCTAATGGGTACTCATTGTTATAAAGACTCAGTCATTACTAAAAGATATAACAATCTTCCTCTTCCCCTTCCTGTGTTCCTGAAACAAGCTTCAGATCCTACAAAAAGCTTTCCATGCATTCATACACATCACGCATTTACACACTTCCCCCTTTTCTTGCCACATCAAAATTGGTATTTCATGACCCATTCTGCTCTGGGTCTTAAATGTTAGACTTAACAATTTGTCTTGGAGATATTTCCCAATCATTACAGTTATTTTTACATTTTAAATTTATTTACAAATAAGAGTTTGCCTATGTATGCTGAGGCAGTGGAATTATTGGGTCATTGACCATATCATGTTTTTGTTGTTTGGATATGTACTAGGGATGGTTTGAAACTACGGTCTTGTATGTAGTGGGCTAGTACTCTCTCATCGAGCAACACTCCCAGTCCCTCACCGAGGCGTTCTAGAGAGATGTTCTACCACTGAGCCACACACCCTAGCCCTCACTGAGGAATGGTTACACGTACCCCACTGTTCTATCACCTACTTAAGAAAGAGATTTATTTTTGTTTTTCTAACTATGTGTATGTGTTTGTGTCTGTGTGGGAGTATATGTACACGAGTGCAGATGCCTGCAGAGGCCAGAGATGTCAAGATCCCCCTGGAACTAGTTACAAGTAGTTATAAGTTGCTCAGTGTGGGTGCTAGAAGCCAAACCTAGGTCCTCTGCAAGAGCAGTAAGCACTCTTAACTGTTGAGTCATCTCTTCAGTTCACTATTTTATGACCTGTTAAAGACCCACCTTTCAACACTGTTATATCAAAGATTAAGCTGGGGAACATGTTCAAACCATAGCAGTAATTATTGACATGTGGCAAACCTTAACTGCTTGTAGTGAGGTGTGGTGGTACACGGCTGTCAGCCTAGCAATTGGAAACTGAGGCAGAAGGATTACAAGTTTGAAGCCAGCCTGCACCACTAGTGAGGTCTAGAACAAACTGGGCTACACAGTGAGGCTTTGTTTCAAAACAAACAAATGAACAACAACAACACAAACAGTAATAGTAAGACCAAACAAAACAAAGTAACCATTTCTGGTATTGTATTTTGAAACTATGCCTTAAAATTTCGGAGAAGGGCTTGGGGATTTAGCTTGGTTGGTAGATTGCTTGCCCACCAGGCCCCAGTACTACATAGATGGGGAGGGGAGGTGGTGGTCCTGATGGTGGCTCATGCTTATAATCCAGAAGGATCAGAAGTTCAAGGTCATTCTTCTCTACGTAGCAAGTTCAAGGCCTGCCAGGGTTACACAAGAACTTGTCTCAAAAAAAAAATATGAAGAAGGTTTGAGGTTATATCTTAGTGGTAGAGTGAGTGATTACCCACAATGCATAAGGCCCTGGGTTTACTTCTGGGCACAAACAAATAACTACAGGGAAAAGCTGTAGTCAGACTTTCCTTTGAGCCACCAGCTCACAAATAACGACACAGAGACTTATTAATTATAAAAGCTTGGCCATTAGCTTAGGCTTGTCCCACTTGCTCTTATGACTTAAATTAACCCATTTTTTAAAAAATTAATCTATGTTCTACGATGTGGCTTTTATCTCTCTCCCATTCTCCCTGTCTCACTCTTCCATGTCTCAATGGTGTCCCACTTTTCTTCTTCCCAGAGTCCTCTCTGTCCCCAGAAGTCCTGTCTAACCTCTTTCTGCCTAGCTTTTGGCCATGCAGCTCTTTATTAAACTAATCAGAAGGTGTCTTGGCAAAGACACATCTTCACAGTGTAAACAAATATTCCACAACAGAAAACTCAGTTAGAGGTGGACATGGTGGTGCAGACCTTTGATCCCGGCACTCAGAAGGCAGAGGCAGGAGGATCTCTGTGAATTCTAGGCCAGCCTTGTCTACAGAGCAAGTTCCAGTATAGCTAGGGCTGCTACACAGAGAAACCCTTCCTCAAAAACGAAACAAACAAAACAAAACAAAACAAAAAAAGCTCAAAGTTAGAGTTTTACTCCTGTGATTTTCAGCTAGTTTGGGCCAGCTGTAATTGTACTCCAGGCCCTCTCCTCCTTTATAGAGATCTAAGATCAGGAGAGAGAGCTGTCTGTCCTCCTTCTTCTAAGTCTCCTGGGGCTGCTGGGGTGGAGGGTCCTGAGCACCCAAGCACTTTTCTTTATTAAGCTCCGCCAGCCTCAAACCCCAAGCCCTGGCTGGGGGCTCATCCTGCTGCAGTTGTGACTCCGGGAGTCAACGTGACTTTGAGGTGCCGTGCACCCCAACCTGCCTGGCGGTTTGCACTCTTCAGAACTGGTGATGTTACCCCCCTGTTCTTCCGGGATGTGTCCACGGAGCTGGCTGAATTCTTCCTGGAGGAAGTGGCTCTGGCCCAGGGGGGCAGTTACTACTGCCGCTATCGCAGGACAGACTGGGGACCCGGTGTCTGGTCCCAGGCCAGCACTGTCTTAGAGCTGCTGGTGACAGGTGAGATCCGGGAGGAGTTGGAGAAAGGCGCAGGAGTGAGGTTAAGGTGGAGGGTCGGGTGTGGCAGGGAAGAGGGACACAAGGAGAGAGATGACAGGGAGGTAGATTAAGAGATTCTTGAACATATGGGAAGAGGAGGGTGAGTTTGGGGGATGGGAAGAGAGGCAGGCAGAAGAGAAGGGAGGAGGAATGGGAGGGCAAAGAGAGACAGACAAGCCAGCCTACTTAAAGCCTTGCCTGTGTTCTACAGATCAGCTGCCCAGACCAACACTAGTTGCATTGCCTGGGCCTGTGGTAGCTCCAGGAGCCAACATAAGCCTGCGCTGTGCAGGCCGCATGCCAGGCATGAGTTTTGCGCTGTACCGTGTGGGTGTCGCAACCCCTCTGCAGTACATCGACTCTGTGTATCCCTGGGCTGACTTCCCTCTGATGGGCGCCCAGGCTCCTGGCACCTACAGTTGTTATTACCACACACCATCTGCTCCCTATGTGCTGTCACAGCGCAGCCCGCCACTGGTCATCAGCTCCGAAGGTGAGGTGCTCTGGGCCTTCTTCAGACCCAAGGGTCCAGGGACATCAACCCCATTCAATTTAGAGACTTGGGAGTTGAGTCTACAACGCCATCTGTGTGTCAGATATGCAGAAGAGCATCAAGACTCTGGGGTATGGCACCAACACCCTGTCTCCCTCTCTTTGGCCCACAGGTTCTGGCTCCTCGGACTATACTCAGGGAAACCTCATTCGTTTGGGAGTGGCCGGGCTGGTCCTCATCTGCTTGGGCATCTTAGTTACTTTTGACTGGCATAGCAGGAACTCTGCTTTTGGTGGCTTCCTGCCTCAGCAAAACTGGGTGTAGGCATGTGGGATGAGAAGATCCTGTCTGGAGATGGGCAGAGAAGCCGGGATCATTGGTGATTAGCCCCTGCGGAAGGCTCCAGGCGCCCAGACTCCACTGGATTAACTACCCTTCACCCTTTTGCACGGTAGCTTCCTGCTGGGTCCTCTCCTAGACCTCTCAGGGGAGTGGACAACGCTACCATATTTTCTTTGATTGTAAAATGGTTTAATACTACATTATTGGGATTGTTGAAGAATTAAAAGGAGTGACTGGCCTGTGGGAAATGATGTTCAGTTAATGTTAGTGACTTTATCCTCTCTTGAAAACCCCTTCCCCCCTCATATCTCCTCCCTTCCTTTACCCTCTCCCCTTCTTTTTCTTTCTTTCTGGCTTTGCTGTGAGCATAGGTTCATTCTACCACACTTAGAAAACAATACATATATATATATATATTTATGTATGCATATACATATACATACATACATACGTATGTATGTATGTAGTCAGAAGGTTTCCTGTGTCCCCGCCTGGTCCCACGGCCTCTCCGTCCCAAGTAAACACACAGAGGCTTATGTTAATTATAAACTGTATGGCCATGGCCTATGGCTCAGGCTTCTTGCCAGCTAGCTCTTACAACTTAATTCAACCTATTCCTATAAATCTGTGTGTTGCTACGTGGCTGTGGCTTTACTGGTCTGCTGGCATCTTGTTGTTCCTTTGGCTGCTGCTGGCAACTCTCTCCAGATTCTGCCTTTCTCTTTCCTGTCTCTCTCCTTGGATTTCCCACCTGCCTCTAAGCTGCCTTGGTATAGGCCAAAGCAGCTTATTTATTAACCAATGGGAACAACATATATTCACAGCGTACAGAAAGACATCCCACAGCTTACATACATTATATATTGGTTTTTTGAGCCAGGGTTTCTCTGTGTAACTTTGGCTGTCCTTTGTAGACCAGGCTGGCCTCAAACTCAGAGATTCACCTGCCTCTGCCTCCTGAGTGGCATGCGCCACCACCACTTGGCTGCTATAATTATATATATATATATTATATATTTTATATATTTATATATTATGTATTTTAAGGGATGATACACATGCCTCAGCATGTGTGTGGAGGTGAGAAGACAACTTTCAGGATTTTCTCTGTCCATCCCACGGGTCCCAGGGTTTGAACTCAGGCTGTCGGGCTTAGCAGCAAGCATGTTACCCATTGAGCCATCCGGCTGGCCCCTGACAATTTATTTTTTTACGTGTATGAATGTTTTGCCTGTATGTATGTCTGTGTGTCACTTGCAGGCCTAGCTCCCCGAAGAGGTCAGAAGAGGGCATATGATCCCCTGGAACTGGAACTACAGATTGGTGTGAGCTACGATGTGGGTGCTGGGTGCTAAACCAAGGTCCTCTAGAAGAGAAGCCAGTACTATTAACTGCTAAGCCATCTCTCCAGGCCCCCACATTTGAAGGATTAAAATCCTCGTTTTTCTTCCAATGTTTTGGTTTTTTGCTTTTTAGCACAGGGCACTGAACCCATGCCCTTGTACATGCTTAGCAAGTACTCTTTACCCCTAAGGTACAACCCCAGGCCCCTGGCAAAGTTAAATAAAAATCAAGAATTAAGTTTTGGCATTTTAGAAACAGTCTCATTCTATAACTAAAAATAGCCTGGACTTGCAGAAATGACCCTGCCTCAGCCTCTTGAGTGCTAGGATAACAGGTATGAGCCACCTTACCCAGCTGGAAAACTCTTTTTGAAGAGTGTTTACTGTATTGGAATTTAAAATAAGGTTGTTTTTTCCCCATGCAGTAGACCCCTTTATCCATACATATATTTTTATATGCAGGTGTTCATTGCAAAGAATCTTTGGTCTGGTTTGAGGCCCCTGGTCTCTGCTACACCATAGACTCTGGGCCCTCACTGAGACTCTTCCTGGACATTCTGTTGCTGCCTGTGTCCTGGAGATCCTGTAGCCCTGGGTCCACAAGACCAACCCCCACCCCATGCTCCAGCAGATCACAGAAGGCGTGGATGTGGGGGTGAGCCAACAGATAACCCTAGGTCTGGGCCTGGTTAGTTGCAGGGTTAGTCAGCCCCACCAGCTCCCTCCTGTCTTCACTGCCAGGGTGAGCTCTACAGCACTGCCCTGGCTAGTTCCCCTCTTGCAGAGATAAGCAAGGGGCATTTCTCTCACGGCTTTCACATCCTCACGGGGGTTCGCCCACACCTACACCTTCAGGGCCAGCGCAGTAGCAACACTGTAGTGCTGTCCAGGTGAGGTGTAAGGGCCAATCTCCTGAGTGCTGCAGCTGATGAAGGGCAGGGACAGCTCTTTGGCTCTTAGGACCTCAGGGCCAGCTCTTCCATCTGCCTCAGATATTGATGGGCTGGGGTTAGGGGGAGCATCTCTCCCGCACCACATGAGAGTTGTACAATAAGGTTTTATGTTTTAATTATGCACATACTATCTTTACACTGGATTAGGAGATAAGAGGCTATGTTGATCCTGACCTGATGCTCTCTAGACAACGAGAATCTCCAGAAGCGATGATGCATTTGTTACTTTTGTATCACTGCGACCACACACCAGAAACAAAGCAAGAACTGTTTATCTCTGCCTTGGGTTTAAGAGGATTCAGTCCATGCACTTGGCTCCATGTTTCTGGGTTGGCAATGAAGTAGAACAATATGGTGGAGAAGCTTCTTCATGGAGGACAGGAAGCAGAAGCTCTATCATTTCCTTCATGACATTTCCCTTGTTTGCCAACCAAACCTTTTTTTTTTTCTTTAAAGATTTATTTATTATGTATACAGGATTCTGTCCGCATGTATGCCTGCAGGCCAGAAAAGGGCACCAGATCTTATTACAGATGATTCTGAGCCACCTTGTGATTGCTGGGAATTGAACTCAGGACCTCTGGAAGAGCAGCCAGTGCTCTTAACCATTGAGCCATCTCTTATCCCCAACCAAATCCTTTTTAACTCCTCCTCTGACCTTACCCCAAAGTAGACCAAACACAGACTAAGCAGAGCCCCTGAATTACAACCACATTTGTAAGAGGCTCCTCTAGATCCTTCATTACCTTCAATGGGGATCCATTGCCAGGGCAACGGTAAATAGAGCTCGCATAGTAGAACTTTGACCTGGAAACCATCTCTCTTGGTCTGCTTCCCACTCAGCTCTTGGCTGCCCCCAAGTTGTGAAAATAACACAAACCATTCTTGCTGCCTGTTCTCAACTTGTTATGTCTCTTACCTACCAGAGCATGGCTGCCTTCCAGTATCTCCTGACTTTATTAATTTAACTTTTCTTTTTTATCTGACTAAACAATGTTTCGTCATTATTATACACACAAGTCTGGAAGCAATTCCTGCCACCCAACATGCCTACTAATTCTGCTCCAATTCCAGTGGAGCACATACCTTCTCCTGCATTATGAGTCTGAACTTCCACCCTTTCTCTTTCCACGTCATGGAGATGAAGATTCAGATTTGTGGTTTTGTTTGTTTGTTTGTTTTGGTTTTTTGAGACAGGGTTTCCAACACATGGAAAAAAGACAGAAACAATAATTTCCTCATGCCCCCTTCTCCTTTCTCCCTTCTTTCTTTCTTTTTTCTTTTCTTATTTATGTTTTTCTTTTTTTTTATTTTTTGAGATAGGGTTTCTTTGGTAGCCTTGGCTGTCCTAGAACTAGCTCTGTAGACCAGACCAGGCTGGCCTCAAACTCACAGAGATCCTCCTGCCTCTGCTTCCCAAGTGCTGGGATTAAAGATGTGTGCCACCACTGCCTAGCCTTTTCTTTCTTTTTAAAAAATATTTTAATATTTATTTTGGGACAGGGACAGAGTAAGGACAAAGTTTACATCACAACCCTATATACAAATTTTCTGCATCTGGGGGCTGGAGGGGTGGCTTTAGGGTTAATTACTGATACCACATTTGCAGAGGATTCAAGTTTGGTTCCCAGTATAATCCATGTTAAGTACCTCATATCATCTGTAACTCCAGCTCCAGGGGATCAATGCTTCTTGTCTCAACAGGTACCTATGCATATACATGATTGAAAATAATAAAAGCAAACCTTAAAAACAAATCATTATACATAATATATAGTGTGTAAAGTCAGATTACACACATATACGCACATATACACACACATATATGTATATGGCGAGTGTGTTCAAGTTTCATGATCTAAAGTTTACTTCTACATGCTTGCACACTGTCATAGTCTGTCTCATGTAAAATGCCACTCACAAGACTGGAGAGATGGCTCAGCAGCTCACAAACTGCTCTTACACAGGACCCGAATTCAGTTCTCGGCACCCACATCAGGTAGCTTTCAACTGCCTGTAACTCCAGCTCAAAGGAAAAACCTATTAGAATTCAAAAGAAAACCCCCAGGACAGGCAAGCTGTAAATCCCAGCAGCTGCTCAGAGGAGGACAATCGAGAAGAGAGGACAAACAATGCCCACGCTGTTTGAATTAAGTCAGCGTGGAGGTCAGCCACAGGATGAGGAGTGGAGCAAAGCAAGGAAGCCCAAAGTACCAAAGGAAAGCATGCTCAGGTTCTGGTCAGTATCCAAAAGAAAATGACGGAGTACAAAAAGTCAGGATTCCGAAAGGTGGGCAGACCCAGCTGAACCACACAATAGCTTGTAGGGACTGCGTCAGAGCAGGAATTCTGGGAAAACAAAGTATCGCCTTACAGGGATAATTACTACTCCTGTTCCTTTAGCATGGTTTAAGGTGGATTCGCCTTCCTCATGCTGGACCCTTGGCCCGGTGACAGAACCGCTCCCTTAGAGAAGTCTTAAGGGAAGAGATGATGGCTTGTCTCCATCTAGTGGTAGATTCCATTCTTCACTATCACAGCTTAGCATGCATGCACGGAGGGCCGAGGACAACTTTGGGGAGTTGGTTCTCTCGGCCAAGCAGGTCCCAGGGATAGAAGCCATGCTGTCGGTGTTAGTGGTAAGCACCTGTCTTAGTCATCGTTCTGTTGTTGTGAAGAGACACCGTGACCATGGCAACTCTTAGGAAAGAACTGGAGGGTTTAGTCAAGGTATTATGGGCTGGGAGGTGTTTTTTGTTTTTGATTTTAAGACAGGGTCTCTCTCTCTCTCTGTAATCTTGGCTGTTCAGGAACTATGTAGACCAGGTAGACCTTGAGCTCACAGAGATCCGAGTGCTTCCGTGCGCTGGGATTAAAGGTGTGTGCCACCATACCTGTCCTGAGCTGTGCGCTTCAACAGACTTCTTTCGCTTCAGATAGAAGTATGGGTATGGGAAAGCATAAGTTGAATACAGTGTAGATGAGAAATCCCAACCTGTCTCCAGCTGGAGAGCCATAGTGAAAGCAATTCATTCTGTTTTTTTGAGCTGATATGGGATTGTCCATAACGGGCCTCAGATCCTTTGACCTTTGTGAAACTCACTGTCACTTTCTGTGAAAGCTCATATCCTGCCCCCCTAAAACTGTACCATCTGGGAATCGGGCAGCTTCAGGCTGGGCAAGCAGGAATCTTGTTTAAAATCTGGTTTAGTACCTCAGGCAAGGTCAGTGGTTTCTATACAGAATGTTTTTGAAGGGTCTTGGGGTTAGATTTGACAGTAAAGTACTGTTGTGTGACTGACTTTTCCTGGCGAGATGCACAACACACACACACGTGGGAGGGGGCGTGACAGATCAAAATTATCATTGCACTAGAGTCCAACGTGGTGAACCAATAAATTTTTATTTGACGTTGCCAACGAGGGTATGGATGAAGGGTTCCTGACAAAGGATCAGAGATGATTCAGAAGTAGCTGCTTCTCGGAAGCATCCACCTCAGTGTGGTGAGGACTCTGCACAACTGATAGGCATCACCTCAGGTCAGGGTTAGAGACTCCTCCCCAGAATTTTTTTACTTTCTATGAAGTTGGGGAGGAGGCTTCTAGAATCTTCCAAGTGTTCACATTCCCAGACATGTGATCTTTGGTTCACCCACCCTACCCCCTCCTCCCACCCCCTGGGATTGTTTCAGTTAGTGGGAAATTGGCATAGAATAGTCAGCAGAACTTAAAGTCTGGCTTAGCTTTATAGGAAGGTCTGGGGACTCTTTAAGAGTCTGGTATTTGTTGATTCTTTCATCTGAGACCCAGGGGATGGTCTTTCTGTTCAGAGTTTCTGGGACCTGGTGGAGCATGTAAGATATCATACTCTGGCCCAGGATGACAGCCACAGCTGTGAGGCTGGGTAAGTGATGTGAGACAAGGGTGAGACCCATCTCACCAGGTTTAATGACTTAGCAAGATAAATGACGGGGTCTTAGGCCATCTAAGGCAGAGGTTCTCAACCTACGCGTCTTGACCCCTTGGGGAGTTGAATGACCCTTTCACAGGGGTTGCCCAAAAATATCTGCGTGTCAGATATTTACATTACAATTCATAACAGCAGCAGAAATATAGTTATGAAGTAGCAGCAAAAAATAATTTTATGGTTGGGGGTCACCACAACGTGAGGAACTGTATTAAAGGATCCCAGTATTAGGAAGGTTGGGGACCACTGCTCTAGGTCATCCAGGGATGACCATTCAGGGATCATCCACAAAGACAGGGAATACAGTGGTCTATATGGCTTGAGGGCCTCAAAGGGAAGGAAACCTCTGGCCCTCCCCACTGGGCTCCTTATGGTCTAGGAACAAAATCAGGAACGTTTGCCCTCTTGTGTAGACTTGATATGACTGTGAGCTCTTTGGATGGAGCCTTCCCTCCGAAAGTTAGAGGACGTTGTCACTTCCAGGGGTCCCCTACTGTGCAGATTGGATATAAGTCTAGAGGAGGCTTATAGCCTGATGTTCTTCAGGTCCTCCACTATTCTGTGATATACCTTTGACTTAATTTTTAAAAAAATTTAAAGAATATTATTTATTTTCTTTTAAAATTTTTTTTATAGGTCGTGTTTTTATTATTTATTTTCAATATGCGTGTCTATGTGTGTGCACACACGTGCACATTGCAGATCACATACGGAAGTCAGAGGACAACTTTATGGAATCAGTTCTCTCCTTTCTTTACATGGGTTCTAGGAGCAGACTCAGGCTGCCGGGTTTACAGGATAAGCACCTTTACCCATTTAGCTATGTTACTGGCCCCCCATCTGACTTCTTTTCTCTCTGTTGTACATTTATTTATGTATTTACTTATTTATTTTGTATGTATGTGTGTGTGTGCGCGCGCGCACACACACACACACACACACACACACACACACACACACACACACACACACATGTTCTGGGTGCACATGTGTTTATATGCATGCCATAGTGCTCACATAGAGGAGACCAGAGGTCAATTTTAGAACATCAGTCATCTAGTGGCTGAAATGTCCTGGCTGACCCTAGTGACAACAGGAAAGAACCCTTTGACACAGATTAGATTAATTCCGCTGATTGGTTCCTCACTCGCCTGCTTGTTTCTAGTAGCAGAAAAGGGCTTCTGAACAAACCTATCAAAACCGCATCCAAGTTAAACAGTCAACATGCTACTGCCACCCTGTGGCTGATTTCTGAACAACACCAGAATCTAGACCATCACATACGCGCGTATGATTAGGACTGTAGTGGCTAGCTGGTGTCTGTTCCAGACGATGAGTTGTCACATGTGGTGATACCATTCTCACAATAGAGCATGTAATTGAAAACCTTCCACACCAGCTGCCCCATGCTCTGGGTACAGTGACAGGCAGCGCTGGAAACAGCGGTAGGTCCATCAGCCGTGTGTGTCTGAATGCTAAGGGTCCCGTTGGTGGTCTCAGCAACCAGTGTTGTAGACCTATGTCCTCTGAGGAGAACAATCAAAATCGTCATTGTGTTACCTGTGTTTAATTGTGTCAATCACAATCAGGCCCGTGGATGGTTGATGTTCCCTCATGGAAGGCGAGGGGTCACTGGACTCTGCCTTGAATATTCATTTGCTCCTCCAGGGCCTTTTGTATACAATTCTGCCACGACTGCAAGTGGTGGGCTGGAGTGAGTGTCTCATGGAGGGGTTAGAGAGAATGGAGGAAGCTAACTGAGGGGTTCCTCCGTCTATGCCGCCATGGAGGAGCCATCATCCATGCTGGGTGCAGACTTCCCAATGCCGCTGCTTTGGGGTTATCCATGTTCCTGCCTGCATCCCCTCACCTGCGCTTTGTGAGCCAGCCTAAGAACTCAACTGTTTCCCAAGTCAACTTTGGTGAAATCGTATTTTGGCTTGTTGTTGGGAAAGGGTGGGAAAGAATTTTCATAACATACAGGCTTTTACCTCTGCAGGACTTAAGTCTTCCTCCCAGCAGTTAATCAACACTACCATTTTTGTGCATCTGTCCCAGTCTGCCACAGACTAGTGATCCAAGATCTGGGTATCTGCCCAGCATCATGGGGTTCTGGTGAGGGCTATTTGTGGACTGTAGATCCACACTACCTTCTTGCTGTAGGAAGGGTAGAGAAGGGGAAGAGATAGAGGGAGAAAATATCTTCCTTATTTTTTTTTAAGACAGAGTCTCATTTATTCCAGGATGGAGCTGGGCCTATAGCTCAGTTAATAAAGTGCCTGCCCAGCATGATGAAAGCCCTCCCTAGCACCTCATAAAACTGGTTGTGGTATCACACGCCTGTCATCCCAGCATTTGGGAGATGGAAGCATGAGGACTAAAAGTTCAGGTAATCCCTAACTATATATAAAATTCAAAGTCAGCCTGAACTATTTGAGACTCTGTCTTAAAAACAAAACAAACAGCCAGGCGGTGGTGGCTCACGCCTTTAATCCCAGCACTCATGAAGCAGAGGCAGGCGGATCTCTGAGTTCAAGGCCAGCCTGGTCTACAGAGCAAGTTCCAGGATAGTCAGGGCTACACAGAGAAACCCTGTCTTGAATAAAAAGATTGTAATTGATTTGTGCATTGTGATGTGCGTATAGGGATGATGGATTATGGTTATGAATATGTACGTGTGAATACAGGTGCCTCAGGAAGCCAGAAGCATTGGATTCTCCTGGAGCTGGAGTTACAGGCAGTTGTGAGCCACCCAAATGTGTGCTGGGAACTGAACTCTGGTCTCTCTCTCTCTCTCTCTCTCTCTCTCTCTCTCTCTCTCTCTCTCTCTCTCTCTCTCTCTCTCTCATTCTCTCTCTCTCTGTCATATGTGAAAGCTGGTCTTTCCTTCTACAGTGTGGATCCAGGCACCGAATTCAGGTTATTAGACTTGGTGTCAAGTGCCCTCATCGGCACTCCGTTTCACCAGCCTCAGAGCCCAGGATCTTATCCATAAATGCTAGGCAAACACTCTACTTCAGAATTACACCCCCAGCCCTTTTAAACTTCTTGTATTTCGAGACAGGGTCTCCCTGAATTTTCCAGGCTGGCATTGAACTCACTTTGTCGCCTAGGTAGACCTTGAATTTGCTGTCCTTCTGCCTTGGCCTCCGGTGTAGCTGGAATTTACAGGCAGGGACCACCAGAGTCACCTTATCCTTGTTTATTTACTTAGTTTAGACTCTGACAATGTCATATTATATATATAATGTATTTTAGTCATAGTTTCCTCTACCCTCCTTCCCATCCCACCTTCTCTTATTCCCCTGCCATTCTTGCAGAAATCCAGGGTTTATTTTTTATACTAAACTGAAGTAGTAAGGAGACTGTTTTCCGAGGTCCTTGAGCCCTTATGGCAGTTAGGATGACAAGGGGTTGTGGGATCTGTAGCCAAGTCAGGAAGAAGTGTGGGTAACAGGGAGACCCACCACTTGCAACTGACACCTGATGTGGGCCCAGGCTAGGGGGACAGAGCCCTCCACCTGGGCCTGCACGAAGTCTGGGGAGTTAGTGTCAGAACTGAGTCTATTTTTTGGACACTCCTGCAGTGAACCATAGACTCTACTTATCTGGAAGGGAAATGCTGCACACTTGGGGTCAGATTCACTGTGGTTAGAGAAACAGTTTTCCTTGCCCCAGCTCTCACTCCCAAGGCTGGCACAAGGCCATCCCCCACTTCCTATTGCTGATGGATTGCAGATTGGAGCTGCAAGAATACAGAAATGTTTGTTTGCCGTCTAGACTTAGCACCTTGGCAGTGAGGTCTACAAAGTGGCTGCAGACATCTGTGTGTGTGTGTGTGTGTGTGTGTGTGTGTGTGTGTGTGTGTGTGTGTTTTGACTCTATTATGTAGCTCTGGAGTTCTGGCTGCCAGGAAGCTGACAGCTCTCATTTACTCCAGTTTGTTCCCTAGATCTACATAATACCCTGTTTAGGTCTAAAAGGGTCATTTGGGGCTGGAGGTTGTGGGTCAGCAGCAAAGCACTTACCTAGAATCCACTACTGAGGGGCTAGGGGTGTAGGTCAGCAATAGAAGAGCACTTGTTTAGCACACATAAGGCCCTGGTTTCCAAAAAGTTCAAGTCTCTATGCCTGGTGTGGCAGCATATGTCTGTAATCTTCTATCTCTTGGGAGGTGGAGTTTTTTTGCAAATATTTCTCTGTCCTGCCAGCCTGCTCCCAAACCACAGCATGGAGACTTAATATTAATTATGAAAGCTTGGCCAATAGCTTAGGCTTGTTGCTAACTAGCTCTCATAACTTAAATTAACCCCTTTCACTTAATCTGTGTGTACCCCGAGGCTCATTTACCTTATCTACATACTGTCCATCCTGCTTTCCTGCTTCCTCCATATCTCCTCACATCTCATGATGCCCCCCCTTTTTCTTTCCAGCATCCCCTCTGCCTCAAAAATTCTGCCTAGCTATTGGCCATTCAGATTTTTATTAAGCCAGTCAGAATGTCATATGTTTACACAGTGTAATCAAATATCTTACAACAGAAGTCAGGAAGATCTCAAGGCCTGCCTGGGGTACACAGTGAGGCTGTGTCTGAAAACAAATTCTTTTTTCAAGTCTTTGTATCTAGCTATAAGTAGTTCAAGGAACATGGGCCAGTGAGATGGCTCATTGGTAAAGGTTCTTGCTTCCAAGTCTGATTACCTGAGCTCGATTCTCAGGAACCATATGGTAGAAAGACAGAACCAGCTCCTGTAAATTGTCCTCTGACTTCTGCACACACACACACACACACACACACACACACACACACACACACGTACATACTAAACAATATGATACTAATAACAAAATAAGGAAGTATAAGAAAGAGATTAAGAAGAACTTGCTGCTTGGAATTTTTAAAAATTATGGTTTTTTTTGCATGTGTGTGTGTGTGTGTGTGTGTGTGTGTGTGTGTGTGTGTGTGCCTGTGCCACAGTGCATGTGTTGTGGTCAGGGGGCAACTCTTGGGAGCTGACTTTCTCCTTCTACCAAATGGGCCAGGGGGCTTGAACTCAGGTCATCAGACTTTGCACCAAAGGCCTCTACCTTCTCTAAGCTATTTTTCCCTCCCTTTATTTTACAACTATGGGAAGGGAGGATGAAAGAAGAGGAGAGGGAAGCAGAGGATGAGGGCAGGGAAGAGAGAGGAGGGGAGGCTGTGAATAAAGAGATAGAATCTCACACCACGAAACAAGCTCAAGAGTCCAATTGGATAAAATGATAAACTGGAAATATCAAAAGACTATAAATGTGCCTTGTAGTCCCACGCAGTGTGGAGAGTTATGGATGTTAATTATGGTTGTCAATGCATTACCTTCTCCAGTCCTATGAATCTGTCATTTAAAGTACAATTTGCACAAAATAACCTTGCAGGTGTCCTAAGGCGTTAGTGATGCTGATCTCCCTTGATCCTCTGTTGCCCTGGTAACAATGTTATAATTGACATCTCTGAATTCCCAAGCACCCGAAAGCCTGGTAAAAACAATTCTGTCAGATCAGAAGGCATTCATTAGCACACCATGTTGTTTTTCCTCCCACACTTATGATGCAGAAAAATTAAGAGGCTCAAGACAATGTGAGAGATTCCTTTCTTTTTCTTTCTGTTTTCCAGTGTGGGAATTGAACCAAGGACCTCACACATGCCAGGGCTCACACAAATGCTCTCACACTGAGCAACACCCCCAGCCCCAGATTTCTTACTCCAACCAGAGTGTGTTTCATTTCAGCAGAGAATCAATGACCATATAAAAGCTGACAGTTACCCTTGGTTTTGGTTGTTGTGAAGAATAGTACGGAAAGGCATTAAAAAGACAGGGACAACACTTATGAGTTCAATGCAGTCGTAGGAGATGTTAAAGTTGGTAGAGGAAGTCAGGTGGTGCATGCTTGTAATTTTGGCATTTTGGAGGTGGAGGAAGGCAGATCAGGAGTTCAAGATCAACTTCCCTATATATAGAGTTTGAGGCTCACTTGAGCTATATGAGTCCTTGTCTCAAAATAAAAACACAATTATTCTTTTGAAGGAGGGGATGGGAGATGGATCAGGGGAAGCTGGGAAGGAGTGGGAGAAGGGATGAGAGAGGGATCTGTGGTTGGTATGCAAAACAAATAAATTTTTTAAAAAATAAAACAAAGAATATATAAAGAACTAAAAATAATAAGAAAATAAAAACACAAACAAACAATTTTTTTTCTAGTAAGTAAAGTAGTGTCAGGGAAGTCTTTACTAAGGAAAGAATATCCCCTCTCTCTCAAATTTCTCTCTTGTGTGTGCTCTTAAGTATTTTTTTTCCGCTCTTAAGTATTTTAATTACATGTATTTATTTGTGTGTGTGTGTGTGTGTGTGTGTGTGTGTGTGTGTGTGTGTGATTCACATGTGGATGTCAAAGGACAACTTGTAGAAGTCAGTACTGTCCTTCCACCATGTGGGTACCAGGGGTCAATTCCAGGTGGTCAGGCTTGGCAGCAAGCACTTTTATCTACCTGGCCATTTCACCAGCCCATGCATATTCTTTTTTGAGATGAGCTCTCTCCATCTACATAGCTCAAACAATCCTTGAACTAGAAATCATCTTGTCTCGGGCTCCTAAAGTGCCGGGATTACAGGTGTGTTACACTACACTCAGGTGAGAAAAGGATTCCTAAACTGATTTCTGGAAGAAGCATAAACATTAGTCAAACAGAATTAAATGAGAAAACTAGAAGTAGAGGAAAAAGCCTACCTCAGAGCCTGAGACAAGAAGGAAGTGCTTCTCAAGCTTGTTGAATCAATGAGTCTCCTAAGAACATTTAGAATATATGGTGATATTCTCATATTATGCCCTTGTTAAAAACAATTACAGGGTGTGTACCTTGGGGATGGAGAGCTGGCTCAGCAGTTAAGATTGCTTTTGGGGGGGCCGGAGAGATGGCTCAGAGGTTATGAGCACTGGCTGCTCTTCCAGAGGTCCTGAGTTCAATTCCCAGCAACCACATGATGGCTCACAACCATCTGCAATGAGATCTGGTGCCTTCTTCTGGCAGAACAGTATATACATAATAAATAAATAAACCTAAAAAAAAATTCAGAGTATTCCAGTGGCTCACAACTGCATGTAACTCTAACTACAGGAGAATCTATCACTATCTTCTGGCCTCCATGGGTGCTGCACTCACTTGTACATACCCACACAAAGATGCAAACACATATACATAATTAAAAATAGTAAAAATTCTTTTAAAGGGATGTGAAGGCAAGCCAGCAAAAAGTAAAATAAAAAGAATTTCTTGCCGGGCGGTGGTGGCGCACGCCTTTAATCCCAGCACTCGAGAGGCAGAGCCAGGCGGATCTCTGTGAGTTCGAGGCCAGCCTGGACTACCAAGTGAGTTCCAGGAAAGGCGCAAAGCTACACAGAGAAACCCTGTCTCGAAAAAAAAAAAAAGAATTTCTTTGGAGCTTTTTAAAACCTGCCATCTGAAGGTATCATTTACTTATTTATGGGAGGGCATACACATGCCACAGTACACATATGGGGGTCAGAAGACAACTTGGGGGAGTCAGTTCTCTCCTTTTACTGTATGAGTACCCCCCCGCCCCCAAACAGGTCATCAGGCTTGGTATCACCCACACTCAAGGTGGATCTTTCTACTTCAAATACCTGGTCTAGAAAATCTCTTAGAGTCAGTGGTGGTGGTGGCACACACCATTCATCCCAGCACTCAGGAGGCAGAGACAGGTAGATCTCTGAGTTTGAGAGCAGCCTGATCTACAGAGGGAATTGCAGGACAGCCAGAGCTACACAGAGAAACTTTGTCTCAGAAAAAAGAAAGAAAGAAAAAAAGGAAGGAAGGAAGGAAGGAAATTGCTTATAGATGTGCCCAGGACCTTTTCTCTTAGATGATCCAGTCACACTGACGATCAAGATTAGCCATAACATGAGGGACATTGAGATCATGATGGGAGGACGTGCAGAGATGACTGGCCACACTAGTGCAAGCCCATGAACTGTGGACTGGTGTCTGTGGAGCCCCCATGGGACTGGACTGGGCCCTCTGGACACGGAAGACGGTTGTTTGGCTCGAACTGTTTCGGGGGCACCCAGGCAGGGGGATCAGGATCTGTCCCTGGTCTAAGGGTAGGCTTCTGGAATCCGGTGCCTGTGGTGTGACACCTTGCATAGCCTTGGTGCAGTGGGAAGCGGCTTGGACCTGCCTAGGCTCAGTGTGCTGCGCTTTGCTGACTCCCCATGGGAGACCTCGATTTGGGGAATGTGGGGATGTGGGGTGGCTTGAGAAGGAGGGCTGGGGGGTGGGGGGAGGGAGGAGGGGAGGTCTGTGGATAGCATGTGGAGTGAGTGGAGGATTTCTTAATAAAGAAAAATGAAAAAAAAATAAAAAAGATTAGCCATAACAAATATGGAGTACAAGTGTGTCCTTATAACACAGAATATAAAAATGTCCCTATTCATCCCTCCCATCCCCTCTCACAATGCCCTGGTGCTGTAGCCTGAATGGTTTCTATGGTCCTGCCCAGCCCATGGTCCTGCAGCTGCTTATTAAATAATTACTCAGAGGCTTATATTAATTACCAATTGCATGGCCTATGGCAGGCTTCTTGCTAGCTAGCTCTTATAACTTAACCCATTTCTATTAATCTATATTTTGCCACATGGCCGTGGCTTTACTGGCATCTTGCTTCTCTCTTGTCAGTGGCTGGCTTCTCTTCCACTCTCCTTTCTTCTTCCTGTCTCTCTCTCTGCATTTCCCACCTGCCTCTAAGCTGCCTTGCCATAGGCCAAAACAGCTTTATTTATCAACCAATCAGAGCGACATATATTCACAGCATACAGAAAGATATCCCACAGCATGGTGCTATACAGAGTAATGTCTGTGTTGGACACCAAGGGACAATTGCACATTATGTGATGGTGCAGAAGCCTCTGTGTCCTGGTATGCACAATGGACAAGTTTAACAGCATCTGCCTCTGACTCTGAAGACAAGATGAGTTGATGCAGGCAATGCATATTAAGAGGACTGCTGGGCTTGGGAGATGGCGCAATAGGTAAAGTGCTTGGCAGACAAGCATGAAGACCTGACTTGAAATTGCCCAGAACCCATGCAAAGCTAGACCTGGGTAAGATGCATGCCCGTAGTCCTGGTGTTCCTACAGCAAGGTGGGAAGAAGAGACAGGAGAATCCCTGGAAGCTCATGGGCCAGCTACTGAATGATGACAAGAGATCCTACCTCAAAGGAGGTAGAATGTGGGGCTGGAGAGATGGATCAGCTGTTAAGAGTGCTTGCTGCTCAGGGGACCCATGTTGGGTGGCTCATGTCTGCATGTACTCTATCCCCAGGGGATCTGACACCCTCTTACAGCCTCTCTGGTCATGTGTACATGTGGTATATATTCACACTAATGTAAATAAAAATGAATCTTAAAAAAAGTCACAAGGTTGAAGGTGAAAATCAATACTCTACATCATTTGCTGATCTTCACATGTGCATGGTAATGAGCATGTGACTGCATGCATACACACACACACACACACACACACACACACACACACACACAGAAAGACAGAGAGACAGAGAGAGAGATGAGTGACTGAGAGAACACTGGACAGCATTTGTATATGGATAGATTTTTGCATAGATAGATAATTTGCAATGGATAGATAATTATTATCAGATCTATCTTGTACTTTATTTTTGTTTGTTTTGAGACAGGGTTTCTATGTGTAGCCCTGGCTTTACTGAAACTGGCTTTGTGGACCAGGACGGCCTCAGAAAAAATGCCTGCCTCTGTCTTCTAAGTGCTGGGATTAAAGGCATGTGCTACCAGTGCCGGGCCTCCCAATCTTCCATTTTAAAGAATTCCATTTAGGCCAAATCCTGCTTGACCCCTCCTCCATTCCTACCATTGAAATATAACATTAACAGAACTTTCTAGTTGACTAAAGTAATTGCAGATCCTAGTGTTTAAAATGTACATTTCCATGCCAGTGTGTAAGGGTGCTTGCTGCCAAGCCTGATGACCTGTTTGAGGTGGTACTCATATGGTGAAAGAAGAGAACTGACTCCCCCAAGTTGTCTTCTGACCTCCATGTGTGTACTGTGGCATGTGCATGCCCTCCCGAAAATCAGCAATTGTAATAAATAAAAATGTACATTCATTATTAGCAAAAGAAATGTTAAGAAGCAGGATAGAAATGTCATCTTTCCTCTAATGCTACATTAGAAGGAAGACTATTTTTCTGAGTCCTTAAAACTAATTTAAGGAATTGATTTGATAAGGTGTTGAGTTGAGAACATTCCCACCCAAGAATATCAATCTTGTTTTCTGGTACAATATGGAGAATGACGTAAATATTCGTGATGTTACTAAATTACTCCTTTTTCTGAGTAAATCTATACATAGACATGTTGAATACAAGGGTCTTTCGAGTGTCTTGGGCCTTTAAAAATTATTGCCTCATGTTGTGAAAATGACTTTCAAAGAAACACCTGTAGTTATAGTTGGTTTTACTCTCTGATAATTTGTTGCTCTGCCAGTTTTTTTTTTTTTTCTGTATCTAAGAAGACAAATCAACTCCATCAAGACAAGAGACCCTGAGGGACATTTTGCTCTTCTGCCAGATACATGCTGGGAGAAAAGCAATTAAAAGCAATGACTCACTTGATTTCTTATTTTAACAAGATCCTGAGGATTGTTTTCAATAAAATTAGCATATCTGGGCTGGAGCTATAACTCAGTTGGTAGAGTACTTGCTTTGCATATAGGAGGCCCTGGGTTTGATCCACAGCAACCTTGCCCTAAATAAGCATATCTCTTCAGGGCATTTCACAACGTTTGTTTGAATGTCTATTTTATTCATTTGTACAGCTGATTTTAGATTTATTTATTTATAATATGTGTATGTGTGTTGTGCCTGCACATATGTATGTACACCATGTGTATGCCTAGTGTCCGAAGAGGTCAAGAAGAAGGTACTGGATCTCCTGGAACTGGAGTTATAGATGGTTTTGAGTCATCATGTGGGTGCTGGGAATTGAACTCCCATTCTCTGCAAGAACAAGAGCTTTTAACTGCTGAGCCATCTCTCCAGCCCACAGCTAATCTTCTTACTTTATTATTGTTGTGACAAGACACTATGACCAAGGCAATTTATAGAAGAAAGTGTTTAATTTGGGGCTCACAGTCTATGGTTATTATGATGTCATGTCCAAAGGAAACTCCATTTCCCCATATTCTGTCAGTGAGACAAAAGCCAGCATTCCTCAGGAAATCTAGTTTCCTTCTACCCAAAGGAGCCATTTCCCTTACCACTGGCAGAAGGGACAAATGATTATCTGTGGTGCCTATTAACATACCAAATTAACATACCTTCAGGCTCCCTCAGTAAAACAAGTATTTGTTACACATTTCAGAGTCCTTGCTGGTACTCCAGTTCTTCTCAGGTCTTCTTCCTCCGCCTCCTAAACTTCCTCTGGTTCAGGAGTTTCCTTTTCCTCCACCTACTCACTTCTACTTTCAACTCTGCTATTCAGCCATGCACTTTCTTTCTTGCCTGTACTCTCTGTCTTCACCTCTCACTCTGCCCACCACTTTCCCATCTCTCTCTGCTCTGCTCCTGCTTCTCTCATGGCCAGGGCCTGTCAGCCATGTTCAGTCTACTACTTTCTATCTCTCCACTCTGGACTCTTCCAGATGTCTCTGGCTGTTCCCTCCTTCATATCTACAATAAAAATCTTCCACTTAGCTGTTGGGTCTGGGGTAATACAATAATGGGGGACAGGTCACCAAAGTCTACTAAACAAGAAGCATACTTTATTCCAGAAGAAACCAAGGGGGGGGGGATCACCATGGGGCACAAAAGCTTACCACCACCTGAGTTTGGGATTCTAGGGCTGTGGCAGTCGGAGGGAGATTATGAGCCCCTTTTTATAGTAAGGGGAAAGCATTAGGCTTGGAAAAAGGAACTTTTACAAATTTGAAATTAAATTTTAGAGACAAGGGCTGGAGAGATGGCTCAGTGGTTAAGAGCACCGACTGCTCTTCCAGAGGTCCTGAGTTCAATTTCCAGCAACCACATGGTAGCTCACAACCACCTGCAATTAGATCTGGTGCCCTCTTCTGGCCTGCAAGGACACATGCAGGTAGAACACTGTATACATAATAAATAAATAAAATCTTAAAAAAATTTTTAGAGACAAATTGTTTTAGGTTTTACAATTTTCCATTAACAAGGTTTTTAGAGAGTTTCAGCTAAACAATATTTGTATATCCCTGCAGTCCTTCCTGACTCAGTTAATTGATGTTTGCCCAAACTTGCAACTTTTCCAGACATAGCTGGGTTCCCATGGTGGGAGGAATATGAAACAATGCAAAGCAGGTTGTCATGTAGAACTCATTAAAAGTTAACTTTGGTTTTGGTAGTGAGTGGTAGGGGGTTATTGAAAAATAGCTAACCCCAGGTCTACAGAGGACAATCTTTAATAAAAAAAATTAACATTTAGGTTGCTGACAGAGCTGCCCATCATAGAACAAGGAAAGGCCCAGTTAGAGGTTAATCCCTTTTTTGCTGGCCAGGCTGATGGCTGTCAGCTTCTGTCTCTTAAGCTTATTCTTATATTCTTATCTTATTCCTATATTTCTATCTTATTCCTATATTTTTATCTTATTCCTATATTCCTGGACCCTTCATAATGATGCCAGAGAAGTTTTGTAATGTGTTCTAGGGGTGGACATGGGTCTTAATATAATTATTGACTCTCCATATGTAGAAAGAGTTGAAACTTGTAGCTGGAGCTATCTCTAGTTTTGCCCAGGCCGGCAGCCACTCAGACTCAAATAAACACATAGATGCTTATATTATTTAAACTGTTTAGCCTAATGGCTAAGGCTTCTTGCTATCTAGATCTAACATCTTTTTTTTTTCTGGTTTTTCGAGACAGGGTTTCTCTGTGTAGCTTTGCGCTTTTCCTGGATCTCGCTCTGTAGACCAGGCTGGCCTCGAGCACACAAAGATCCACCTGCCTCTGCCTCCCGAGTGCTGGGATTAAAGGCATGCACCACCACCACCTGGCTAGATCTAACACCTTAAATTAACCTTTTTCTATTAATCTATAAGTTGCCACATGGCTCATGGCTTACCGGTATCTTAACATCTTCTCATGGCAGTGTCTCCCTCACTCTGCCTTCCTGTTCCTCCAATTCTCCTCCCTGCTAGTCCCGCCTATACTTCCTGCCTGGCTACTGGTCAATCAGCATTTTATTTATCAATCAATTATAGTAATACATTCACAACACAGAGAACATCCCACAGCAGAAACTGCTGAATTTATTCCAGATGATACAGAATTGACTCCATTATTTATTCAGCTATAAGAAATAATCAGAAATAGAAACCGTCCCTTCTATATAACACATATTAGATCCCATATAGGTCTACCAGGCCCTCTAGAACAAGGTAATAATGAAATTGATCAACTATTGGCTGGAAATGTGCTAGAAGTCTCAGAACTTCATGAAAAACACCGTGTCAATAACAAGGGTTTGAAAAAAGATTTTTCCATCACTTGGCAACAAGCCAAGGAAATTATAAGGAAATGTCCTACTTGTTCCTTGTATAACCAAACTCTACTACCTGCAGGAAGTAATCCAAAGGGTACCCAAAGAAATGAAATTTGGCAAACAGATGTGTTTTATTTGGTAGAGTTTGGAAAATTAAAATATGTACACCACACCATAGATACATATTCAGGATTTCAATGGGCAACTGCTTTGAGTTCTGAAAAGGCTGATTCTGTAATTACACATTTGTTGGAAGTTATGGCCACCATGGGGGTACCAGTACAAATTAAGACTGACAATGCTCCAGCATATGTCTCTGGTAAAATGAAACAGCTTTTTTCGTATTACAACATAAAGCATATTACAGGTATATCACACAATCCTATAGGACAAGCAGTTATAGAAAGATCTAATTAAACTATAAAAGATATGCTTAATAAAAAGAAAGGGCTAATAAAGATCACCAGAGATAGATTGCATAATGCTTTATTAACTTAAAAATTTTTAAATGCTAATGAGAAAGGGACAACAGCTGCAGAAAAACATTGGATAATAGAATAAACTACTGAATTAAATCAGCCTGTGTACTTTAAAGATGTGTTGATTTCAGAATGAAAACCAGGATATGTGTTACATTGGGGAAGAGGTTTTGCTTTTGATTCTACAGGAGAAGAAAAGTTATGGATACCATCAAAATTGATAAAATTAGATTTGAACAAGAGAGTCCTCTTGATTAAAAGTGGTGATAGTTCATCAAGCAGCATGACCATTCAATCTAAACTAACTTATAAGACCAACAAAAGTTTTTCATTTGATTAGATATAACTTGCCGAAAGGGAAACTCCCCAAAATTAGGGTTGGGGCAGGGTTTTGTTTTTGTCTTTTCAGGAGAATGAAGGCAACCATCTAAGGAATCTGAAGACCACTGGATAAATGAGACATCTGAAGAAAAAGGGTGAATCATCCAGAGAAAACGTCTCAAGAAAAGGAGTAAATTGGCCTATTGGTATATCACATTTCTAACAGGATAAAATTTCATAAATCTTCCTAAATGTTTGTGTTGTTTTTGTTTTCAAGACAGGGTTTCTCTGTGTAGCTTTGGAGCCTGTCCTGAAACTTGGTCTGTAGACCAGGCTGGCCTTGACCTCACAGAGATCTGCTTTGGCTCTGCCTCTCAAGTGCTGGCCTTGTTGGGGAAAGTATCACCTTGTAGGAGGAAATGTGCCACTGAGGGTGGGCGTTGAGGTTTCAAAAATTCCAATCCAGGTCCTGTCTCTTCTCTCTCTCTACCTGCTGTCTCTTTTCTCTCAATTTTTTAAGGGAATTTTTCATTTCCTCTTTAAAGGCCTCTATCATCTTCTTAAAGTCATTTTTAAGGTAACTTTCTTTTCCTGCATTGGGATGTTCAAGTCTTGGTGATGTAGAACCACTAGGTTCTGGTGGTGCCATATTGCTTTTTATGTTGTTGAATGTAATCTTGCACTCGCATCTACCCATCTATTCCTCCAATTGGTGCAAATGGTGTCCGTGTCTCAGGGAGCCACTCTTGGTCCAATCAGAGCTCTTGGTACAGTTGGAGCTGGTGGAGTCTGTGTTTCAGGGAGCAGCTGTGGTCTCAGAGGATGAGTGGGTTTTCGGGGTGGAGTGGGGTTACATGGTCCAGTGGGGGATGGTGGTAGTCAGGCTTGTCTGCAAGAGTTCTGCCTTCTGGCCTGCAACTGGGGCTGCAATGGCTGGGGGTATGGGAGCACACATTCTGTCCCTGGGCCTAAAGCTTAAAAATATGGAGCACTTCACACATTTGCATGTCATCCTTATGCAGGGGCAATGCTAATCTTCTCTGTATCATTCCAATTTTAGTAGATGTGCTGCCAAAACTAGCATCCTGCTGCCTACAGATCAGGATATAGCTCTGAACTACTTCTCCAGCATCATGTCTATCATGCCTACTGCCATGTTTCTTGCCATGGTGATAATGGACTAAGACTCAAAAACTGTAATCAAGCCACCAATTAAATGCTTTCTTTTATAAGAGTTGCAGTCGTCATGGTGTCTCTTCTCAGCAATAGAACACTGACTAAGACAAGATCATTTTTATTCAAACCACCATAGCCACTATGCCAATTAGTGCTACCCACAATGCTGTTATGAACATGGATGTGTGGTCATTCAATGGAATATGCACAATCTAACAATGTCCATACCCACTAAAAGAATGATTCTCCAGGGCTAGAGAGATGGCTCAGCAGTTAAGAGCACTTTTTGCTTTTGCAGAGGACCTGAGTTCATTCCCACAATCATCTGTAACTACAGTTACAGGTGACCCAAAAGCCCTCTTCTGACTTCCCTGAGCACTGGGCACACACACAGTGAACATACATACATGCAAGCAAAGCACGCACACACAAAAAATAAAATAAATAAATCTGTTGTTTTGAGACGGGGTTTCATTGTATATCTCTGGCTGTCCTGGAACTCATTCTACAGACCAGGCTGGCCTTGAACTCACAGAGATCTACCTATTACTAAATTTAAATTGTTTGGATTAAAGGTGTGTGCCACCACTACCTGGCTAAACAAATCTTAAAAGAAAGAAAAGAAAAGAGCTGTCAGAGGTATCACCATCCCTGATCTCAAGCTCACTACAGAGCTATAGTAATAAAAACAGAATGGTATTAGCATAAAAACAGACATATTGATCAATGAAATCAAATCAAAGACCCAGATATAGATCCAAACACCTATGGACATATGATTTTTGACAAAGAAGCCAAAACTGTACCATGGAAAAAAGGAAGTATCTTCAAAAAATGGTTCTGATCTAACTGAATGACTGCATGTAGAAGAATGCACATAGATATGTCTATTGCCCTGCACAAAAC
The DNA here is from genome assembly GCF_949786415.1 of Peromyscus eremicus. Classification (NCBI taxonomy): domain Eukaryota; kingdom Metazoa; phylum Chordata; class Mammalia; order Rodentia; family Cricetidae; genus Peromyscus; species Peromyscus eremicus. The sequence continues at coordinate 182,949,477 of NC_081416.1, forward strand.
TCAAGTCCAAGTGGATCAAAGACCTCAACATAAATCCAGTTACATAGACTCTCTTCTATCCTTCTCCCCATCCATTCCTCCTCTGTTACCATTCATAAAGGGGCAGGCTTCCCATGGGCTTGAACAAAGCATGGAACATCAAGTTGAGGTAGAACCAAGCTCTTCCTCCTGTATCAAGGCTGGGTGAGGTAATCCAGCATAAGGAACAGGTTCCCAAAAGCTAGCTAAGTGCCAGGGACAAGTTCTGATCTCACAGTGGTGACTACACTAATTTTCAACAGAGAGCCTTTATCTAGTCATTGATGGAAGCAGATGTAGGAAACTTCTTGATTCAAAGAAAATAGAGATAGTTCTCTTTAAAATACCCCGTCTCTCTCAAAATCCAAACTTTCATTTTGATTGCAGATGCATATGAAGGTAACCCTTTGTTTAAAACATGTTTGTCTATATGTTTGTCTCTGTTAAAACACAGGGTAGTCGATCATAATGAGATTCACTACAACAGTTTGCTTATCTGTAGTGTTTCTCCTCTTGGCTTCAGAGTAGCAGACCCGGCCATGCTTCAAAGAAAGCGCACAAAGCTGTAGCTGTTTTATATATTACCTTTATCTATATGTGAGACATTTTTATTCTTCTCTCATATATTAAATCCCAATCACAATTTCCCCTCCCTCCATCCCCCCTGTCTCTCCCCTACAGAGCTCTTCTTCCCCAGATCCACTCCCTTTCCATCTCCCCTCAGAAAAGAGCAGGTCTCTCAGGGATATCAACCAAACATGGCATAACATGTTACAATAAGATCAGGCACATACCATCATATCAAGGCCAGAAAAAGCTATCCAGTAGGTGGAAAACGGTCCCACAACTAGGCAAAGGAGTCAGTGACAGTCCCCGCAACCACTGTTAGGAATCCCACAAGAACACCAAGCTACTCAGCCATAACATATATGCAGAGGGGCTAGGTCAGACTCTTATAGGATCCTTGACCTTTGTGAGCCTATGTGAGTCCAGGTCAATTGATTCTGTGGGCTGTGCTTCCTTGGTGTCCTTATTCTTCTGTTCCTCCCATTCTTCCTCCCTGTCCTTCATAGAACTCCCCAAGCTCTGCCTAATGTTTTGCTGTGGGATTCTGCATCTGCTCCCGTCAGTTGCTGGATGAAGTCTCTCTGGTCTCTTGATGATTCTAAGCTGTGGTCCTAGAAAACTTCAGATGCAGGTTGTAGGTTTTGTGGCTGTGCTGATGTCCCAGTCCCTCCACTTGAGGCATTACCTGGTTACAGATGGCTAGTTCAGGCTCCATATCCCTCATTACTAGGAGTCTTTGCTAGGGTTAGTCTTGTAGATTGCATGAAGTTTCCATTGCACTAGGTTTTCACCTCACCCCTGAATTGCCCACCAATTCCAGTCATTTCTCCCAATGTTTTGCCCCTCCCCACTGAACTTTATCTCTCCTGTTCCCAACCCCACTCACCCCCAGCGCACCATGAAATCTATTGTATTTCCCTGTGAACACCTGTAAAATCCAACATAACTCGTATATTTATTCCAAGAGGGAAGAACCAGGGTAGAGTCTGAATCTGAACAAAGTAAAAAAAAAAAAATCTTAGTAGTGCTAATTAAATCTATTTAGTAGTTCAATGTCCTTCAGATGAGATTTATTCAAGGCCTTTGGGGCTGCAAAGCATTTGATTATCTTTATTCCTTTTACTCTATAACCCACAGCATGCATAGTTATCACCCATGGCTATTCTTTGTTATCATCATGCAGCCTTGGCATCTCCAAAATGCTGAGGGACTCCCCCAAATTTACTGAAAAATTGTGGAAACCTTATGAAGTGAAGCAGAGAAGGAAAGTATTAGATCCTTGCTAGTATATCCATAAACAGCTTGTTGGAGTTTCAAACCCATTCCATCTCTGGCCTCCTGGCTACAAAGGTAAATGAGTTTTCCTTCAATGGTCAATCAGGTCAACATGGCAGGATTTAGAATCACTGTGCAAACCAATCTTGGAGCATTGGTGTTAGAGATTTTCTAGAGTAGGTTAGTTTGAGGAAGAAGATCCTCAAAAGAGTAGATAGCACCAATTAATTGGTCATGGTCCCTAAAGAATGAAAGGGAGGAAAAGATGTAAGTAGTAGCAACCAACATTCTCTGCTTCTTTGCTGTGTGGGATCCCATGTGACCAGCTTCCTCCAACTCCTAAGGACATGGCTTTTTGCAGTGATGGAATATACTTACAAACTGTGAGCCAAGGAAACTGCACATGTGTTATTTGGTAAGGTACCATTTTTTGAAGAAGCAAAACAAATGACTAAGACAGCTACATATCTTCATCACTGTCTTCTTTCTTCCATTTTTTTGTTTTTTTGTTTGTTTGTTTGTTTTTTGTTTTTCAAGACCCAGTTTCTCTGTGTAGCTTTGGAGCCTGTTCTGGAACTCGATTTGTAGACCAGGCTGGCCTCAAACTCACCGAGATCAGCCTGCCTCTGCCTGCTGAGTGCTGGGATTAAAGGCATGCACCACCACTGCCTGGCCACTGTCTTCTTTCTTGCTACAAGTCTAAAAGCAAATCCACAACTGGCCAGGGAAAATGTTTGAAAACAAATTGTTTTGATTAGGGTCCCTATTGCTCTGATTTTTAAAAAGTGACAAAAATCAGCTTGAGGAGAAAAGAGGTTTTTTTCCCCATTATTTTTATTAAGAATTTTTTTCATTCATTTTACACACCAATCAAAGATTCCCCTCTTCCCTGGCCCCTACCCAGCTTCCTCTTCCCAACCTACCCCCTACTTCCACCCAGAAGAAGGCAAGACCTCCCATGGGGAGGCACATCCAGAGGCAAGTCCAGCTCTTCCTCCTGCCTCAAAGCTGCACAAGGTGTCCTATAATAGGTAGTGGGCTCCAAAAAGCCCACTCATGCATCAGGGTTGGATTCTGATCCTACTGCCAAGGGGCCCCACAAGCAGATCAAGCTACATAACTGTCTCACCATGCAGAGGGCCTAGTCCAGTCCCATGTAGGCTCCACAGCCATTGATCCAACTTTCCTGAGTTCCCTCTAGTTTGGTTTGGTCGTCCCTGCATGTTTCCCCATCATGATGCTGATGCACTTGTTCATAGAATCCCTCTTCTCTCTCATTGACTGGACCCCTGGAGCTCTGCCTGGTGACTGGCTGTGGATCTCTGCATTTGCTTCCATCAGTCATAGGAGAAAAGCTCTGTGATGTCAGTTAGGGTATTCACCGATCTGATCACTGGGGCAAGTCAGTTCAGTTCAGGCACCCTCTCCACTATTGCTAGTAGTCCAGGCTGGAGTCATCCTTAGGGAATTCCTGGCAAATTCCCTACCACTGGGTTTCTCTCTATCCCCATGATGTCTCGCTCTATTATGGTATTGCTTTAATTGCTTTCCCCCTCCTTCCCTGTTCCAGTTCAACCATTCCATCCCCTTATGTTCTCATCCTCTATCCCCTACCCTCCATTACCCACCCTTCATCCCCAGTTTACTCATGGAGATCTCATCTATTTACCCTTCCCAGAGCGGTCCACGCATCCCTCTTTGGGTCTTCCCTGTTAGTTAGCTTCTTTAGAGTTGTGAGTTGTTGCCTGATTACACTTTGCTTTATATCTAGTATCCACTTATGAGTGGGTACATACCATGTTTGTCCTTCTGGGTTTGGGTTACCTCACTCAGTATGATATTTTCTAGTTCCATTCATTTGTCTGCAAATTTCATGATGTCATTGGTTTTTCTCTGCTGAGTAGTACTCCATTGTGTCTATGTACCACATTTTCTTAATCCATTCTTCAGTTGAGGGACATCTAGGTTGTTTCCAGGTTCTGGCTATTATGAATAATGCTGCTATGAACATAGTTGAGCATGTGTCCTTGTGGTATGATTGAGCATTCCTTGGGTTTATACCCAAGAGTGGTATAGCTGGTTCTTGAGAGAAAAGAGTTTAATTCATCTTACAGCTTACAGTCCATTATCTAGGGAAGCCAGGGAAAGAACTCAAGGAAGGAACCTGGATGCTGGAAATGATTCAGAGGCCATGGGAAAAAACTGCTTATTGGCTTGCTCCTTATGACTTTCACATTCTGATTCTTTTGCACCCAGGAACATCTGCTGATATGTGGCACAACCCACAATGAGGTAGGCACTCTCATATGAATCAATCAAGAAAATCCCCATAAGTCAGGCTTTTCCACAGGCAAACCTGTCTTTATATTTTCTCAATTGAAGTTCCCTCTTTCCAACTGAATCTACCTTCTGTCAAGTTGACACAAAACTATCCAAGAGAGCCTACTAAAATAAACACTGTATCTATAATATGATATAAATTTGAAAATAAATAAGTCCACCCAGAAAATCAGGTAATTACACAGTCTGAACAGTCATCATGTGTTTAGATTGGTTCAAAGGGAGTAATGAAAGTTCATGAGACTCAGATACATATTTTGTTACTTACATACAGTTGACAGCATTGAGATCACTTGGTGCCTATGTAGAGCCTTCACCACTGAGTAGTGTTCATGGTACAGGAAGGTGATCTGCACACTACCAGAGGAGAAAGGAAACACCAACACCACTACAAACCCCATGATTGACAATGGTGACCCACCTTCAACATATGCTGGTTCAATAATGGCACCAAAGTTGTGGTGAAAGACCCTAGCCCTTCAGGCTTACACTCCCAAGCCTCAGGAAGAGAGAAACTTCAAGCACCAGGAAATGAGAAACTAAAAATCTAGTTCCCAGGGCAACCTGACTCAGCCACTACTCAATCACCCCTGTAACAATATAACAAAGTAAAAAGATTTCTGTTAAGAGATGTGCTCAACTGTGACTGGGATAGTTGCAGGTGTTCCAGGAAGGACCACTGTGACCTGTGTGTAAGCTCCACTCCCACCCTGATACCCCACTTGAGGTTTACATAACTGTACCCACTCTGTGATCACCCTGTGATCAGGCCATGAAATTGTATAGGAATTGTAATCTTGTGGGTTTTTTTGGGTTTTTCCTTTAAAAGCCCTTATGGGGCTGCAGTAAGATGCAGCTCTTGCTCTTGGGAGCAGAGTTTGCCCTTCTGTACAGAAGCCAATAAATTCCTCGTGCTGTTGCACAAACTGGACTGGAGTCTGGGTTCTTGGAGCGCCCAATTGAGACCTTAAACTTTGGGGTCCAACAGTGGTAGTAACCAACTACTATATGATTGGATTTAAGGCTCACTCCATGAGATGGAACTCATTCCTGAAACTTCCCAGGGCTAAGAACTTGACATTAGATAAACCATGGATCTAGGGGGGAAAATACTTCTGTTTTACTAAAGGAATACAGTGGTAAATGACTTCTAACAACATTTTGTTGTAGTTAGTACCTTACTCATCCACCATCAGAGAAGCTTCATTCTACATTAGATGGGAACAAATACAGACACCCACTATTGGCAATGGGCAGAATGTGAGACCTTGAAACACTGATTCCTAAATTGGATGTCTCCATCAAATCCCTCCCTCCAAGACTCAGAGAATTCTATGGAAGTGGAGGCAGAAAGATTGTAAGAGACAGTGGAGATAAAAGATATCAAGGTCTTGTAGGCACAGCAGGACCAATGCCAATACAAATGCACAGAGACTGTGATGTGATGCAGAGGGCCTGTACAAGCCTAAGTCAGATGGGGTACTGGTACTGAGAGGGGGAAAAGACACATAATCCCATCCCTAACCCAGAAGCAACCACTGATTTATAACCACTCACAAGGAAAAATTAATCCTTCTCTGACACAAACTTATTGGGTGTACAAACAACACATAAGGGATGAAGTAGATGGAGTGGGACAGCAAGGAAAGAGATGCCATGATAGAGGGAGACATCATGGGGATAGAGAGAAACTGGGTGCTAGGGAAGTTCCCAGGAATCCAGAAGGATGACTCCAGCTTAGACTACTACTACCAATAGTGGAGAGGGTGCCTGAATTGGCTTATCCCTGTAATCAGATTGGTGAATACCCTGTCATCATAGAGCCTTCATCCAGTAACTGATGGAAGCATATGCAGAGATCTATAGCCGAGCACCAGGCTGAGCTCTAGAAATCCAGTCAAAGAGAGAGAAGAGGGATTCTATGAACAAGAGGCATCAAAATCATAATGGGGAAACTCATAGAGACAACTGAACCAATCTTGTGAGAACTCATGAACTTTAGACCAACAGCTGTGCAGCCTCCATGGGACTGGACTAGGCCCTCTGAATAAGGGAGACAGTTGTGTAGCTTGGTCTTTTTAAGGGGCCATTGACAGTGTAATCAGGATCTACTCCTGGTGCATGAGCTGGCTTTTTGTAGCCCATTAGCTATGGTGGGACACCTGGCATAGCCTTGAGGCATTGGGAGGGGCTTGGACCTGCCTCAACTGAATGTACGAGGCTTTGCCAAGCCCCCATGAGAGGCCTTACCTTTTCAGAGGAGGGGATGAGGGTGGGTTGGGGGAAAAGTTGGGGAGGGGAGCTGGAGGAGGGATTAGAGTGGGATCTGCAGTTGGTATGTAAAATGAATAAAAAATTTCTTAATAAAAAAAGAAATAACAGCCTATGAAATCAAATGCCAAATTATACCTTTATATGTGATTGTTCAGATAGTGAAGAACCATCATGCTTCAAAGCTCTTTAATTTAAAAAACACGGTAGCTGGACCAGCCTGAACTGAATCTACCAGGTTGAACTCAATCCCCAGGGGAGTCTTTGCCCTGGAGAAGATGGGAATGGGGGTGGGCTGGGGGGGAAGGAGGGGTGGGAGGGGTGAGGACAAGGAAATCTGTGGCTGATATATAAAATTAAATTAAATTATAAAATAAAATTAAAAAAATACCACAGTAGCTAGGTTTCAAGTTATTTCCTCCTAGCATATGTTTTCTCCCTAATGTGATGAAGTGAATTCCTTTCTGGCCTTAACAGTATGATGTAGCACTTAGGAGCAAAGATGATGCCTAAGAGTGATGCACTGGAAGCCAAGATAGAAAGGACTTCCATAGCCACCATGACCTTCCCCTTGGTGCTGTGGTAGACAGGGAGGAAGCTGACCCAGACACTGCAGAACACCAGCATGCTGAAAGCCAGGAACTTGGCTTCATTGAATGTGTCAGGCAGATTTCTGGACAAAAAAGCCATAAGGTAACTCCCTAGAGCCAGTGTTCCCAGGTATCCCAGGATGCAGTAGAAGGCAATAGCTGAGCCTTTGTTGCAAATGATGATGATGTGTCTGTGTTCTGAAAGGACATCTTTGTCAATAAATGGAGGAGAGGTTGCCAGCCAAATTCCAGAAAGAACAACTTGCAGCAGGGTGCAGATGGGAATGATGAAATTAGGGGCCCTTGCTATCAGTAGCCACCTCCTCATTCTTCCTGGAGTAGTGATCTTGAAGGCTATAAGTACAGTGAGAGTTTTGGCCAGCACAGTGGAAAGAGCCACAGTGAATAGAAGTCCAAATATGTTCTGCTGCAGGATACAGTTGACTGTGCTAGGATGGCCAATGTAAAGCAAGGGACAGAGAAAACAGAGGGTCAGAGTGATGAGCAGGATGTAACTGAGATCCTGGTTATTGGCCTTGACAATGGGAGTGTCTCTGTGCTTCAGAAACACCCCAAGAACAAGAGCTGTGAGTGTGGAGAAGCCCAGGGACATGAAGGTGAGTGTCTTCCCTAAGGGGTCATCATAGGCCAGAAATGTCACACTTTTCTGTAGGCAGTAGCTCTTCTTTGTATTTGCATAGTGAGTTTCTGGACACTTCACACACTGATCCACATCTGGCAGAAATGCAGGTGCTCATGAGTGCATACTCCCTTTTATCCTAAGACACTTACTTCCCTGCTCCAGAGCATTGAAATGTTATCTGAACCATCTTGCTTTGTTTAAGATACAAATACAGAAGGATTTTCTAGAGAATATTCTCAAACTTAATTTGCCTTCTGCTTCATGCTGACAGAAATTAAACAACCCCAGGGCTTTCTCTGTTGTTACTCATATGGTATTCTCACCTTAGTGACACTATTGTATCTGTTTTATAAGCCATTAGAGCACTGATATACATCACATGAACCTAATTTCACTCTGTCATTGCCTCTTCATCAATACATCGCCATTCTTAAGAGGGCATGAGACTTCAATGTGATAGAGAGAATGTGCTTTGAAATCCTTATCTTACAATGATGTTCTCTTATATGTATCCCAAATGTACCTATATTTGTAAAGTCCATGATGTTCTCTATGTCCTCATACTCTGAAGGAGCCTGGGTAATGCAATGGATTTAGTTTTTATTTCCTGTCTATCTATCTGTGTATCTATCTATCTATCATGAAATGATTGGCATTTACCTGTCTCATTGGAAATTTCATTCTCTGGGCAAGGGGTACAGTCAAAGCAACAGGCAGCTCTACCCTCCTGGTGAGTTTTTCTGAATCCGGGATCACAGCTTTCACTGCATACAGACTGAGGAATCTGAGAATAATAAAATGAATGGTCACAAATATTCAGGATTTTTTGGATTCTATAACAGGTAGAGTGTTTTAAAATATGTAACCATTAATTAGTTTTTATTGTCTCTAAATGTAAATATTTAAATTGTTTCTACTAGTAAGATGAGTCATTCAAAGGCCCAACTGGTCAACACTTGGCCCCAATAACACAACTTTGTTGGAAAATTGTTGAAAGATAATGGGGCAAAATATCAAGATAAAAATTTAGGTCCTTGGTAGCATGTCTTGGTGAGACTACAAACCTACTGTCTCTTGACTTCTGGATACAAAGACATATACATTTTTCTTTCATGTAATGGTTCATCTTGTCAACTTGATAGGTCTTAGAACCACTGTGGAAACCAGTCTACGAGAACTATTGTGAAAGCTTTTCTTCATTAGGTTACTTGTGGTGAAAAATCCTCTCTAATATGGGTGGCCCTGATTTATTGGCCCTTGCTGTGGGGTGGTCTGTATGTCAAGTGTGTTGCTGATTGGTCAATAAATAAATCACTGATTGGTCAGTGGCTAGGCAGGAAGTATAGGTGGGACAAGGAGGAGAATAAAACTGGGAAGAGGAAGGCTGAGTCAGAGAGACACTGCCAGATGACAAACAGCATGTGAAGATGCCGGTAAGCCACGAGCCATGTGGCAAGGTATAGATTTATAGAAATGGATTAATTTAAGCTGTAAAAACAGTTAGTAAGAAGCCTGCCACGGCCATACAGTTTGTAACCAATATAAGTCTCTGTGTTTACTTGGTTGGGTCTGAGCGGCTGTGGGACTGGCAGGTGAGAGAGATTTGCCCTGACCGTGGGTCAGGCAGGAAAACTCTAGCTACAGGCCCTGGTCTCTGAATGAATGAAAAGAAAGGAAAAGGTGAACAGTAGAGTTCAGTTGTCTCTGCACCCTGACTTTTGATACAATCTGAATAGCTTACCTCTACCCCCTAAAAACACGGCTTCCTGAAGTGACTGAATATACTTTCCAACTGTGAGCCAAGAAAAAACCTCCTATATTCTTTGTCAGGAAGTATTTTTTTGCAACAGCAAAATCAACAACTAATACATCTACACATTCAAATCATGCTCTTCTACATTGACAGGGGTAAAAAAGCAAAAGACCAACTGATCACTGAAACCTTCCAAGATGGGATCAAAATAAATATGTCAAGTGGCTCATGACAATGATAGAAATTATCATGAATCAGATACTATATTTATAACATTAAATAAATGAGCAGACTGGAAAATAAATAGTTCATCCAGCGAAATTAGGTATGAGGACAATTTTTATATCGGTTTTCATTATGTGTCTATAAATGGGCCCTGTGTGAGCAGTGAAGGGTCATAGCACACAGAAATATAGTTTTTAAAATTTACATACAGATCAAAATACTGAAGTAAGATGAAACCCACCTCTGTTAATCCTGTGGCCCACTGTATCATGTGAGAAGATAAGGACAATTTCTGGCCCTCTGGAGCATTTGGAGAAAATGTTCCTACTTTTGCTTTTATCCCAAGACCTTTTGGGAAATTCCAAAAATTGAGAATGTCATGTTCTGCATATGATTGCCTTTTCTGATCCAAAACCACATGGTCTCCAGCATGACCAATGAGTTGTGTTTTCCTTAGGAAAGGGTGAAGCTAAAAGAGATGCATGCTTATATAATCGCCAGGGAAGTACAATAGAGGCAGAATCAGGGAACATCTCTTATTGATTTTAGTACTTGTTGTGAAAAGCACCTTTAATATAGGTACCAATCACATCAAACAAATGAAAATCAAGGATAATGGAAACATCATTATGATTCTAAAACATTCCACTCATTTTATTAGAAAACTTAGAACCAAACACTCCTAAATTATGAGTGTACATGGAAGAAAACTGTCACCTTCTTTGAAAATACAGTCATACTCAATTAAGTTTTGAAAATATTTATAGTTTTACTATGTAAAATGGATGACTTTATGAGTGATAATTACATAACATAAGCATCTTAGAAGTTCTCATATTCATTGAGACAATTCTCTGTCTCTGACTTTTCTGTTGTGTGAAATCTCTGGGATAAATGGACTTTTTATGTTGAAAATTTTAACCTAGAAATAGTGTATGACCCTTTGTTATACAACTGTGTATTGATTTAAAAGAGGTTCCTCCTTGCATAGTCTTTCCTGCAGATTTTTTACAAAATAATCTAAAATACACATTGTGTACTTTGACTGCATTTATAAACCTTAGAGTGGCTTGTTGCTGATGTTATAATATACAATAGTAGCATTACCTGCCAAGGGAAGAATTCCATCTCTTTTCCTTTTCCATGATATTGAAATTGTACTTTATTGAGCATCATATCATGTAGACTGTGGGCCACAGCATACACTGCCTTGTACACATTGTAACTCTCTTCACTCATGGCCATATCAAATATGTTCCCTGGCAAGAATTCCAAGGAGGCATTAGGCAGACAGTTATCCAAAATTTTACAATATTTCCTCAAAAATGAACAATTGAAGAATGAGTGCCACAATACATGAAGATAAGTGTCTTGTGGGTATTTGTAAGGATTGGCTGTCTGAATAAAATCTGTAAAATTAATGATCTCCTCCTTATGGTGTGAAAAAATAAGTGCCCCATGCAATGAATCTAACAGTAAATAGTTATCAAATTGGGTATGATCCCAGTGTGAGTTCAGGACCCAGACTTTCCATGTGAGTAGTATCTTCTTAATATTTACTATTAAGCTCAGTAGAGAATCAGTGTCCCCATAAATAATAATCACATTTGCTGATGGTTCCAGGATCTGCACCTGATTTTTCCAGGATGTGGTCAGAAATGAACCCCTGGTGGCTAGGATCATTTCCACAAATGCTATGCAGACTCCATTTTTCTCCATCTCACGTCTCAAATCTGATAGAATCTGGGCACCTTTGCGATCATCTATGATGAACAGCCCAATCCAGTTCCAGTGGAAATGAAGCATCAAAGACACAATGCCAAGTGTTAGAGATGTGTCTTTGGGGGCCACCTGGTACAGGGAAGAAAATTGTTTTTCTTCATTCAGGGTAGTATCAAAAGGCCCAAAAGTAAGCTGTAGAGAAAAATAATCAGAAAAAGAACATTTTCTTTCATGATTGTCATGAATATCAACTCCATTCTACAGCAATGGTTTGAAGCCTGTAGGGCAATGCTGCATTGAAGGTCAAACCTGCCTTCCTATGGGTTTTCTAGAAAAGTCCAGAAAATACTCAGAGGTTCAATAGTGTGCTATCACTACTCCACCCTTTCCCTTCTCTCCATTCTAAGCTAGAGAAGTATAGATGCATCACCAACTGTCTGCATCATTTCCCTACTCATTCAGAGTGATTTAATTTTCCTTGTTTTTCCCCACAGCCACCTAAAATATCACCAAGTAGAGCTGACATCATTTCCTATCCCAGCACCCTCTCTCACCTGTGGATATTTGTAAAGATCCAGCAGTGTCCCTATGTATTCTGATATTGCCCATGATGGTCCTGTAAGTACAGCAGCTGACATGCCCTCTCTTGCACATCTGTAGTTAGGGGTGGCATAACCAGGGCCTGAAAATGTACCAATAAGATTGGCCAGAGTGTATCTTTGACCATCAAAGACATTCTGGACAACAAATCCCAGGGATATATTAGGTAAAATATAGGGATCGCTGTTGATCTCCTCAATGGCAAACATCATGGCCAAAATACATTGGTAGTTCCTCAACTTAAACCTGCAGAGACAGTAGAACAATATTTAGGATGAAGACTCACACCACACAACACGTGGTATGTGTGTAAGTTTAGGGCAATGGGTTTTACAGTTTGAAATATTCTGTTTCCAAAAAATCCATGTTTAAGTATCTTCCCAGCATTTTCTAGAATTAGAATAGGAGTATTGTTTCTTTTTCTATTATTGAAAATAGATTTTTTATACACTATATTCTAATTACAGTTTTCCTTCTACCAACCCCTCCCAGGTCTTTCCCAAATTCACACCCTTTTTTCTCTTTCATTAGAAGAAAAGCAGGCATCTAAAAAATAATAATAAGTTAAAATAAAAATAAACAAGCCCCTGCCCTAGGTCCCATCCCTGGGCACCAGCCATTTCGGGGAAGACCTGCCCAACCTGGCCACAGTTTCTGGCCATTCAGCAGCCCCATGGGAAGGTTCCCCTTTTCCAAGACCCCCAGCAAACTCTGTAATCTCCATGCCCTGCCCCCATACCCATCTGCCCTAGACCCCAGCCACCTCCTGAGACTCAGAGACCAGCCCTCAGCTCCCATCCAGCCCTGAACTCCCATCCGGACCAGAGGTGAGTGCCTGGAGTCATACCCAGGGAGGCCTGCCCCTAGGTCCCATCCCTGGGCACCAGCCATTCCAGGGAAGACCCACCCAACTTGGCCCCAGCTTCTGGCCAATGGGCAGGACCCCCCCAAGGTTCCCCTTCTCCAACCCCCCCACCCGCCCTGCACACCCTGCAATCTTCATGCCCTGTCTCCACACTCCGCCACTTCCTGAGACTCAGAGACCAGCCCCCCAGCTCCCATCCAGCCCGGAACTCCCATCTGGACCAGAGAGAGGTTTCCTGAATCTGTCAGCTCTGTTTGGACCAAGAGCACTGATAATACCAAGAATGAAGCCACAAGGAGATGGGCAAACGTCAAGGCAGAAATACATACAACAAAATAAAGAGCAATACAGCATCACCAGAACCTAGCCCTCCTCCAACAGCTAGACCTGAACATCACAAAATGGAAGAAGCAGAAGAAAGCAACTTTATGAATAACAATCATGAAGATGCTAGAGGCTTATAAAGAAGAAATAAAAAATGAAATTGAGGAAGAGACAAACAAAAGATGGGAAGAATGCTATAAAAAACTAGAGGGAAAGACATATAAAGCAAAGAAAACAATAAATCCCTGAAAGAAAATCATGAAAAAGCAATGAAACAGATGAGGGAAACAGTCCAAGACCTGAAAAGGGAAATAGAAAAAATGAAGAAGACACAAACAGAGGGAATGCTGGAAATAGAAAATTTGAGTAAACGAACAGGAACTTAAGATGCAAGTATAACGAACAGAATGCAAGAGATGGAAGAGCAGATCTCTGGAGTTGAAGATACGGTAGAAGAAATAGATTCACCAGTCAAAGAAAACACTAAAGCCAACAAAGTCATGACCCAAAATGTCCAAGAAATTTGGGACACCATGAAAAGACCAAACCTATACATAACAGGGATAGAGGAAGGAGAAGAATACCAACTCACAGGCACAGAAAACATATTAAACAAGATCATAGAAGAAAACTTTCCCAACTTAAAGAAGGAAATGCCTACGAAGATACAAGAAGCCTATAGAACACCAAACAGACTAGACCCCCCAAAAAGTCCCCTTGCCACATAATAATTAAACAACTAAATGTACAGAACAAAGATAGAATATTAAGAGCATCAAAGGAAAGAGGCCAAGTGACTTATAAAGGCAAACCCATCAGAATAACACCTGATTTGTCAATGGAGACTTTGAAAACCAGAAGGACCTGGACAGATGTAATGCAGACACTAAGAGACCATGGATGCCAGCCTAGACTAATATACCCAGCAAACTTTCAGTCATCATAGACGGAGTGAACAAGACATTCTAAGACAAAGCCAGATTTAAACAATACTTATCCACAAACCCAGCCCTACAGAAAGCACTAGAAGGAAAATTCCAACCTAAGGAAGTCAGATACACCCTCGAAAACACAGGCAATAGATAACACCACAGCAGTAAACCCCAAAGAAGAGAGGTACACACACACTACCACCAAAAAATAACAGGAATGAACAATCACTGGTCATTAATATCCTTTAATATCAATGGACTTAATTCACTTATAGAAAGACACAGGCTAACAGAATGGACATGAAAGTAGGACCCATCTTTCTGTTGCATATAAGAAACACATCTCAAATTCAAAGATAGACACTACCTAAGAATAAAAGGCTGGGAAAAGACTTTCCAATCAAATAGTCTTAAGAAGCAAGCAGGTGTAGCCATCCTAATTTCCACCAAAATAGATTTCAAACTAAAATCAATCAAAAGAGATCAAAAAGGGCATAACATACTCATCACAGGAAAGATCCACCAAGATGAAGTTTCAATTCTGAACATTTATGCCCCAAACACAAGGGCACCCACATATGTAAAAGAAACATTATAAAGCTTACATCCCATATAAAACCCCACACATTAATAGTGGGAGACTTTCACCACTGGACAGATCTCCCAAAACAAAACTTAACAGAAAAATAAAGGACTTAATTGATGTTATGACTCAAATGGACTTAATCGATATCTACAGAACATTCCATCCTAACAAAAAAGAATATACCTTCTTCTCAGCACCCCATGGAATGTTCTCTAAAACCGACCATATACTTGGCCACCAAGCAAATCTCAACAGATACAAAAAAATTGAAATAACCTCCTGCATTCTATCAGACCACCATGTTGTAAAGTTAGATTTCAACAACAACAAAAACTACAAAAAGTCTAAAATCTCATGGAAACTGAATAATGCTCAACTGAATCACCAATTGGTTAAGGAAGAAATAAGGAAAGAAATTAAAGACTTCCTAGAAATCAATGAAAATGAAGACACCACATACCCAAACTTATGGGACACTATGAAAGCAGTGCTAAGAGGGAAATTCATAGCACTAAATGCCCACATACAGAAGTTGGAGAAATCTCACACTAGTGACTTATCAGCACACCTGAAAGCTCTAGAACAAGAAGAAGCAAAGTCTCCCAGGAAGAATAGATACCAGGAAATTATCAAATTGAGAGGTGAAATCAATAAATAGAAACAAAGAGAACAATATAAAAAATTAATGAAACAAAGAGTTGGTTCTTTTAGAAAATAAACAAGATAAACAAGCCCTTATCCAAACTAACCAAAAGACAGAGAGAGTGAGAGCATCCAAATTAAAAAATCAGCAATGAAAAGGGGGACATAACAACAGACAATGAAGATATCCAGATAATCATCAGGTCATACTTCAAAAACCTCTACTCCACAAAACTGGAAAATCTAAAAGAAATGGATAATTTTCTGGATAGGTACCATATACCTAAGTTCAATCAAGACCAGATAAACTATTTAAATAGTCCAATAACCCCTAAGGAAAAAGAAACAGTCATTAAAAGTCTCCCAAGCAAAAAAAGCCCAGGACCAGATGGTTTCAGCACAGAATTCTACAAGATCTTCAAAGAAGCGTTAATACCAATACTCTCTAAATTGTTCCACACAATAGAAACAGAAGGAACATTACCAAACTCCTTCTATGAGGCTATAATTATACTGATTCCTAAACCAAACAAAGATGCAACAAAGAAAGAGAACTACAGACCGATCTCCCTCATGAACATTGATGCAAAAATACTCAATAAAATACTGGCAAACAGACTCCAAGAACACATCAAAACAATTATCCACCATGATCAAGTAGGCTTCATCCCAGGGATGCAAGGGTGGTTCAAAATATGAAAGTCCATCAATGTAATACACCATATAAACAAACTCAAAGAAAAAAAAAAACACATGATTGTCTCACTAGATGAAGAAGAGGCATTTGACAAAATCCAAGATCCCTTCATGATAAAGGTCTTGGAGTGCTCAGGAATACAGGAAACATACCTAAACATAATAAAGGCAATTTACAGCAAGCCAACAGCCAACATCAAATTAAATGGAGAGAAACTCAAAGCAATTCCACTAAAATCAGGAACAAGGCAAGGTTGTCCGCTCTCCCCATACTTATTCAATATAGTACTTGAAGTTCTAGCCAGAGCAATAAGACAACATAAGGAGATTAAGGGGATATAAATGGTAAAGGAAGAAGTCAAGCTTTCCCTATTTGCAGATGACATGATAGTATACATGAGTGACCCCAAAAATTCAATCAAGGAACTAATACAGCTTATAAGCACCTTTAGCAACATAGCAGATACAAGATCAACTCAAAAAAATCAGTAGCCCTCCTATATACAATTGACAAACAGGCTGAGAAGGAAATCAGAGATACATCACCCTTTACAATAGCCACAAATGATATAAAATACCTTGGGGTAACTCTAACTATGCAAGTGAAGGACATATATGACAATAACGTTAAGTCCCTGAAAAAAAGAAATTGAAGAAAACGTCAGAAATGGAAAGATCTCCCATGCTCATGGATAGGCAGGATTAACATAGTAAAAATGGCAATCTTACCAAAAGCAATCTACAGATTCAATGCAATCCCCATCAAAATACCAACACAATTTTTCACAGACCTGGAAAGAATAATACTCAACTTCATTTGAAAAAACAAAAAACCCAGGATAGCCAAAAGAATTCTGTACAATAAAGCAACCTCTGGAGGCATCACGATCCCTGACCTCAAGCTCTACTATAGAGCTATAGTAATAAAAACAGCTTAATACTGGCATAAAAACTGACATGTGGACCAATGGAATCAAACTGAAGACCCTGACAGTAATCCGCACACCTATGAACATACAATTTTTGACAAAGAAGCCAAAACTGTACAATGGAAAAAAGAGCATCTTCAAAAAATGGTGCTGGCATAACTGGATGTCAGCATGTAGAAGGCTGCAAATAGATCCATATCTATCACCGTGCACAAAACTTAAGTTCAAATGGATCAAAGACCTCAACATAAATCCAGTTACTCTGAACCTGATAGAAGAGAAAGCAGAAAGTAGTCTTGAACACATCGGCATAGGAGATCACTTCCTAAATATAACACCAGTAGCACAGACACTGAGAGAAACAATCAATCAATGGGACCTCTTGAAACTGAGAAGCTATTGTAGAGCAAAGGACACGGTCAACAAGACAAAGTGACAGCCTACAGAATGGGAAAAGGTCTTCACCAACCCCACATCTGACAGAGGGCTGATATCCAGAATATATAAAGAACTCAAGAAATTAGACCTCAAAATGCCCAACAGTCCAATTAAGAAATGGGCTATAGAACTAAACAGAAAATTCTCAACAGAGGAAGCTCAAATGGCTGAAAGACATTTAATGAGTTGCTCAACATCCCTAATCATCAGGGAAATGCAAATCAAAATGACTCTGAGATACCACCTTACACCTGTCAGAATGGCTAAGATCAAAAACACTGAAGACACCTTATGCTGGAGAGGATGTGGAGCTAGGGGAACTCTCCTCCACTGCTGGTGGGAATGCAAGCTTGTACAGCCACTTTGGAAATCAATATGGTGCTTTCTTAGAAAATTGGGAATCAATCTCCTCTAAGACCCAGCTATACCACTCTTGGGCCTATAACCAAGGAATGCTTAATCATACCACAAGGGCACTTGCTCAGCTATGTTCGTATCAGCATTGTTTGTAATAGCCAGAACATGGAAACAACCTAGATGCCCTTCAACTGAAGAATGGATAAATAAAATGTGGTACATATACACAATAGGATACTTCAGCAGAGAAAAACAATGACATCATGAGGTTTGCAGGCAAATGGATGGATCTAGAAAAAATCATCCTGAGTGAGGTAACCCAGACTCAGAAAGACAAACATGGTATATACTCACTCATAGGAGGATACTAGATGTAAAACAAAGGATGACTAGACTGCTACTCACAACTCCAGGGAGGCTACCTAGAAAACAGGACCCCAAGAAAGACACAGCGATCGACCAATGACAGAGAAATGGATGAGATCTACATGAGCAACCTGGATATGAGTGGGGGAATGAAGGGCAAGGGTCGAGGGAAAGAGAGCTTAGGGGAGCAGAAGATCCCAGTTGGATCAAGAACAGAGAGGGAGAACAAGGAAAAAGAGACCACGATAAATGAAGACCCCATGGAAATAGGAAGAAGCAAAGTGCTAGAGAGGTCCCCAGAAATCCACAAAGATACCTCCACAATAAACTACTGGCAATGGTTGCGAGTAAGCCTGAACTGACCTACTCTGGTGATAGGATGGCCAAACACCCTAACTGTCATGATAGAACTCTCATCCAATAACTGATGGAAGCAGATGCAGAGATCCATGGCCAGGGCCCAGGTGGAGCTCCAGGAGTCCAATTGGCGAGAAAGAGGAGGGATTGTATGAATGAGAATTGTTGAGACCAAGATTGGAAAAAGCACAGGGACAAATAGTCAAATGAATGGAAACACATGAACTATGAAACAATAGCTGAAGAGCCCCCAACTGGATCAGGCCTGTGGTGGTACTGTGTTCCCCAAAATATTGTGTACCTTAATAAACTTATCTGGGGTCAGAGAACAGAAAAGCCACAAGATATTTAGGCTAGAAAATGTTAGCACACGCCTTTAATCCTAGCATTCCAGAGACAGAAATCCCTCTGGATTTCTGTGAGTTCAAGGCCGCATTGGAAACAGCCAGGCATGGTGACTCATGCCTTTAATCCCAGAAAGCAGCCTTTAATCCCAGGGAGTGGTGGTAGAAAGCAGAAAGGTATATGAGGCATGAGGACCAGAAACTAGCAGCATTTGGCTGGTTAAGCATTTGGCTGGTTAAGCATTTGGCTAGTTAAGCATTCAGGCTTCTAACAACACAGTTCAGCTGAGAGTCATTTGGATATGAGGACACAGAAGCTTCCAGTCTGAGGAAACAAGACCAGCTGAGAAGTTGGCCAGGTGAGGTTAGCTGTGGCTTGTTCTGTCTCTCTGATCTACCAGCATTAACCCCAATAACTGGCCTCTGGTTTGATTTTATTAATAAGAACTCTTTAAGATTCATGCTACACAGGCCCTCTGGATAAGTGAGACAGTTGATTAGCTTGAACTGTTTTGGAGGCAACCAGGCAGTGGGACTGAGACCTGTCCTCAGTGCATGAGCTGGCTGTTTGTTAACTGGGGCTTATACAGGAACACTTGGCTCGGCCTGGGAGGAGGAGACTGGACCTGCCTGGACTGAATCTACCAGGTTGAGCTGAATCCTCAGGGGAGTCTTTGCCCTGGAGGAGATGGGAATGGGGAGTGGGGTGGGGGGAAGGCAGGGGGGGGAGAGGGGGGAGGACAGGGGAATTTGTGGCTGATATGTAAATTTAAATTAAATTATAAAATAAAAAATAAACAAGACAGTATCATACCAAACAAACAGATAGAAGAATAAGCGCCAAAGAAAAAGGAATACGTAGGGAGGCAGAGACACACACACATGTGTTAATACACAGAAAACCATAAAAACAAAACATCAGAAACTCAGTCCTTCAAATTTCCTGCTTCACTGAAAAGTGTGCCTGATACTCTAGGCCTGTAGGCTGAAGATGGATGCCCCCAATGTTGCAGAAGAACTTTGGGTGACTGTCCAGGCAGTAAGATGTCTCTGTCATTTCCAGAGTTTTTGGAAGTTGTTTGCAATGCACTTTTGTTTACGTAAATAATATTATATCCTTCTGGGGTCTTTGATGGAGTTGAAGACTAGATAGTTACAGTTGCAGTTTTTCTGAGTTATGATAGAAAGTAGATTATGTATAAATCTTTGGAGTCACTAAGATGGATGGATGGTGGAGTGCTTTCTCTGAATTTGCTAAATATACATGGACTGAATATTGTAAATGTAATTCTTACTTGGTAAGTTTTTGTTGTATGTAGTTATACTGTGTTAGAGTTAAAACCTTTCTTTTTATTTAGAGAAAAGGGGAAATACTGTATACTATTATTTTAAAGTATTTTATTTTGTTTATGTTGCAGTTGTTTAACTCTGTGAATCTGTGCTACTTTGCCTGTACAAAACACCTCCTGGTCTAATAAAGCTGAATGACTATAAAAAAGTCAGAAACTATAATATGCACATGAAAGACAATAAAGTTGAAAAAAATTAACCTCCAAAAAACACCATTGAGCTTTTATTTTTTTTCCCCATCTACTACTGAGCTTGGGGCCCACCCTTAAGAATATTTTGTAGCCCTGAGACAGAGTCTGCCAGCACCAATTGGACTAAGAGATAAGTAAGTCTTTGTCCTCATAGCCAAGCCTGTAGGCTTTGAGCCTAGGGGTACACCACTGTACCCCACATCACCACCCATTGTAGCCCCAGTTTCAGGCCTGCAGGCAAGTCTCTTGCGGACAGGCTGGACTACCACCATTCCCCCATCAGATCCTGTAACCTGCAAGCCCCCCTAACCCTCCAAGACTGCAGCTGTTCCCTAAGACAGAGTTCACCAGCACCAATTGGACTAAGAGGTAAGTCTTTGTTATCATAGACCATCACCCCAACCTCTAGGCTTTGGACCCAGGGGCACAACCCTGTGCCCCCACACCACTACCATTGCAGTCCCAGTTTCAGGCCAGTTGGCAGGTCTCCTGCAGGAAGGCCGAACTACGACCATCCCCCACCAGGCTCTGATTGGCTCGTAGCCAGACAGGAAGTATAAGCAGGGCAAGAAGACTAAAAGAACTCTGTGAAGAGGAAGGGCAGAGTCAGGAGTCACCAGCCAGACACAAAGGAAGCAGGATGTCAAGGCAGAACTGAGAAAAGGTGCCAAGCCATGTGGTTAAACCTAAATAAGAATTATGGGTTAATTTAAGTGTAAGAGCTAGTCAGTAATAAGCCTAAGCTAGTAGCCAAGCAGTTATAATTAGTATAAGCCTGTATTTACTTGGTGAACATGAGTTGGAGAGATTTGTTCCAACTGCCGGAGAGGACACTGGAAAACTTCCAACTACATCTGGCCCCTGAGCAAAACATGAACGCCCCTGCCCCTGAAGCACGACACAAGGTGGCTGTGCCTCACGCCCAAGCGACCCGTGGCTCCTGGTGCTGGCTGATGACAATGGGGCTGGGCTGAGGGTAGACAGCAGCAGCAGCAGCAGCCTCAGAGGCTGCAAAGTGGCCACCTGGTCCCCTGCAGCCTTTTGACTGCTCTGGCTGGGAGGCCACCAAGGAGTCAGCATGAGGAGTCAGAATGATGGCACTGCTGGGCTGACAGCAGCATCCTAGGATCTTGGGTGTCTGCACATAAGAGCTATCTTCACCTGTTGTGTGAAGCACAGCTACCTCTCTTAGGACTTGACAACTAACCCAAAATTTTTCTTTTCAGGATCCCCTAAAGATGGCTCCTCCCACCAACAGCAGGAAGCAATTTTAAGAACATGACACCCACATTCCCAAAAGGAGGGGTAGGTGGTTTTTGGACTTTCAGTGGGTTTCAGGTTTGGGGTAATTGTCATGGTTTCGGATGGTTGCTTACAAGTTGTTATGGTTAATGGTCAGGAAAAGAGTCTAAACAAAAGGAGATTATATTTAAGGTTCTTGTTTGAAAAAAAGGCTGTAGATAAGATGAGGATTATAAAATCTACTCTGAAAAGAAAAAAGAAAGGATATAGATATGATATTGATGAAAAGTTAGATTATTGAATCTATTTTTTGAAAGCAACAACTAGTTTTAAGTAGTTTACATTGCCTTGGATTTTTGTATAGTGTATACAAATTATGTATATTGATACAAATTTGAGATTGATAGTGTTAGAAAATACTGTATGTATATTTCTAATCTTGTTCAGGATGTTGTACCTATACAGTTCTTTTAACAATGTAATGGAAACTGCTAATCCTTAAATGTTATTATTACCAACTGTTAGGATATAAAGAAATGAAAGTTAGAAGTTAGACATTACAATCAAACTTGTAGTCATACTAGATATGTTTTCAAGGTTAAGCAGAGATATATTTCAGATAGACAGGTCATCTTCAAACCCATCAGAGATCTACAGAATATGGCATTTAAAATTTTTTTTTTTTATGGTGAAAAAGTATATTTAGAATTAGCCAGCTGGACTCAGTTTAGATGATCCCAATTTTGTTGGCAACATCCAGAGCATCATAGTCAGGAGCCAACCGAACATATGCCTTCTTCTCTCCATCAGGCCTTATGAGGGTGTTGACTTTGGCCACAGCAATGTCATAGAGTTTCTTCACAGCCTGTTTGATCTGGTGCTTGTTGGCCTTGACATCCACAATGAACACAAGTGTGTTGTTGTCTTCTATCTTCTTCATGGCTGACTCAGTGGTCAGGGGGAATTAGATGATGGCATAGTGGTTAAGCTTGTTTCTCCTGGGCGTGCTCTTTCGAGGATATTTAGGCTGCCTCCTGAGCCGCAGGGTCTTGGGCCGCCGGAACGTGGGTGACGTGCAGATCTTCTTCTTTTTGTGGCTGTGGACGCCTTTCAGCACTGCCTTCTTGGCTTTCAAGGCCTTCGCTTTGGCTTTGGCTTTGGGAGGGGCAGGAGCTTCCTTCTTCGCTTTCGGCGCCATCCTGGCGAAAAGGCTTAAAATGTTTTAATAACATAGATTTTTTTTCTTTTCTTTTTTTTTTTTTATGACTATGAGACATGTAGGCTCCTGGCAGGACCAATCTACTTCAGAGAAGATATGGGCATTGAAGAAACTGCAAGTGGAGTTAACTTTCACTGTGGCAAAATTTAGCCACTGGGCAAGGAAGTTCCCTCACATTGACTGCTAACAGTATGCTGTCCAAATTTGACAAACAAGACACAAAACAAAGGACTACCGATTCTGTATGGTTGCAGCTTTGGCAACAGGTATCATCTGAGGCCAGGACAATACAACACCATTGCTGAAGTGGCTTTGCAATCTGGAGAAGGTACTGTATCCCTTTCTTCGAAGGCAGCTGAACAGGCAATGGACCGACGGCTTCTGGTATGCCGTGGAACAGTAGCTGAAACAGTTACTCTTGAAGGAGTAACTAGGCTGAGGGAGTCTAATCTCTCAATGGTAGACTGGTATTTAATAAAGGAGATGAAACCATCCACAATCTGAGAAGAATGGGCAGCCAAATTCCAAAACCACCATCAATTTCCAGAATTTAAAATCCGGAATCATGACAGGACACTGATGGAATTCAGGTTTATCTGGTACATGGAATACTTGCACCAAATGTGAGGTCCAGCTGCTGGCCTTGTGTACATCCTACAAATGAGTCTGTGAGATATGCTAAGCCTGTAGGCTGAAGATGATGCCCCAATATTGCAGAGAAGCCTCGGGTGACTGTCCAGGTAGCTGGCTGTTTCTGCCAACTCACATTTTTTGGAAGTCTCTTGTTTGCACTTCCTGTTTAACTAGGTAATATTATTTCCTACTTGGGTTTCTGAGGGTGTTGAAGATTAGATAGTTATAGTTTTATAGTTATAGTTATAGGGAAAGGTAAATTTTTCATGATAAAAGAGCTTGAAGGAAATTATCACCACTAAAACAATTAAACAGGAAGGAACAAGGAACAGTTAGATCTGAGGAAAAGGCTAAATATATCCGAGATAGCTGGGAACAATTAACAATTAAAAATAACAACAACAAGCCGGGCGGTGGTGGTGCACGCCTTTAATCCCAGCGCTCCGGGAGGCAGAGCCAGGTGGATCTCTGTGAGTTCGAGGCCAGCCTGGGCTACCAAGTGAGTTTCAGGAAAGGCACAAAGCTACACAGAGAAACCCTGTCTCGAAAAAAAAATAATAACAACAACAACAACAAATGACAGGAAGTAATACATACCATCCAATAATAACTCTTAATATTTATGATCTCATGGACAACACAAATAGATTGAATCAGAAAACAATACCCAGGTTTTTTCTGTCTCCAAGAAACACAATTCACAAACATGATAGCCCTCAGTTAGAGTTAAAGGATGGAAAAAGGATCCCAAGCAAATGCAAGTAAAAACTTAGCATGCATAACTCTTAAGGTGTGACAACTAAGGCATCAAACAAATCCTACTCAGAAGAAATAGTGAAGCATACTTTCTACTCATTAAAGAAAAAAATTCAACAACAGGGCATTATAGTTCTAATCATGTACACATTAAACATAGGAGTCCCCAAATTCCTTAATGAAACAGTATTACATTCAAAAGCACAGATCAACCCCAAAACAGAGATGGTGAGTGATTTCAATTCCCCATTTTCAGAAACAGACAAGTAATACAGAACAAAAAACATAAATAGTCAAAGAACGTCATAAGTCAACTCCATCTTTATATTGAACACACCTAGTGCATTTCTAAACCTCTAGATAGCTGATGAGTTTAGAGAAATTACTGTTTGTCCACTATGCATATAGCAGCCTTCAATAACACACCCACATGAAACAATACTTTCAAAATGCCCTCAAAATATGGGCATTCTGGCCCAGAAACTTTATTTTATACAAACCAATGGGCTATGATGCTCAAAATCTTGAGAAGATAGTTTCAACACAGAACATATTGTTTAAAAGTTTTAAAAATTCTATAGAGCTCAGATGATGTAAATAAGGACTCCTTTATGTTTCTATGCATTATGTACACATCAATGCAAAAAATGGGATAATGTTTCTCTGTTCCACTGTGAGCACACAGATGTGGACCTTGGCATTTTGTTCTCATGGAAACCAAGATATAAATACACTGTGGGGAACTACATAGGATTTTATATCCTCCCTCAAAATTATTAAATATAATTTTTTATTAAAAGGTATTCACAAACTGTTTTGTTTTATTTGGTTTACTTACAAAGTATTACTTGTACTTAAGAGTATCAAGAAAGATTTTTCTAAAATGCTATTTTTAAATATATAAATATTTTAGATTTTTCTAAATGCTATTGTTAAATATATAAATATTTCTTTGGGTTTTCTTAAACTTTCTATATAGTCCAAGCCTGCCTTGAAAACCTGTCTGTGCCAAACAAATGTTCAGATTATAGGTGTGCACCACCACAATATCCAGCAACATACTTGGTTTGGAAAGCACATGGTTCATGGTTTGCCAGAAAATGTATAATTATTATTATTAAAGTTGAAAGGAGGACATACTAAACTTCATAATTTAATCATTGTACATCTTTACATATGATGAATTATCATCCTCCACCCCATAAATAGATATTGATGTCATGATGATAAATATATTCAAAACTTGCTTTAATTTTTATGAGCTTGTATAATATTACTGAGAACTATGGCAATTCAAAGCTTACAGAAATCAGTGCAAATAATTGAGGATTAAACAGAAAGGGTATGCCGTTACAGAAAAATATAGTTTTGATAATTGATAAATATTAATATTTTAAGAAGTATGAGAATGTTGTGAGAATTCATAGACTGGTCAGTAGGAAAACAGGAAAGGATCAACATCCTGTGTGGATTGCTAAGTGTTTCCAGCCTCACATAACTTGCACTCTATAGCAAAAGAGACTCAGTAAATATTTACTCTTCTGAATAAAATTGGTGAAGGTAACTCAGTGTACAACTTGATATTCACCTAATCTTTTTATTTTCAGCGAAAACACAATCATTGAAAGTCTGAATTTTATGGAAGGAAAATGCTGCAATATAATTAACATGCTTTTCCCCTGTTATTTTAGATTAGGGATTAATGATCAAAGATGAACAAAAATAAAAGATAAACAGACAGTGAATACCCTGTCATCATAGAGCCTTCATCCAGTAGCTGATGTAAGTAGATGCCGAGATCCAGAGCCAAGCACCAGGCCAAGCTCCAGGAGACCATTCAAAGAGAGAGAAAAGTGGAATTCTATGAGCAAGGTGCATCAAGATCATGATAGGGAAACCTACAGAGACAAACAAAACTAGTGGGAACTCATGAACTTCAGACCAACAGCTGTGAAGCCTCCATGGTACTGGAGTAAGCCCTCTGCATAAGTGAGACAGTTGTGTAGCTTGATCTGCTTAACAGGCCCCTTGGCAATAGGATCAGGATCCATCCCTGGTTCATGAGCTGCCTTTTTGGAGCATACTACCTATGGTGGGACAACTTGCACAGCCTTGATTCAAAGGGAGGGGGAAGGACATGCTTCTACTGCCTACACCAGGCTCTGCTGACTCCCTATGGGAGGCCTTACCTTGTTGGAGGAGGATTTGGGGGCTAGGGAGAGAGGTGGAAGGCTGAAAGTGCGGGTGGAGGGAAGAGAGGGGGAATCTGTGGTTGATATGCAAAATATATTAAAAATTCCTTAATAAAAAAGATAAATAGACTTTGTACAATGAAAAGTTCTTGTTTTTTACACTTTCAGGATGATATATTGTAAATATTTAAAATAAACCTTACAGTCAAAAATATTTTCAAATAATCTGTAATTAGATATTTATGTCCTACAATTTGAAAAAGACTGAAAAATGGTGAATATTCATAGTATACTAGAAAAAAATCTTAAAATCTGACTTTTCATATTCATCTAGTACATGAACTGTTTCAAGTTATTAATACAAAAATTCACACACAACTGATACAATGCAGCTTGGACATACTAAGTCAGCCATATTTCTGAGTTAGTATTAAGGAAAAGCATTCCCATACACAGTGAAAGAAACTGTCTGTCATTATTGCTTTGCAGGGAAATTAACCACCATGCATAAAAGATTCTATAGTGTGCATCAACATGTGCTTATGTAGATTAATCTGCTTCAATCAGATGATAGACATGTTTTGTACCTATTAGACATAATTCAGTACCTATCAAATTTTTACTTACCATCTTTCAACAAAAAAGTAAAATCCAGTTAGAAAATTAGTCCACACAAATACTAGAGAAATACAAAATAATGCTGGCCCCACAACTCATGATCTTTTGTAGTTATGACAATGAAGATAAATGTACTTATAGTGCTACCATTGGAACATGAGGAAATTTAACTGGAGAAGGACAGAACAATATGCTTTTCTAATTACATACATACTTTCCCACACCTGTGTAAAAAGTTTATCAAAAGCACGAAAACAGTTGTGATCCTTGCAGTGTATATAGTTGCATGTGCCTCACTCTCTATGCAAAGTAATGAAAATGTGTTGTCTAAATCAAACATGTTGGTTTTTATAGCTTTTATAATTGCAAATATACTTTAGTTTCATTTTTATACATCATAAGATATAAAATCAAACTTACACAACATTCTCTTCATTTACATATTAGACAACCCAGCCACAGGGAACTCACATTATTACAGTCCCTTTGCAGGCATGGGGTTGCTGCTGTATAAGCCGAAGAGGGACTTAAGCTGATGCACAGTGTTGTCTGAGCTGCTGAGATTGGAGAACAGAGAAGAAGATGAGGAACAGGGAGGAACAGGGACACCATCTGCAGTAAAGCAGACAAATCTCCTTCCTGCATACAAGGTCAAATGTCTGGTAGACCATACAGCTTCTTAACCTAACTTGAAGTAAGCAATGATCCCTGGAGCCAGTAGACTCTTCCACAGAATATTTTATCTTTTAAAATTTTCCCTGTGCCTTCATTGTATCAAATTAAGAATTAACCTATTACAACATTACAATAACCTTCATGTAAAATGACATTCCACGCTTAAACATTTTCTCTCTCACTGCTCTCCACAGCCACATTTCAGCAGACACAGTATTGCCATACTGACAATTATTCATCTTCAGTCCTATGTTTATTTTAGGTGGTTTTCCACCCATTGCCTCCAACCTAACTCTTGAATATGTATTTCCATGTTGCCTTTGTTGAGTTCATACTTGAGAGCAAGCTACACTTCTCATTTTCAGACATTTATTCTGTGATTACCCACAGCTATGAGCATGTCAGCTTGGGTAGAACATCCTTGACTTCTTCTAAACCCTAACACACGATTGTTTATCTTTAGCAGGACCTAAGATACTCAGTTAGACTTGTCTGACACTGTGTTTTAATCTTGTATGTTTGAGAATAACTAAAAGCAGTATTCCAAGTTCTCATCACATTAAGGAGCACATGGAAACAGATTCAAAATAATGAAGAAGTATACATTGCATTTTCATGGAAATAACAGGTAAGCATCTAATTTGTCAGATAATACAATTATTAGAAGTCAGATAAAAGAATCTGAGATAGATGAAGGCATTTCTAAAGCAGAAAGTTGGTCCCAGTGTCTAATTCTGACATGTCTGCTCTCAAATCTTGAGCAGCAAAATCAGATAACACTTGTCACTCACACACAACAAAATCGCTGATCACTAACTTCAGTGGCATTCATTTCTTCTCACAGGAGCACAGCTAGACTTCTAGAGTCCCATCAAATACTGTATCACCCTTCTATTATCTAATTCATCTACAGTAGAGCTAA
Source organism: Peromyscus eremicus (assembly GCF_949786415.1). Lineage (NCBI taxonomy): Eukaryota > Metazoa > Chordata > Mammalia > Rodentia > Cricetidae > Peromyscus > Peromyscus eremicus. Next base: position 182,978,115 of record NC_081416.1, read on the forward strand.
TATTGAAAACATCCAAATCCTGAAGAGTTAGGGGCTTAGCTGAGAATATGGGGGATATTCCCAGTGTCTACTGTAGAAAAGAAAATGAATAAAACCCAAATTCCCATTTACCCCTTGAAAGCCCGAGATGAGTCACTAAGAAGACAGCACCACAGAAGAGATCTAGGAATGGAAGAGAGAAATAATGATGTTGGAATCCATACTTCCCCCAAGACATATGAATGCCAAATTTAGATAATGAATAAATGGAAAAAAGACATACTCAACCATAAAATCTCTGTTAAATTTAATCATCCGCCAATCAATTGTTTTGTTGAGTGGGTAGACAGCATATGCAGGAAAAAAACCAGTAATCATCACATTTCCTTTATCAATTAATCGGTAATTCATTCTGACTAAGCACTCACTGCTTCTGTAGGAGCACAGAAGAATAGGAATCTGTAGAAAGCAAGAGATAAAAATCCAAGAGAACAGCATATCAACAAAGTAACTGGACATTCATGAGCATGATAATGTGTACTCCAAGCATCCAGCGTGAATATACATAACTCATATGTGAGTGCATGTTTGTTTAGAATTTTATTGGTGACTGGAGCTATCCCTTGAATCATCCCAAGTTTTTCCTGACAAGACTCTTCACTCCCCTGTGAAAATATCCAATAATTTCTTCCCTCAGGCTTTGCATCTCAGGCCCCACATTAACAATCACAAGACAGGTGAAAAATATTTTTTAAATCTTGTCCAGCCAAAGGCAGTATGACTTCATCCAAGATCAAAGAGAACCTGTCCCAAGGCATGAAATTCTCTTGTTGGATTTAGTCACTAATGTGAACCAAGAAACTTCTTTTGAGAAAGTCATTTATGATGATACAAACATGTGAAACCAGATGAAGCAATACTAGATGAAAGGGAAAAGGATCAGAATAGGCCTATGGCAGGCCTGACCAAGTCACAACACCAAGCACAATGCTCTGTAGACTAAAGCCTATCAATTGTTTTGCCTTCCAGGGTTCCACGAGTCACAGAATATTCTTTCTTCTACAAAATGTATGTCTGAGTGAATATATTATGTCCATGGTTGAGTCTAAATACTTCTGTCTTTTTCTGATGAAAATAGTGATTCTGTTGAATTGATTTTTTATGATTAACTTTATGTCAATGAAGAAATCAAGTTTCCTGTTTGAATCTGAACTTTGACGTTCTGCTATATTCTTTTATCCACTATGAATCACTGACTCAACATATTGTCATGATATACTTTATTCCTTGAACATTGGGTCCACTGTGGTGATGTATTGTGTCCCCCCAATAAACTGTGTCCCCCAATAAAACTTGTCAGGAGATCACAGGAAAAAGCCAGCCACTATATAGAAGTCAGGCAATGGTAGCACATGCCTTTAATCTTATCACTTGGGAGGAAGGGATCTGTCAGGTTCTCTGTGAGTTCAAGGACACACTGGGAAACAGAGCCTGGCATGGTGATACGTGTCTTTAATCTCAGGACTGACCATAGAGGTCTTGAGGTCTGTTTAGACAGAAAGTAAGTAATGTATCTGGGCTGAGAGAGCAAATGAGAGAACAGAACATAAAGGCATATAGTTGTGGGTAGACAGGAAGTTGCAGAGTTGGTGAGGTGAGGTTACCTGTGGTTTTCCCTATTCCTCTGATCTCTCTCGGGCTTTAACCCCAATTTCTGGCTCCAAGTTTTTATTAATAAGACCCTTTAACAATTGGTCTGCAATTGGTGCTCCAACGATTGTGGCAAGAATTCAATAAAAAGTTGCTTGTGGCCTCACAGGCCCTCTGGCTCAGGCCTGTGCTGCACTGCTCAGGCTGGAGCTACACACAGCTGGATCTTCATCGCACATTGACCAGAGGAGTCTTCTTGGCTTTCTTTTCTCCTGTTGGGTGGTCAAAGTCAATACCTTTCTAAAAGAAAAAGGGAGACAGGATATAGATATGATAGGAAAAAGGGTAGATTGTTGAACCTACTTTTAAAGAGCAACAACTTGCTTGAAATATTTTACATTGCTATGGATTTTAGTTTATTGATACAAATTTAAATTTAATTTTGTTATACTGTGTGTATATTTCTACTCTCATAGAAATTATTTAAGGTATTATACTTATACAACTCATTTAAATTGTAATGGATAATTAAATACAGCTTAACAATTAGTCTTCTATAATAGTCAAACTTATAGTCATGTGTTCTAGGTATACAGAGATATATTTCAAACACTTCAAAGACCTACAGAATATGGCATTTAAAATATTTTTTAAAATGTAACGTTTCTGGACAATGAGACATGTCTGCTCCTGGTAGCACCAATTTACTTCAGAGAGGAGGATGGGCATTGAATGCACTCTATATGGAGTTTATCTTCTTCTTGGCAAAAATAGCCATTTGGGCAAGAAACTGTTCTTGTCTGGACTGCTTGATTGACTGGACATGCAGGACCCATAGGAAGGTGACCTCTGAACTTTGCTTGGCAAAATTGTCCTTCAGGTTCCTGCTTCTCAGAGGAAACTGTCAGATATTCTCCAGGACACAGAGAGAAGTGACTGAGAGACTCTAAGCCTGTGGGCTGAAGACAGATGTCCCAATTTTACAGAGGAACTTTGCATGGCTATCCAGGCTGCCATCTGTCTATGTCTACTCTCATGAGACTCCCAAAGTTTGCTTGCATCATTCCTTTGTTTTTCAGCTAATATTGTATCCTTCTGAGCACTTTGATGTAGTTGAAGACTAGATAGTTATAATTTTCTTAGTAATGATGAAAGTTCAGTTAGATATGAAACCTTAGACTTACAAATATAGAAGAGATAGGATATCTTCTTTTTTATTGAAAACTTTTATTTTTAATATTAATTTTTTTTATGCTGAATGCCATTTATTGAAGGAGGGAGGAGGTCTTAAATATAGGCTTACAGCACAATGGGAGAACTCCGGAGGGCAGTAGTTTGCTACTGATGTTTTACAATCTTGTATCTAAGTTGTTAATGCCCATTATGCAGGATACACAGACAAGGAACTTCCCTTAAGCATTCAGGACTGTGGAACCCGGCAATTAGCATAGGGAGGATATCAAGGTCAAGGTCAGCAAGCAAGGCAACAGTTACCCAAAATGGGGGCCAGGACCCTACACCTCTGGATACACAGTAGCTACCTTGAAATTCCCCCAGAGTTCTACTGTTCTTTGCAGCCGACAGACTTAGTAAGTCAATGAAGATATTTTAAAGGGAAAAAATAGTTAAAAGAGAATTTTTCTTCCACTTTAAAAAATGGGAAACATTTGTACAATGGTAGGAATTTAGTCTCTCTTTGATAACACATTAGACAGTCTGAAAATGCAACAGAGAATAATTAATGTTGATGGGATATATGTAGCAACAATTATGAATATTATTTGTTTGCCCATTTGTATTCTAACATTAAAAAGGTTGGTCAATTAGACTGACAAGATAAAAGCTTTAGAAAAACCTCTTAAAATGAATTATATTGAAATTCAGACCCAGACAGAAGAATTTAAAGGTGAACCTATCTCATGATTGAATTATATGGTTACAAAGAAACAGCCTGTTTTCAAACAACCAAACTTACTCTCTCCAGTAACCTTACTGAAACTCCCTAATGTTCAAGGGTGTGTATGAGCTAACTGGACTCCAGTGGAAATGTTTGATTTAAGGAGATTTAAAGAAGCTATAGTATCATATGGCATGCATTCTCCATTTGTGAAGCAGATGTTAAATTAATCAAGTGTTCAAACGTTTATTGAAAATATTAGAATGTGACAATAATTTAAATAGCCCAAGAGTCTTCATGATGCTATTCTTTTTTTTTCTTTGTTTGTTTTTTTGTTTTTCGAGACAGGGTTTCTCTGTGTAGCTTTGTGCCTTTCCTGGAACTCACTTGGTAGCCCAGGCTGGCCTCAAACTCACAGAGATCCGCCTGGCTCTGCCTCCTGAGTGCTGGGATTAAAGGCGTGCACCACCACCACCCGGCATGATGCTATTCTTAAGGTTGGTTTCTTCTGCTTCTTCCACCTTGTGATGTTCAGGTCTTGCTGTTGGAGGAGGGCTAGGTTCTGGTGATGCTGTATTGCTCTTCATGTTGTTGTATGTACTTCTGCCTTGACGTCTGCCCATCTCTTCATCTAATAGGTGTAAGAGTGCTGTGTCTGAGAGAGTTACTGTTGGTCCACTCTGTGTTTATTGTGTCTGTGTCTCAGGGGGCCCTTCTGGGTCTAATCATAGCTCTTGGTCTGATTGGAGCAGGCAGCTTCTTTGTCTCAGGGAGCTGCTCTTTGGTCAACCCAAGCTAGTTGATTCTGTGACTCCCAGATTCGTTTTTGGTCTTATCAGGGCTCTTGTTCCAATCAGAGATGACAGATTCAGTGTTTCAGGAAGCCTCTGTTGGTCCACTGAGAGGTGGCAGATTCTACTTCTCAGAAAGCCACTCTTGGTGTAATCAGGGCTGGCAGATTCCCCGTCTCCTGAGTTTGCTCTTGATCCAATGATGGCTCTTTGTCCAATGAGAGCTCTCTCTTCTCTGGGATGGATGGGAGGTCTCTGTGCTGGACGGGAGCTCTGTGGGCCAGGTGGGAGCTCTTTGGGCTGGATAGAAGCTCTCTGGGCCTCATGGGAACTCTCTCTGGGTTTGATGGGAGCTCTCTGGGCCAGATGAGAGCTCTCTGGGTCAGATGAGAGCTCTCAGCAAGATGGTAGCTGGGGGCTGGTCTCATAGGCTGGGGGAGTGGTGGGGATCTCAGGCAGATGGGTGTAGGGCAGGGCGTGTAGATCACAGGGTCCACTGGGGGGTCTTGGAGAAGGGCAACCTTCTTGCAGGAGCCCTGCCATGTGGCCGACAAATGGGGCCGAGTTGGATGGGTCTTGCCCGGGAATGGCTAGGGCCCAGGGATGGGACCTAGGGACAAGCCTCCATGAGTACCAATCCAGTTTCTCACCTCTGGTCCAGATGGGAGCTCTGGGCTGGATGGGCTAAAAAACCCACACACTTCTGCACAAATAGAATATCAACACACCTGGGGGTTTGGAATATCTTCCAGGACTACGAAGACTTGCGAGATGGGGCAGTTCAGGAAGGGTTTCAGGAAATAGGCAGAAGCCTCATGATTTTCACTTTTCAGCTTGTGTTGAATTCAGATTACACAGCTCACAAAGCAGTAACAAATATTGAGTGATTGGGAAAACGGATATTCTCTCTCCAATTGTTAAATCATAGATTTTTTAATTCTATAGGATTACCTTACTTATGTTTTGTTACTATGGTTACCATGCTTTCCAAACTAAATACCTGAACACTAGATGAAAAAAGACAGAGACGTAAATTGTGAAGAGGAAGGCCCTGAAGCTTTGTTCAGATCACCACTACTCATAACACATCAACTGCAAATTGTGTGCCAAATCTTATCCTTGACATGTTGTCATTTAATATTCTGAACAATCTGCCTTTTAGGTTGACATTTAGATATTCTGTATTTTGTATCTGTATCCATTATGCATGTGTTGGAAACCCTGTCTGTTCTATGGATTGCCTGTTCAGTCTTCATGTCATTACAACCTTACTATTTTTATTAGTAAAAAAATAAATTAGTTAAAAAAATAGTCCAAGAGAATTATCAGTTTGTAGTCGGAAATTTTCCTGTTTAATGCCCTGTCGCACAGCCACTCAGACCCAAATAAACATACAGAGGATGTGAGGGCGATCTGGCTGCAACATCTGTCACCCCATTGATCGCCAGGGTTGATTCAGCTGATCTGGCTGGCTAGGCGGGTGTCCCCTTCCTCCCTCACCGCTCCATGTGCATCCCTCCCAAAGCTGCACGCTCGGTCAAAGAGGACGACCTTCCCCAAATAGAGGAGGACCGTCTTCGGTCAAGGGTATACGAGTAGCTGTGCTCCCCTGCTAGAACCTCCAAACAAGCTCTCAAGGTCCAAATAAACATACAGAGGCTTATATTTTTTACAAAGTGTATGACCATGGCTCAGGCTTATTACTGACTATCTCTTACACTTAAATTAACCCATAATTCTATATATGTTTAGCCATGTTCCTTGTACCTTTTCTCAGTTCTGCCTTGTCATCTTGTTTCCTCTGTGTCTGGCTGGCAAATCCTGATTCAGCCATCCTTTCCTAGAATTCCTCTCATCTGATTATCCCAGCTATACTTCCTGACTGGATACTGACCAATCAGCATTTCATTTATGAACCAATCAGAATAACAAACATTCACAGCATATAGAATGACATTCCATAGCACTTTCTCTTTTCTGTCTAATCAAAGGAAGGTTTTAATTTAACATAGTAAAATTACATATAGTAGAACAGTTATCAAGCAACAATTGCAGTAACAATATCTAGTCTATTAATATTTTGCAATATTAAAAAATTCTATCATCTATCCTATATTGGTGAGTCTAAAGTTTCATATCTAATTTACCTTTTATCATAACATAGGAAAATTATAACTATCTAGTCTTCATCTACATCAAAGATCCCAGAAGGATAGAATATTACCTAAGTAAACAGGAAATGCATTGTAAGCAACTTCCAAAATTCTGGAAATGACAGAGACAGCTGCCTGCCTGGACAGTCATCCAAAGTTTCTCTACTATGCTGGGGCATCCATCTTTAGTCCATGGACTTAGAGTCTCTCAGTCACTTCTCTCTGTGTCCTGCAAAATGTCTGGCTGTTTCTTCTGTGAAGTAGGAACCTGAAGAACCATCTTGCATTGCTAATTTGATGATCACATTCCTATGGGTCCTGTATGTCCAGTTTATACAATATTTTGTCAAGCAGTCCAGGCAAGAACAGTTTCTTGCCCAAATGTCTAATTTTTTTTTTTGGTTTTTCGAGACAGGGTTTCTCTGTGTAGCTTTGCGCCTTTCCTGGAACTCACTTGGTAACCCAGGCTGGCCTCAAACTCACAGAGATCTGCCTGGCTCTGCCTCCCGAGCGCTGGGATTAAAGGCGTGCACCACCACCGCTCGGCCTAAATGTCTAACTTTTACCATGAAGAAGATAAACCCCATATGTAGTTTCTTCAATGCCCATCTTTCTCTTTGAAGTAAATCAGTGCTGCCAGGAGCAGATGTGTCTTACTGTCCAGAAAGTCTAAGTGTTTAAAAAATTTTAAATGCCATATTCTTTGAAGTGTTTGAAGATACCTACCTAATTGAATTACATCCATGTATAACTAGAAAACTTAACATGACTGCAAATTTGACTTCATAGAAGACTAATTATTAATCTGTATTTTAATTATCCATTACAATTTAAGTGAGTTACATAAACATAATACCTTAAACAAAAGTAGAAATATATATGTATGTATATATATATATATAAAATAACAAAATCAACTCTAAACTTGTAACAATAAACTAAAATCCATAGCAATGTAATACATTTTTGAACAAGTTGTGCTCTTGAAAAGTAGGTTCAATAATCTACCATTTTATCCTTTCATATCTATATCCTATCCCCCTACTTTCTTTTAGAAAGATATTGACTATGACCAATAGCAATTTGTAACCAATCTCTTAGAAAGACAAATATCCATAATCCATTAATTTGGGGGGGAATGTGGGCATAGTGCTCTAGGCTATTTCCTGCTGCTGATAGGGAGCGCTGGTAGTCTTATGGGAATCCTGAGAAAATTAAGAATTATGGTCAAGTCCTGACTGAAATAGTCTGTGATACTGTATTCTCTGAACCAGTTTCCTTGAAGCCATTCTGGATGTTGAATCACATGGACCATGGTGTCATCAGAGACCTTTCAGGTATACCACATAATCCTACAGACCAAGCAGTCATAGAAAGCTCAAATTGAACTCTAAAGGATATGCTAAATAAACAGAAAGGGGTAATAAACAAACCCCAGAGATGGATTACATAATGCTCTATTAACTTTGAATTTTCTAAATGCTAATGAGAAAGGAATTACAGCTGCAGAGAGACATTGGATAACAGGAAATTAAATAAGCCTATATACTTTAAAGATGTGCTGACCTCAGAATGAAAACCAGGATATGTATTTTGTTTCTACAGGAGAAGAAATGCTATGGATACCATCAAAATTGATGAAGGTTCGATTTGAACAAGAGAGACCTCTTGATTAGAAGAGGTGATAGTTCATCAACCAGCATGACAATCAAATTTCAGTTAACTTATACCACTAACAAATGCTTTTCATTTAATCAGATATAACTTGTCAAAAGGGAATCTCCCTAAAGTTATGTTTGGAGAAGGGATTTTGTTTTTGTCTTTCAGAAGAATCAAGTCTGAGGAATCTGAAGAACACTGGACAAATGAAACATCTGAAGAAAAAGGACAAATCATCCAGAATAAATGTCCCCAAAATGAGTAAATTGGTCTATTGGTATATCACATATCAAGCAGAATAAAATTTCATGTCTTCCTATATGTTTGTTTCTGCTCTTCTCTACAGTCACATAACACAAATGGTCTCTATGTAATCCCAGCTCAACTAAAAATTGAAGCTGGCTTTGAAGTTGGAGAATGGCTCTCTCTTTCTCTAAACCCAAGCATGCTTGTTAAAAGGAAAATACAAAATCTCTTTGTTATGTCTGAAGAGCCATCTGATATGGGACAGAAGAAAACCAAAATTAAGGAACTATTCTATTGCCACTAATTTCATAATTCTTTGATTTTATTTTGCCTCTTTAAAACTTTTCCTAAGGTATGAATTTTATATCAAAATTTGTAACATTTATATATACACATATGTATGTATTTTTAACTTTCATCATGGTGATTAACTTAATGGTCCTATAGAGTACTAACTAATTTTAGAAAAAAGGCTTTATTTAGCTGCCTATATGTGTTTTTGTGTTGGAGTCGCTATCAGTTTTCTGCAGGGAATCATGACCACACATAACAGTAAATTTGAAGTCTCCAGAAAGATGATGGGGCCCCACAGTGATGATTCCACATGGACAATAATAATACCACTAAGCTGACAAACAACACCCAAAGATCAGCTTTAGACTACAAACTGCTCAGGACAATTTTAAGATGGCTAGCTATCGTGATCCAGCCTCACAGATTACTCGAGCAAGGACTTGAGAAAAGCCCTACACTTTTGTATTATGTAGAAACTGGATAACACATGATACAGCTACTTCTCCCAGGACTTGACCATTAATCCAAAAATTTTTTTTCAGGATCTGCTAGAGATGCCTAAACCCCCAAACAGCACAAAGTAATTTAAGAACACGACACCCACATTTCCAAGAGGTGGGGTGGGTGGTTCTTGGTCTTTCAATGGGTTTTGGATAATTGTCATTGTTTAGGATGGTTGATTACAAGTTGTTATTATTAATGATCAGAAAAACGGCTAAACAAAGGAGATCAGATTTAAGGTTCTTGTTTGAAAAAAGAAAAAGGAGGATATAGATAACAGGTAGATTATTCAATCTACTCTGAAAAAAGATATAGAAATGATAGACTAAAGGATAGTTTATTGAAATCTACTCTCAAAAGAAAAAAGAGGATATAGATATAATATAGATAAAATGGTAGATTATTAAATCTACTTTTAAAAGGTAACAACTAGTTTTAAATATTTTCCATTGGATTGGATTTTTGTATATTATATATAAATTATGTATATTGCTACAAATTTGAGATTGATTTATATAGACATGATAAGATAAAAAGGAACATTATTGAATCTACTTTCAGTAAGCAACTAATAGTTTTAAATATTTTACATTGCATTGGTCTTTTGTATATTGTACACAAATTATGTACTTGATACAAATTTGAGATTGATTTTGTTAGAAATCACTATATGTATATTTTTAATCTTAATCAAGGTATTGTACCATGGAAGCAGATGTAGAAAAATTCTTGATTCAAAAAAAAAAAAACCTGAGATAGTTCTCCTTAAAATACCCCCAGTCTGTAAAAATCCAAAGTTTTGTTTTGATTGCAGATGCATATGAAGGTAACCCTTTGTTTAAAATACATATTTGTTAATATGCTTGTCTCTGTTAAAACATGGGATAGTTGGTCATAGTGAGATTCAATGCAATGGTTTTGCTTATCTACAGTGTCTCCTCCTCTTGACTTCAGAGTAGCAGACCTGGCCATTGCTTCACAGAAAACTCACAAAGCTGTAGCTGTTTATATATTATCTTTATCTATTTGTGAGACTTCCTTATTCTTCTCTCATATATTACATCTGACTACAATTTTCAATCCCTTTACTCCCTCTGTCTCTCCCCTCCATTGCCCCTTTTCCTCAGATCTGCTTCACATCTGTCTCCTCTCAGAAAAGAGCAGGTTTCCCAGGGACATTAATCAAACATGGCATAACTTGTTGCAATAAGATCAGGCATATACCATCACATCAGGTCCAGATGAGGCAATCTAGTATGAGAAAAATGGTCCCACATGTGGACAAAAGAATCAGTGACAATCCCTGAAACCACTGTTAGGAATCCCACAAGAACACCAAGCTACCCTACCATAACATATATGTGGTGATCTAGGTTAGACTCATACAGGTTCTTTGATCTCTGTGAGCCTGTGTGTGTTTAGGTCAATTGATCCTGTGGGCCATGTTTTCCTGCTGTGCCTGATTCCTTGGTTTCTCCTATCCTTCCTCCCCTTCTTCTACAGGACTTCTCAATTTCTTCCAAATTTTCGGCTTTGGGATTCTGCATATGCTCCCATCACTTGCTGAATGAAGTCTCTCTTGTCTCTTGATGATGATTCTGCTAGGCTCTGGTCCTAGAAAATTCTGGATGCAGATTCAACTGTATATTGAAGGTTTTGCAGCTGTGTTCATGTCCCAATCCCTCCACTTGAGGCCTTTATCTAGAGGCAAAACCAGAAAGATACACAGTAAAAAGAAAATTGTGGATTTATTTTCCTGGTGAACATAGGCAAATAATACAGTAAAACACCTTTTAACATATTTCAATAACACATCAAAAATGTAACTCATCCTTGTCAAGTCAGTTTTAATCTGAACATGCAGGAATGCTTCAACATGCATCAATCAATAAATGTAATTCACCACACAATGATCTCATGATTAGAAATTTCATGATTGTGTCAATAGGTATAAAAATCCAGCATCCATTTGTATTTAAAGCCCTGGAGGGATTACAGATTAAGGTTGGAACATATCTCAATATAATAAAGGCTATGTATGGCAGACCTATAGTCAAACATCATGCTAACAGAGAAAAATATCCCTAAAGAGATCATAACCAAGACAATGGTAATCAGAAAACCTTTCTCCATGCCAAGTAACCAAGGGTTGGAATTTCTGGTAGATAAACAAGGCAAGTGAAGGACAAATACAAGTAAATAAGAGAAAGTCAGAATATTCATCTTTGCAGGTGATCTGATTAAATACTTAAAATATTCAGAAGATTTCATTGAACAATTCCTAGAGCTAATAAACAGTTTCATGTAGGCAGAGTTTTCCTGTCCCAACAGCCTGGTTGCAAATAACCACTCAGAGGCTTGTTACTAGCTCTTACATCTAAATTAACCCATTTCTATTAATCTATGTTTTACCACATGGCTTGTGCTTGTGGCTTTACCTGTCCTCTAGTATCTCTTGCTCCCTCTGTGTCTGGCTGGTTTCTCCGCAGACATCATCCATTCTTCCCTGTCCTTTGTTTGGTTTTTCCACCTAAAATTATTTGCCACACCAAATCCAGTGTCGTCCATGTGACATGAACAATTATGTCAATAATAGCGAATGGGAGATACGTGTCCCACGGGACTAAGCTCCCTGGAGGTCCCTGGCAGAGTGCCCGTGTTATGCCTCTTTCTTGAAGGAGACGTGCTTCATGGATCATGAGTTCCCTGGGCTATGAGTTCTGTATAACTGCTTTTCTGATGATGTTCTAGTTAATCTATGAAGTACAGCCAAAACTAATGAATGCTTGGGTTGTGAACTATGGAGGAAAGGGGAAGCTGGACATGAATCTTAATTAAATATAGCAGAATGAGCTATTTTTAAGACCCCAAGATGCTAGATAAAGAAAGTATAAAGGTACAGGCACTTCTAGGGAATGAACACTCACCCACTAGGAATCCTTTAGGAATCCCAACTAAAGTGATTTACAGTAGAAAACGTTATCTCATAGGAGGCAGATGGTGGGCCCCTCTGTTGAGGAAGTTTAACATGAAAAACTTAAGGACTACAGCAGAACGCCTTCCCCTTACAGGCATAAAAGTACAAGAGTCCATATTCCAGCAGGTAAAAAGGTTTTATATTAAAAGAGATATGTGATAAAAGAACTAAAAAAAGACTTAGAGAGGGTCTGCAGCATCCAAATTGGCTAAGTGGGTCATGAGAACCAGAAAAGTAAAACTGCATAATAAACTGGATAAGATGAAGGACACAGCTACAACCACAAAAAGTCTACACAAGTCTAGGAACTGTACTAAGTTTAAAAAACACAGACTGTTCTTTGGGTCATAAAGTTCTTGTGGGTGAAGGGATAAGTCTAGCACCGATTAATAATTGTGTGCTTGCTGTTTTTTAAAGATGATGTAATTGAATTATTGCGAAGCAATTGTTGCTCCTTGTATGACTTGATAGTTTTCTTTTCTGTGTATAAACTACTGATTTACGAAAGTAAAATTGCAACAGATTCAAACCAGTTCTGAGTGTGTTGTCTGTCTGTCATTCACTGAATCCTTCCCTTCCTGACTACTCAATCCCTGGTTCTCCTATGGTCGTGATACCCCCGGTGGGCCAATTCGAGGCAATTTTTCTGTCCAGATATTAGCCAATCAGTTTCTTTATTAGACCAGTTACAATGACATATATTCACACAGCGTAAAAGAATATTGCACAGCAGTTTCAGGTAGTGGCAGGTTACAATGATTATATAAAAAGTCAAAAACCTTCCTCTATAACAGTGAATAACACACTGAGTCAGAAACAAAGGGAGAAATCTCATATCCCATAAATTCCAAAATTACTTTTGAATAAAGTTCCTCAAAGGCATTACAATTATCTACAATGAAGCTCTATAACACTGACATAATAAATTGAAGACATTAGAATATGGAAGTACCTCCAATCCTCATTGGTGCAAAACATTATTATTGTGAATATGAACATGTTTCTAAAGAAAAACATGGATCCTGTAGCTCAATAAAAACGGCAGTGCTATTTTCTAATAAAAAAACCTGTCTTGTAATTCATTTGGAAACACAAAAGCCTCCCAATAGCCTAAGTCATCTTGATAAAAAAGAATCATTATGGATGAATGAATATCCATGCTCACAATTTACACTGCAGAACCCTAATAAACAAATGATCATAGCAGACAAAGTAGTTATAATAAATAGAGAAGGGGACATAGATGAAAGTTAGACTCCTGATTTTTGACAAAGAGGAAAAATACACTCATCTGAGAAAAGACAATATCTTTCACAAGTAGTGACATGAGACAGACAAATGTAAAGTAACAAACTAGACCCCTATCTCTTACTGTGCAGAAAAAACAAATCCAGCTGGGTAAAGTGCTTCAACTGAAGACACCTGAAACTTGTATTTCAAATAATATACACATAAGGATTTATTGACTAGGATTCTATCCATATAGGGAATAAGTAAAAAAAAAAGAAAGATATGAATCAATGCAAAATTAAAACAGCTGTGTGTAGAAAGGACAGTTGTGGATGGAGTCCAGTGTTTGTTGCTGCTGATCTTCAGTGGCATCCTGAAGTTTTTGAGAAAAGCTTTGCCAGCTGTACATCTGTCAGAATGTTAAAATCAGTACTCTACAAAGACACAAGAAGCTACGTGACAAGAAAATAAGCCATTGGGTATGGAACTGAACAAAAAATTCTCAAAGGACAAGTACAGAGGTAAATAAATACTTTAAAAAGTGTACAACATTCTTACACAGGAAAGAAATGAAAAATAAATCTATGAAACACCATCACACTCCTGTCAGAGTTTCTACCCATGAGGAAACAATAACAACAAAGGATATTAAGAGTGTGGGGGACATTTTGGTTCATGTCTTTGTTGGCTTAGTGTTTTCTTTGACTGATGAATCTATTTGTTCTACTGTATCTTCAACGCTAGAGATCCTCTCTTCCATCTCTTGCATTCTGTTGATTATACTTGCATCTGAAGTTCCAATCGTTTTCTCAGATTTTCTATTTCCAGCATTCCCTCTGTTTGTGTCTTCTTCATTTTTTTCTATTTCCCTTTTCATGTCTTGGACTGTTTCCTTCATTTGTTTCATTAATTTTTCTTGATTTTCTTTCAGTACTTTATTGTTTTCTTCCAGGACTTTTTTGTTTTTTTTTTTTGTTTTGTTTTTTTGTTTTTTGTTTTTTGTTTTTTGTTTTTCGAGACAGGGTTTCTCTGTGTAGCTTTGCGCCTTTCCTGGGACTCACTTGGTAGCCCAGGCTGGCCTCGAACTCACAGAGATCCGCCTGGCTCTGCCTCCCGAGTGCTGGGATTAAAGGCGTGCGCCACCACCGCCCGGCCCAGGACTTTTTTGATTTCTTCTAATTTGTTTGCCCTTTCCTCTAGTTGTTTACAGCATTCTTCCCATTTTTTTGTCTTTTCCTCTACACAAGCCTCTAGCTTCTTCATGATGTCATTCATAAGGCTGTTTTCTTCTGTTTCTTCCAATTTCTGATGTTCAGGTCTAGGTGTTGGAGGAGGGCTAGGTCCTGGTGATGCTGTATTGCTATTCATTTTGTTGTATGTGTTTCTGCCTTGACGTCTGCCCATCTCCTTGTGGTTTGTTCTTGGCCTTATCCGCACACTTGGTTCAGACAGAGCTGACAGATTCAGGAAGTCTCTCTCTTTCTGTGGGATGTTCTGTATGGCAAATGTGTTGCTGATTAGTCAATAAATAAAACACTGATTGGCCATTGGCTAGGCAGGAAGTGTAGGTGGGACAAGGAGGAGAATAAAGCTGGGAAGTGGAAGGCTGAGTCAGAGAGACAGTGCCAGCTGCCACGATGAGAAACAGCGTGTGAAGATGCCAGTAAGCCATGAGCCATGTGGCAAGGTATAGATTTATAGAGATGGATTAATTTGTGCTCTAAGAACAGTTAGCAAGAAGCCTGCCACAGCCATACAGTTTGTAACCAATATAAGTCTCTGTGTTTACTTGGTCGGGTCTGAGAGGCTGTGGGACTGGCAGGTGAGAGAGATTTGTCCTGACTGTGGGCCAGGCAAGAAAACTCTAGCTACACTCTCTCTTGTCCAGATGGGAGCTCTCTTGTCCAAATTGGAAGTCCGGGGCAGGATGGGAGCTCTTGTCTAGAAGGGAAGTCCGGGCCAGGATGGGAGCTCTTGTCCAAAAGGGAAGTCCGGGGCAGGATGGGAGCTCTTCTCTCTCTCTCTCTCTCTCTCTCTCTCTCTCTCTCTCTCTCTCTTTCTCTTTCTGTGCTCCAGAAAGGAAGTCTGGGGCAGGATGGGAGCTGGGGGACGGCCTCTAAGTCTCAGGAAGTGGCTGGGGTCTTGGGAGGATGGGCATGGGGGCAGGGCGTGGAGATTGCAGGGTCTGCCAGGGGTCTTGGAGAGGGGGATCCTTCCCGGTGGGGCTAGAAGAGAACTTGCCCGGTAGCTAGAACCTGGGGCCAAGTTGGGCAGGTCTTCCCCAGAGTGGCTGGTGCCCAGGGTTGGGGTCCGGTCGAGCTAGGGCACTCACCTGTGCTCCAAAAGGGAATTCTGGGGCAGGATGGGAGCTGGGGGACGACCTCTAAGTCTCAGGAAGTGGATGGGGTCTGTGCTCCAGAAGGGAAGTCTGGGGCAAGATAGGAGCTGGGGGTCGGCCTCTAAGTCTCAGGAAGTGGCGGAGGTCTCAGGCGTATGGGCGTGGGGGTAGGGCATGGAGATTGCAGGGTCTGCCGGGGGTCTTCGAGAGGCCCTGGGTTCGATCCAAAAAAAATCCTCTTTAATTTTGCCAAATACAAATAGACTAGATATTATACCTGTAATTCTTGCTTGATAACTGTTTTGTAATATGTAATTTTACTATATTAATATTAAAACCTTGCTTTTTGAAAAAAAGAAAAGGGGAAGTGCTCAAGATGTCTTTCTGTTGGCTGTGAATGTGTTGCTCTTATTGATCGATAAATAAAATGCTGATTTTTTTTTCAGTAGCCAGGAAGGAAATATAGAATAGGCAGGATAGACAGAGAGGAGAATGCTGGGAAGTGAAAGACTGAATGAGGGGACTCTGCTAGCTGCTGCAGCCATAAGTAGCAATTTTTAAAAGACTGGTAAGCCACAAGCCATGTGCCAAATTACAGATTAATAGAAATGGGTTAATTTAAGATATAAGAACTAGATAAAAAGAAGCTTGCCATGGTCATACAGTTTATAAGTACTATAAGTCTCTGTGTGTTTACTGGGATCTGAGCAGCTGAGGCCCCGAGTGGGACTGGAAAGAACTCCAGCTACAAGGCTCTGTCTAGATTCCCATCTTGGACTGCCACCACACTAAGTAGCTACTTTGAAATTCCCCCAGAGTTCTACTGTTCTTTGCAGCCGACGGACTTAGTAAGTCAGTGAAGATATCTTAAAGGGAAAAAATAATTAAAAGAGAATTATT
Organism: Peromyscus eremicus; assembly: GCF_949786415.1. Lineage (NCBI taxonomy): Eukaryota > Metazoa > Chordata > Mammalia > Rodentia > Cricetidae > Peromyscus > Peromyscus eremicus. The sequence goes on from NC_081416.1 coordinate 182,994,730, forward strand.
TTCCACTTTAAAAAAAGGGAAACATTTGTACAATGGTAGAAATTTAGTCTCTGTTTGATAACACATTAGACAGTCTGAAAATACAACAGTTAAATGAGAGAATAATTAATGTTGATGGGATATATGTAACAACAATTATGAATATTATTTGTTTGCCCATTTATATTCTAACATTAAAAAGGTTGGTCAATTAGACTGACAAGTTAAAAGCTTTAGAAAAACCTCTTAAAATGAATTATATTGAAATTCAGACCCAGACAGAAGATTTAAGGAGATTTAAAGAAGCTATAGTATCATATGGCATGCATTCTCCATTTGTAAAGCAGATGTTAAATTAATCAAGTGTTCAAACGTTTTTTGATAACATTAGAATGTGACAATAATTTAAATAGCCCAAGAGTCTTCATGATGCTATTCTTAAGGTTGCTTTCTTCTGCTTCTTCCATCTTGTGATGTTCAGGTCTTGCTGTTGGAAGAGGGCTAAGTTCTGGTAATGTTGTATTGCTCTTTATGTTGTTGTATGTACTTCTGCCTTGACGTCTGGCCATCTCCTCATCTAATAGGTGTAAGAGGTGCCTGTGTCTGAGAGAGTTACTGTTGGTCCACAAGTAAACACACAGAAGTTTATATTAATTATAACTGCTTGGTCATCAGCTCAGGCTTATTACTGACTAGCTCTTACATTTAATTTAACCCATAATTCTTATATATGTTTACCCATGTGGCTTGGTACCTTTTCTCAGTTCTGCCTTGTCACCTTTCTTCCTATGTGTCTGGATGGCAACTCCTGACTAAGCTTTCCTCTCCCTAGAATTCTCCTTATCTGTTTATCCTGCCTATACTTCCTGGCCTGACTATTGGCCATTTAGCATTTTATTTATCAACCAATTAGAGAAACACACATTCACAGCATCAACTAAAGCTAAGAGAGAATTGGCCTTGGTGGAAAAGAAAGTACAGGAAGAACATGTGGATCATGTGGATCCAAAGCTTGATAGCATTTTGGTTAATCTACACTCTAAGCATTTTTCTACAGGAATTTTAATGCAGAGGGAAGATGTTGTATTGGAATAACCAAATAAACAGAGTAAAAAATTAAAAACTTATGTGGAAAATATCTCTGACTTGATTTTAAGAGGAAAATTGGGACTTCGTCAATTTAGCAGAAACAGACGCAGTCGAAATTGTAGTACATTTAAGTAAGGATGACATTGACAAATTATGGGCAGAAAGTCAACCTTGGCAAAGTGCTTGCAATAATTTTTTAATATAGATTAACATCAAATATCCCAAAGTGATAGAATTCAACTTATAAAGAGAGATGATTGGATTCTGCCTCACTTTGTTCTGTAAACACCCATATCTGGAACCCATGCATTTTATACAGATGCCAACAAACAAGAAAGGCAGGTTACAAGTCAGAAAATTAAAATAAAGTGGTTCAAAGTTTTTATAATTTGGTTGAAACATCAGAATTGTATGCTATTCTGATGGCATTAATAGATATTTTGGAACCTCTCAACATAGTTATTGACTCTCAGTATGTGGAAAGAGTGGTCTTACATATTGAGACTGCAGAATCTATCCCTGATGAGTCAGAATTAACATTGTTATTTATTCAGTTACAAGTTAATATAATCAGGAATAGGAAGTGTCCTTTTTATATAACTAATTTCTGATCTCATGTTGGTCTGCCAGGCCCTCAATCATAAGATAATGACAAGATTGATAAACTGTTGATAGAAAATGTGTTGGAGGCCTCAAAATTTCATAAAAAACATCATGTCAATAGTAATTGTTTTAAAAACAAATTTTTCATACCCTGGCAACAAACCAAGGAAATTATAAGGTAATGTCCTACTTGTTCTTTTTACAATTGGTCTCCACTACTATCAGAATGTAACACAAAGTGTACTCAGAGAAATGAAATTGAGCATATGGATGGGTTTCACTTTGCAGAATTTAGAAAATTAAAATATGTATGCCACACCATTGATATTTATTCAGAATTTCATTGGGCAACTGCTCAGAGTTCTGAAAAAGCTGATTCTCTAATTATACATTTGCTGGAAGTTATGGCTGTCATGGGTATACCTGCACAAATTAAAACTGACTATGCTCTAGCATATGTCTCAGGTAAAATTAAACAATTTTTTGCTCCTTACAATATAAAGAATATTACAGGTATACCACATAATCCTACAGGCCAAGCAGTCATAGAAAGCTCAAACTGAACTCTAAAGGATATGCTAAATAAACAGAAAGCAGTAATAAAAAAACCCAGAGATGGATTACATAATACTCTATTATGAGTTTTCTAAATGCTAATGAGAAAGGAATAACAGCTGTGGGGAGACATTGGATAACAGGAAAACTACCAAATTAAATCAGCCTATATACTTTAAAGATGTGCTGACCTCAGAATGAAAACCAGGATATGTATTATGTTGGAAACAAAGTTTTCCTTTTGTTCCTACAGGAGAAGAAAGCTATGGATGAAGGAAAGAAATTGATGAAGGTTACATTTGAACAAGAGAGAACTCTTGATTATAAGAGGTAATAGTTCATCAGCCAGCATGATAATCAAGTTTCAATTAACTTATACCATTAACAAATGCTTTTCATTTAATCAGACATAACTTGTCAAAAGGGGACCTCCCTAAAATTATGTTTGGAGAAGGGATTTTTTTTTTGTTTTTCAGAAGAATGAATGCTAAGGAATCTGAAGAACACTGGACAAATGAGACATCTGAAGAAGAAGGACAAATCATCCAGAATAAATGTCCCAAAAATGAGTAAATTGGCCTATTGGTATATCACATATCTAACAGGATAAAATTTTATAAGTCTTCCTATATGTTTGTTTCTGCTCTTCTCTACAGTCACATAATACAAACGGTCTTTATGTAGTCCCAGTTCAATTAAAAATTAAAGCTGGCTTTGGAGTTGGAGAATGGCTCTCTCTTTCTTTAAACCCAAGCATGCTTGTTAAAAGGAAAATACAAAATCTCTTTGTTATGTCTGAAGAGCCATCTGATATGGGACAGAAGAAAACCAAAATTAAGGAACTATTCTATTGCCACTAATTTCATAATTCTTTGATTTTATTTTGTTTCTTTAAAACTTTTCCTAAGGTATGAATTTTATATCAAAATTTATAACATATATATATATATATGTATTTTTAACTTTCATCATGATGATTAACTCAATGGTTCTACAGAGTACTAACTAATTTTAGAAAAAAGGCTTTATTTAGCTGCCTGTATATGTTTTTGTTTTGGAGTCGCTATCAGTTTTCTGCAGGGAATCATGACCACACATAACAGCAAATTTGAAGTCTCCAGAAAGATGATGGGGCCCCACAGTGATGATTCCACATGGACAATAATAATACCACTAAGCTGACAAACAACACCCAAAGATCAGCTTTAGACTACAAACTGCTCAGGACAATTTCAAGATGGCTAGCTGTCATGATCCAGCCTCACAGATTACTCAAGCAAGGACTTGAGAAAAGCCCTATACTTTTGTATTATGTAGAGACTGGATAACACATGATACAGCTACTTCTCCCAGGACTTGACCATTAATCCAAAATTTTTCTTTTCAGGATCTGCTAGAGATGCCTAAACCCGCAAACAGCACAAAGTAATTTAAGAACACGACACCCACATTTCCAAGAGGCGGCGTGGGTGGTTTTTGGTCTTTCAATGGGTTTTGAATAATTGTCATTGTTTAGGATGGTTGATTACAAGTTGTTATTATTGATGATCAGGAAAAAGGCTAAACAAAGGAGATCAGATTTAAGGTTCTTGTTTGAAAAAAAGAAAAAGGAGGATATAGATAACAGGTAGATTATTCAATCTACTCTGAAAAAAGATATAGAAATGATAGACTAAAGGATAGATTATTGAATCTATTCTCAAAAGAAAAAAGAGGATACAGATATGATACACATAAAAAGGTAGATTATTAAATCTACTTTTAAAAGGCAACAACTAGTTTTAAATATATTCCATTGAATTGGATTTTTGTATGTTATATATAAATTATGTATCATGCTACAAATTTGAGATTGACTTATATAGATATGATAAGATATGAATGAAAGATTATTGAATCTACTTTCAGTAAGCAACTAATAGTTTTAAATATTTTACATTGCATTGGACTTTTGTATATTATATACACATTATGAATATTGATACAAATTTGAGATTGATTTTGTTAGAAATCACTCTATGTATATTTTTAATCTTAATCAAGGTATTGTACCATGGAAGCAGATGTAGAAAAATTCTGGTTTCCAAAAAAAAAAACCCGAGATAGTTCTCCTTAAAATACCCCCAGTCTGTAAAAATCCAAAGTTTTTTTTTGATTGCAGATGCATATGAAGGTAACCCTTTGTTTAAAATACATATTTGTTAATATGCTTGTTGCTGTTAAAATATGGGATAGTTGGTCATAGTGAGATTCAATGCAATGGTTTTGCTTATCTACAGTGTCTCCTCCTCTTGACTTCAAAGTATCAGACCTGGCCATTGCTTCACAGAAAACTCACAAAGCTGTAGCTGTTTATATATTATCTTTATCTATTTGTGAGACTTCCTTATTCTTCTCTCATATATTACATCTGACTACAATTTTCAATCCCTTTACTCCCTCTGTCTCTCCCCTCCATTGCCCCTTTTCCTCAGATCTGCTTCACATCTGTCTCCTCTCAGAAAAGAGCAGGTTTCCCAGGGACATTAATCAAACATGACATAACATGTTACAATAAGATCAGGCATATACCATCACATCAGGTCCAGATGAGGCAATCCAGTAGGAGAAAAATGGTCCCACATGTGGGCAAAAGAATCAGTGACAATCCCTGAAACCACTGTTAGGAATCCCACAAGAACACCAAGCTACCCTACCATAACATATATGTGGTGATCTAGGTTAGACTCATACAGGTTCTTTGATCTCTGTGAGCCTGTGTGTGTTTAGGTCAATTGATCCTGTGGGCCATGTTTTCCTGCTGTGCCTGATTCCTTGGTTTCTCCTATCCTTCCTCCCCTTCTTCTACAGGACTTCTCAATTTCTTCCAAATTTTCGGCTTTGGGATTCTGCATATGCTCCCATCACTTGCTGAATGAAGTCTCTCTTGTCTCTTGATGATGATTCTGCTAGGCTCTGGTCCTAGAAAATTCTGGATGCAGATTCAACTGTATATTGAAGGTTTTGCAGCTGTGTTCATGTCCCAATCCCTCCACTTGAGGCCTTTATCTAGAGGCAAAACCAGAAAGATACACAGTAAAAAGAAAATTGTGGATTTATTTTCCTGGTGAACATAGGCAAATAATACAGTAAAACACCTTTTAACATATTTCAATAACACATCAAAAATGTAACTCATCCTTGTCAAGTCAGTTTTAATCTGAACATGCAGGAATGCTTCAACATGCATCAATCAATAAATGTAATTCACCACACAATGATCTCATGATTAGAAATTTCATGATTGTGTCAATAGGTATAAAAATCCAGCATCCATTTGTATTTAAAGCCCTGGAGGGATTACAGATTAAGGTTGGAACATATCTCAATATAATAAAGGCTATGTATGGCAGACCTATAGTCAAACATCATGCTAACAGAGAAAAATATCCCTAACGAGATCATAACCAAGACAGTGGTAATCAAAAAAACCTTTCTTCATGCCAAGTAACCAAGGGTTGGAATTTCTGGTAGATAAACAAGGCAAGTGAAGGACAAATACAAGTAAATAAGAGAAAGTCAGAATATTCATCTTTGCAGGTGATCTGATTAAATACTTAAAATATTCAGAAGATTTCATTGAACAATTCCTAGAGCTAATAAACAGTTTCACGTAGGCAGAGTTTTTTTGTACCAACAGCCTGGTTGCAAATAACCACTCAGAGGCTTGTTAGTAGCTCTTACATTTAAATTAACCCATTTCTATTAATCTATGTTTTACCACATGGCTTGTGCTTGTGGCTTTACCTGTCCTCTAGTATCTCTTGCTCCCTCTGTGTCTGGCTGGTTTCTCCGCAGACATCATCCATTCTTCCCTGTCCTTTGTTTGGTTTTTCCACCTAAAATTATTTGCCACACCAACTCCAATGTCGTCCATGTGACATGAACAATTATGTCAATAATAGTGGATGGGAGATACGTGTCCCATGGGACTAAGCTCCCTGGAGGTCCCTGGCAGAGTGCCCGTGTTATGCCTCTTTCTTGAAGGAGACGTGCTTCATGGATCATGAGCTTCCTGGGCTATGAGTTCTGTATAACTGCTTTTCTGATGATGTTCTAATTAATCTATGAAGTACAGCCAAAACTAATGAATGCTTGGGTTGTGAACTATGGAGGAAAGGGGAAGCTGGACATGGATCTTAATTAAATATAGTAGAATGAGCTATTTTTTAAGACCCCAAGCCGCTAGATAAAGAAAGTATAAAGGTACAGGCACTTCTAGGGAATGAACATTCACCCACTAGGAATCCTTTAGGAATCCCAACTAAAGTGATTTACAGTAGAAAACGTTATCTCATAGGAGGCAGATGGTGGGACCCTCTGTTGAGGAAGTTCAACATGAAAAACTTAAGGACTACAGCAGAACCCCTTTCCCCTTACAGGCATAAAAGTACAAGAGTCCATATTCCAGCAGGTAAAAAGATTTTATATTAAAAGAGATATGTATCCCTGGGCACCAGCCACTCCGGGGAAGACCTGTCCAACTTGGCCCCAGGTTCTGGCCACCCGGCAGGTTCCCTTCTAGCCCCACCAGGGAAGATCCCCTTCTCCAAGACCCCTGGCAGACCCTGCAGTCTCCACACCCTGCCCCCACCCCCATCCGCCTGAGCCCCAAGCCTCTTCCTGATACTTAGAGGCCGGCCCCCAGCTCCCATCTTGCCCCGGACTTCCCTTCTGAAGCACTGATTTCCCGGATTTCCCATCTGGAGGAGAGAGAGAGAGAGAGAGAGAGAGAGAGAGAGAGAGAGAGAGAGAGGAGAGCACCCATCCTCCCCCAGACTTCCCTTCTGAACAAGAGCTCCCATCCTGCCCCGGACTTCCAATTTGGACAAGAGAGCTCCCATCTGGACAAGAGAGAGAGAGACTTCCTGAATCTGTCAGCTCTGTCTGAACCAAGTGTGCTGATAAGGATAAGAACAAACCACAAGGAGATGGGCAGACGTCAAGGCAGAAACACATACAACAAAATGAATAGCAATACAGCATCACCAGGCCCTAGCCCTCCTCCAACACCTATACCTGAACATCAGAAATTGGAAGAAGCAGAAGAAAATAGCCTTATGAATGTCATCATGAAGAAGCTAGAGGCTTATGTAGAGGAAAAGACAAAAAAATGTGAAGAATGCTGTAAACAACTAGAGGAAAGGGCAAACAAATTAGAAGAAATCAATAAAGTCCTGGAAGAGAACAATAAAGTACTGAAAGAAAATCAAGAAAAATCAATGAAACAAATGAAGGAAACAGTCCAAGACCTGAAAAGGGAAATAGAAAAAATGAAGAAGACACAAACAGAGGGAATGCTGGAAATAGAAAATCTGAGAAAACGATTGGGAACTTCAGATGCAAGTATAATCAACAGAATGCAAGAGATGGAAGAGAGGATCTCTAGCATTGAAGATACAGTAGAAGAAATAGATTCATCAGTCAAAGAAAACACTAAAGCCAACAAAGTCATGAACCAAAATGTCCAAGAAATTTGGGACACCATGAAAAGACCAAACCCATGAATAATAGGGGTAGAAGAAGGAGAAGAATACCAACTCAAGGGCACAGAAAATATATTCAACAAGATCATAGAAGAAAACTTTCCCAACTTAAAGAAGGAAATGCCTATGAAGATACAAGAAGCCTATAGAACACCAAACAGACTAGATCCCCCAAAAAAGTCCCCTCACCACATAATAATTAAACAATTAAACGTACAGAAACCTCATCCAACTACTGAGGGATCTGTATGCAGAGATCCATGACTAGGCCCCAGGTGGATCTCTGGGAGTCCAATTAGCAAGAATGAGGAGGGTTTATATGAGCGAAAATTGTTGAGACCAAGGTCGGATAAAGCACAGAGACAAATAGCCAAACAAACGGAAACACATGAAATATGAACCATTGGCTGAGGGGTCACCAACTGGATCAGGCCCTCTGACTGGGTGAGACAGTTGATTGGCCTGATCTGTTTGGGAGGCAACCAGGCAGTGGCACTGGGTCCTGTGCTCATTGCATGAGTCGGCTGTTTGAAATCTGGGGCCTATGCAGGGTCCCTTGGCTCGGCCTGGGAGGAGGGGACTGGACCTACCTGGACTGAGTCCACCAGGTTGATCTCAGTCTGCGGGGAAGACTTTGCCCTGGAGGAGATTGGAATGGGGGGCGGGCTGGGGGGAAGGTGAGGGGGGGCGGGAGGGGGGAGAACAAGGGAATCTGTGGCTGATATGTAGAACTGAATTGTATTGCAAAATAAAAATTAAAAAAAAAAAGAGAGATGTGATAAAAGAACTAAAAAAAGACTTAGAGAGGATCTGCAGCATCCAAATTGGCTAAGTGGGTCATGAGAACCAGAAAAGTAAAAGTGCATAATAAACTAGATAAAATGAAGGACACAGCTACAACCACAAAATGTCTACACAAATCTAGGGACTGTACTAAGTTTAAAAAACACAGACTGTTCTTTGGATCATAAAGTTCTTGTGGGTGAAGGGATAAGTCTAGCACCGATTAATAATTGTGTGCTTGCTGTTTTTTAAAGATGATGTAATTGAATTATTATGAAGCTCTTGTTGTTCGTTGTATGACTTGATAGTTTTCTTTTCTGTATATAAACTACTGATTTGCAGAAGTAAAATTGCAACAGATTCAAACCAGTTCTGAGTGTGTTGTCTGTCTGTCATTCACTGAATCCTTGCCTTCCTGACTACCCAATCCCTGGTTCTTCTATGGTCGTGATACCCCTGGTGGGCCAATTCGAGGCAATTTTTCTGTCCAGATATTAGCCAATCAGTTTCTTTATTAGACCAGTTACAATGACATATATTCACACAGCATAAAAGGATATTGCACAGCAGTTTCAGGTAGTGGCAGGTTACAATGATTATATAAAAAGTCAAAAACCTTCCTCTATAACAGTGAATAACACACTGAGTCAGAAAAAGGGAGAAATCTCATATCCCATAAGTTCCAAAATTACTTTTGAATAAAGTTCTTCAAAGGCATTACAATTATCTACAATGAAGCTCTATAACACTGACATAATTAATTGAAGACATTAGAATAAGGAAGTACCTCCAATCCTCATTGGTGCAAAACATTAATATTGTGATCATGAACATGTTTCTAAAGTGAACCATGGATCCTGTAGCTCAATAAAAACAGCAGTGCTATTTTTTAATAAAATAACTGTCTTGTAATTCATTTGGAAACACAAAAGTCTCCCAATAGCCTAAGTCATCTTGATCAAAAAGTATCAATATGGATGAATGAATATCCATGCTCACAATTTACACTGCAAAACATTAATAAACGAATGATCATAGCAGACAAAGTAGATATAATAAATAAAGAAGTGGACATAGATGAAAGTTAGACTCCTGATTTTTGACAAAGAGGAAAAATACACTCATCTGAGAAAAGACAATATCTTTCACAAGTAGTGCCATGAGACAGACAAATGTAAAGTAACAAACTAGACCCCTATCTCTTACTGTGCAGAAAAATCAAATCCAGCTGGGTAAAGTGTTTCAACTGAAGACACCTGAAACTTGTATTTCAAATAATATACACATAAGGATTTATTGACTAGGATTCTATCCATATAGGGAATAAGTAAAAAAAAAGAAAGATATGAATCAATGCAAAATTAAAACAGCTGTGTGTAGAAAGGACAGTTGTGGATGGAGTCAAGTGTTTGTTGCTGCTGATCTTCAGTGGCATCCTGAAGTTTTTGAGAAAAGCTTTGCCAGCTGTACATCTGTCAGAATGTTAATATCAGGACTCTACAAAGGACACAAGAAGCTACATGACAAGAAAATAAGCCATTGGGTATGGAACTGAACAAAAAATTCTCAAAGGACAAGTACAGAGGTAAATAAATACTTTAAAAAGTGTGCAACACTCTTACATAGGAAACAAATGAAAAATAAATCTATGAAACTCCATCTCAGTCCTGTCAGAGTGTCTACCCATGAGGAAACAATAACAACAAAAAATATTGAGTGTGGGGGAAGGGAACTTTTATTCACTGTTGGTTTAGTGCTAACAGCATTGGGATTCAGTTTTTAGTTTGTCCAAAAGATAAAGATAAAACTTCCACATAATTGAGTGAAATGACACCTTCACATATACCTCATGGACTCTGTATAATTCCACAGAGAGACTTACACATCCTCATCATTCTTCTTTATTCCCAATAGCTAGGAATTAAAATCAGCCTAGATCTTCATCAACATGAGAATGGACAATGAAAAATGCCACACATGCACAGTGGAAAGTCATTTTTTTTAATTTTTATTTTGCAATACAATTCAGTTCTACATATCAGCCATGGATTTCATTGTTCTCCCCCCTCTCGGCCCTCTCACCTTCCCCCAGCCCGCTCCCCATTCTCATCTCCTCCAGGGCAAAGCCTTCCCCACAGAATGAGATCAACCTGTTAGACTCAGTCCAGGTAGGTCCAGTCACCTCCTCCCAGGCCGAGCCAAGCGACCCTGCATAGGCCCCAGGTTTCAAACAGCCGACTCATGCAATGAGCACAGGACCCAGTGCCACTGCCTGGTTGCCTCCCAAACAGATCAGGCCAATCAACTGTCTCACCCAGTCAGAGGGCCTGATCCAGTTGGTGACCCCTCAGCCATTGGTTCATATTTCATGTGTTTCCGTTCGTTTGGCTATTTGTCTCTGTGCTTTATCCAACCTTGGTCTCAACAATTCTCGCTCATATAAACCCTCCTCATTCTCGTGCCCTTCTTGTACTTTCTTTTCTACCAAGGCCAATTCTTTCTCAGCTTCAGGTGATAATTCTCTTGGACTATTTAAGTCCTTGTCACCTTCTAAGGTTTTAAACAAATTATTTAGTTCATCATTTTTTACCCCAACAATAGTTCTTAGATGAGAAATGTCTCCAAATAATCTTTGAAAGTCATTACGAGTCTGTAGTCGATCTCTCCTAATTTGCACCTTTTGGGGTTTAAATTTTTGTAGCTCTATTTTATATCCTAAATAATTAATAGAATCTCCTCTTTGTATCTTTTCAGGAGCAATTTGTAATCCCCAGCAAGGCAAAATTTTCTTTACTTCTTCAAACATTCTTTCTAAAGTATCTGCATTTGAGTCAGCTAATAAAATATCATCAATTTAGGGGGCTGAAGAGATGGCTCAGAGGTTAAGAGCACTGGCAGCTCTTCCCGAGGTCCTGAGTTCAATTTCCAGCAACCATATGGTGGCTCACAACCATCTGTAATTTGATCTGGTGCCCTCTTCTGGTGTGTAGGCAGAATACTGTATACATAATAAATAAATACATATTTTAAAAAAAAACCCGGGCGGTGGTGGTGCACGCCTTTAATCCCAGCACTTGGGAGGCAGAGCCAGGCGGATCTTTGTGAGTTTGAGGCCAGCCTGGGCTACCAAGTGAGTCCCAGGAAAGGCACAAAGCTACACAGAGAAACTCTGTCTTGAAAAACCAAAAAAACAAATATCATCGATTTAGGAAATTTTTTACGTACCACTTCTAATGGTTGTTGTACAAAATATTGGCACAGAGTTGGGCTATTCAACATTCCCTGTGGGAGAACCCTCCATTGAAATCTTTAAACCAGTTGAGAATTATTATAAGTAGGCACTGTGAAAGCAAATATTTCTCTGTCTTTTTCTTCTAAGGGTATTGAAAAGAAACAGTCTTTTAAATCAATAACTATGAGGAGCCATCCTTTTGGTAACAGAGTAGGCAAAGGAATTCCAGATTGTAGAGAGCCCATTGGCTGAATTACTTTGTTAATTGCTCTAAGGTCTGTTACCATTCTCCGTTTACCAGATTTCTTTTTAATAACAAATACAGGAGAATTCCAAAGGCTGGTTGATTCTTCAATATGATGAGCATTTAACTGTTCTTTTACCAGCTCTTCTAAAGCCTGGAGTTTCTCTGTTGTTAAAGGCCATTGCTGAATCCATACAGGCTTGTCTGTTGACCATTTTAAAGGTAGAGCTGTTGGTGTTTTTGGAAGATTATCAGTTGTTATGCCCTGTTCTTGTATGACATGGATGGCTGGTGAGCACTCATTAGAATAATATCTTCTAATATTTCTCTCAGAAACATGTACTAGTTTATGATTTGTTTCTGAGATTGGAGGGATATTAATCTGAGTATTCCATTGTTGCAACAAGTCTCGACCCCACAGGTTTATAGCTATGTTAGCCATATATGGTTTTAATTTTTCTTTCTGTCCTTCTGGATCTATACATTCAAGCCATCTTGCACTTTGTTTCACTGGAGATAATGTCTCAATTCCTAACAGTTGTACGTTTACCTCCTGAAGAGGCCAAGTTGGATGCCAAAATTCTGGTGCAATTATGGTAATGTCCGCACCTGTGTCTACCAGACCAAACAACAAAACACCATTTATTTTTAGTGTTAGTTTTGGTCTTTGTTCATTAATAGAAGTTTGCCAAAATTTTTTCTTTATGTTTTTTCATGAATTTCCTATTTTCTCTGTTTCATCATCTCGACCAACATGATTTATTCCAATAGGCATTTGGTTATTTAGTTGCTTTGAGTAGGGGTTTCTTCTACAACTGCAGGAAAGGTTTGAACTGGATTTACTGTGGGGGCCTGCCTGAGGCCCCTCTTGGAGTTTCCCAAAGCTCGAGGCAAAGGATTACCCTGTCTGTCCCTTGTTGATCTACATTCGTTGGTCCAGTGATTTCCCTTACCACACCTTCTGCATACTCCAGAAGGAAGGGGCATTCTGTTGCCATTGTTCCTTGAAGAAACATTATTTCTAGGAATGACCTGCTTATAATCCCTTTTCAAATGTCCTTGCTTTCCACATCCAAATCATCTAACATTTCTCAAACCTTTTGAAATTGCTTCTCCTACCCACATATCATCATGGTCATAAGCCTCAACATTAACCGTGTCTCTAATCTAATCTCCCCAAGGTGAAAATCTTGCCTTTAATGGCCTGATTATTCTTTTGCATGCTGCATTCACATTCTCAAAGACCAAAGATTCAACTATTATCTGACTAGTCTCTGAATTCGGGACCATTTTCTGTACTGCTGAAGTCAATCTTTGTTAGAAATCTGTGAAAGATTCTTTTGGGCCCTGTATAACCTTTGTAAATGACTCAGTTTTTTTCCTCTGTCCCATGCAATCAAGGCTGCCATTTGACATAGAACTAGGGTTTGGACATCATACAAACATTGTGTTTGTACTGAAGCATATTGGCCTTCTCCAATAAGCTGATCCTGGCAGACTTGTATTCCGTTATCCCCCCATTTTTTTCCCTATATTTTTAGCCTCATTATTGAACCACATTTTCCACTGGAGATTTTGTCCAGGTTCAAGAACAGCCTGTGTCAAATCCCGCCAGTCCTTTGGTAGAATCCTATACAAGTTGACCAGGTGTTTAACATTTGCTTTACATATGGGGAGTGCATACCATAAGATGCTATTGCCTCCTTAAATCTTCATAAGTCTAACATTTTAGCTGGAATCCAAGTATTTTGTTCATTCTCTTCATCAGGTAGCTGCTGTATGACTACCGGATAAATTAAGGGTGAATGTGTGAAAACTGGCTTTCTTTCTGTAACCTTATGATCCAATTTTGAAACAACTTCACTGTTAATTTCTTCTGTCTGAATTTGAATTTCTCTGTAATTCATTTTTAGAGGTTTAACAAGTTTTTCTAAGACTATTATCCTGGCACTTAAATTGACTATCTTTTTAAATAGTAAAATGAGGATAAGAAAAGTAATAACCTGAATAATTCGATCAATATTAATCTTCTCATATAGTTGTTCCATTGTCAGAGTGCCTAAAATTTCAAACAAAGCCCAATTTTCTTCCAATGTACACAAAAAGCCCATATTTTTAATGTAGAAAAAATTCTCTCTTAAATAGATATGTTAATTGACTTACCAAGTCTGGGTAGAACAGTAGAATCCGAGGGAATTTCAAAACAGCCACCTGGTGTTCGAGGTGTGAATCCAGAGAGAGAGAGAGAGAGAGAGAGAGAGAGAGAGAGAGAGAGAGAGAGAGAAAGAGAGAGAGAGAGAGAGTAAGAAAGTGTAGCCGCTTGAGCCGAGTCAAGCCTTAGCTTTACAGGCAGGGTCCCTTTTCGGCAGGGCAGGCCTGAGTTGTTTGTAGCAGTTGCAAGTAGCTCCAGCTGCGGGTCAGTCAGACCTGGGCCTGAGCTAGGGAGCCGGGCTGCCCAGTCTGGAAACCGGACCTGCCACCAAGCCAAGCCAAGCGGTTTTTAATGGATTCTTGTCACGTTGGGCGCCAAATGTAGATGTAACCAACCTTCTTATTAAGTAAGAGACACAGAACCAATGCATGGAAGAAAGCCAAGAGGTCAGAGCTAAGAGCTAAAACCTTACCCTTCCTCCTACGGTGGTCCTACCTCTCTGAACCAAAGCTACCCCTGTGTTAAAGTCTTTATATAGAGTTTCTGTTCTGCCTTCTCATTGGTTGTAAACCCAACCACATGACTGCCTCATCATGGCCTGTCTGTATAGACCTCCAGGTTTTCTATGATTGGTATTGAGATTAAAGGCATGTGTATCCAATACTGGCTGTATCCCTGAACACACAGAGACTTACCTAGCTCTGCCTACCAAGTGCTGGGATTACAAGCATACACCACCACTGCCCTGCTTTCCTATGGCTTACTAATGGCTCTGACCCCCGGGCAACTTTATTTATTAACATACAAGTAACATTTTAATACAAATAAAATATCACCATAGGAGTAGTTATAGCTGCACATTTTATATACATCACCATAATTCAAAGAGTGCCTCCACACATTGAATGCAAATTGGCTGTTCTGGTTGATGTTTGTAGTTGGGTTATAAAATGAGGTCCTAAGTTAGTATGTAGTAATCTGGAATAGTAGAATCATGAAGTTTACATAGCATGTAAAGAATTTGGATTTCTTCGGAATATAATCGTATACAGTAAGAAAGCATGATAAATTGGTGAAATGTCTTAATGGCTTCAGAAACAAAACATTATATTTATGTAAATTTGCTGTATTGAATGTCAAAACAAAACGTTGAAGAATATTTACATACATGATTTGAATATGTTTGTGAGCAACCACAGCTGATAGAGAAAATATTTTTTGGAATCCTGCTGTCAAATTAATAAAATACGTGAATGATCCAAGTGGAAGAATTCACAAATTTAGATTTCATCACCAAATGAAACCAAAACACAAAAGCAATAGTGAATGCAAGAGGAGGACTCAACATGCCGCTTGTATTTCAATGTGACAAAAAGATGGATACAGAATTAATGCAGTCTAATATGATCACCTAAAGAAGTAACAGGATCAAATACCAAATTATAACTTCATATGTGAGTGTTCAGATAGTGAAGGACAATCATGATTCAAAACTCTTTAATTTAAAAAACACGGTAGCTAGGTTTCAAGGTATTTCCTCCTAGCATATGTTTTCTTCCTAATGTGATGAAGTGAGTTCCTTTCTGGTCTTAATAATATGATGTAGCACTTGGGGGCAAAGATGATACCTAAGAGTGATGCATTGGAAGCCAAGATAGAAAGGACTTCCATAGCCACCATGACCTTCCCCTTGGTGCTGTGGTAGACAGGGAGGAAGCTGACCCAGACACTGCAGAACACCAGCATGCTGAAAGCCAGGAACTTGGCTTCATTGAATGTGTCAGGCAGATTCCTGGACAAAAAAGCCATAAGGTAACTCCCTAGAGCCAGTGTTCCCAGGTATCCCAGGATGCAGTAGAAGGCAATAGCTGAGCCTTTGTTGCAAGTGATGATGATGTGCCCATGTTCTGAATGAACATCTTTGTCAATAAATGGAGGAGAGGTTGCCAGCCAGATTCCAGAAAGAACAACTTGCAGCAGGGTGCAGATGGGAATGATGAAATTAGGGGCCCTTGCTATCAGTAGCCACCTCCTCATTCTTCCTGGAGCAGTGATCTTGAAGGCTATAAGTACAGTGAGAGTTTTGGCCAGCACAGTGGAAAGAGTCACAGTGAACAGAAGTCCAAATATGTTCTGCTGCAGGATACAGGTGACTCTGCTAGGATGGCCAATGTAAAGCAAGGGACAGAGAAAACAGAGGGTCAGAGTGATGAGCAGGATGTAACTGAGATCTCGGTTATTGGCCTTGACAATGGGAGTGTCTCTGTGCTTCAGAAACACCCCAAGAACAACAACTGTGAGTGAGGAGAAGCCCAGGGACATGAAGGTGAGAGTCTTCCCCAACGGGTCATCATAGGCCAGAAATGTCACACTTTTCTGTAGGCAGTAGCTCTTCTTTGTATTTGCATAGTGAGTTTTTGGACACTTTACACACTGGTCCACATCTGGCAGAAATGCAGGTGATCATGAGTGCATACTCAGGTTTTCCCTTTTATCCTAAGCCACTTTCTTCTCTGCTCCAGATCATTGAAATGTTATCAAATACAAATATAGAAAGGATTAAACACTTGCCTTCTGCTTCATGCTGACAGAAATTAAACAGCGCCAGTGATTTCTCTGTTGTTACTCATATGTATCCTCACCTTAGTGACACTGTGGTATCTGCTTTATAAGTCGTTAGAGCATTGATATACATTGCATGAACCAAATTTGACTCTGAAATTGCCTCTTCATCAATACATCTCCATACTTAAGAGGACATGGGAATTCAATGTGATAGAGAGAATGTGCTTTGATATCCTATTCTTACAGTGATATTCTTTTATATGTATCCCAAATGTACCTATATTCATAAAGTCCATGGTGTTCTCTATTTCCTCATTCTTTGAATGATCCTGAGTGAATTAGTATTTTTAAATTATTAAGGCCTTGAAGCACTTCACGAGTGAGACTGTTCTCATAATTCTGTACAACACTATCTATGTAATGAATAAATAAGAACTGCTCATATATTCTAAAGTATCAATGGAATAGTATTTGAACACTTGGTTCCTGACATCTTATCAATTTTCTTTGATTATTGCATGCTATGGATTTTTCTCTCATATTTCATTACATATTTCTATATACCTTTTTGTTTTCAATATATATTTAACTGTCTTTATATCATTACATTTCCATTCATACTCGCTATATAATACATTCTGATCTTGATTTTTTCCTCGTCTATTTCTCCCAGATCCTCCTGACCTCCATGAACACACAAGTCCAGAGTTTCTTTCTCTTTAAAGTGAAATGAAACCCAAGAAAACCAAGCCAAACAATTAAGATCTCTCTCTCTCTTTTTCTCTGTCTCTTCCTCTCTGTCTTTCTGTCTCTGTCTGTCTCTCTGATTCTCTGTCTCTCTGTCTCTCTCTGTCTTTGTCTGTCTGTCTGTCTCTGTGTCTGTCTGTCTGTCTGTCTGTCTGTCTGTCTCTCTCTCTCTCTCTCTCTCTCACACACACACACACACTCAAACTATAAAACATGAAGTTGCAAAATACACTTTAAAGGAAAAGTCCAATAAAAAGAAAACAAACAAAACTGAGGCCAAAGAAAGCAAATGATACAAAGATACATCTGAGGTCATTTCATGTTGGCCATCTACTCCTGGGCAACAGTCCTATCCTTAAGGGTTATTACTATACTCAGAGATAGTTCATTTGGAAAACTTAGTATTCCTTTACAAGTGGGCATCTATTGCAGAAATGGTCTTGGTAAGGAGTGGGAGCTCATGTCCACTTCTTCATCTGTATGTTTTGATCCCACCTGGATTTACCCTGGTCAGGCCCTGAACTTGCTACCACAGTCCCTGTGAGTTCTTATGTGCCTCAGTCCTGTTGTATAGACTTTATTTTTACTTTTGTTGATATTGTTAATGAATTAAAGAATTAATTCAACTTTTAGAAGCATTAAATCTCTTTGAAAATACACTTGTTTTTCTTCCATTTCTTCTTAAATAGCTATGCTCATTTCATTTATTTGAAAATAAATAAATCTATTTTTAATTCATGTGTGTGTGTCTTCTACAGGTCTAGAAACCATGAGCATCCCGGCCCTGAAGCGACCAGTATAGGGCATAACTGGAGTTACAGTAGACTGTGAGCCACCATTTGTGCCCTGGAACCTGAACCTGGATCCTTGGAAGAGTAGCCAGTGCTCTGAACATTGGAGCCATCTCTCAAGCCCACATCAATAGCTTCTGAAGTTATACTTTTACACTGTACTTTCATGTCTCTCTCCTCCACTGTTACTCCTTCTCTTCTGTATTTGGAGTATTTATTTTGCTCTTAATGTCCTAGGTCATAATAAAAGCTTCATATGCAGAACTCCATCTCTTTTTAAAGAAAGGCATGTAATATGCAAGCTATGCAAATTACTTCATAAGTATTAAACATGTTCCTTTATGGAATAGATTTAGATTACCCTACAGTTTTTGAGTAAGTAGCATATTGAATTTTCACCTATCTGATACTGTATGCTATTCTCATCCTTGGCCTTCATTATCTTTTAAAGTCCAGCTATTAACATGTAGCCCTATGGAATTTGCCTATGGTGGGTGAAGTGCTCCTCTTTTGTGCAAATGGAACAAGTGTATGAACCTTGTACATGTCCAGTGTGTATAAGTCATACACATTCAAGGTAATGATGAGGTGTTCCATCTTGTCAAACTCAATATATTTGCTAAAAGAACTAGATCTATGTACATATATAGTGTGAAAGGATTACAATTATAAAAAATAAAATTTAAAGAGTTCCTATTATAGAGGTAAATAATGTAAGTCCACAAGTATTTTCTAAATAGTGTTTATTCAATTAAAATATTCCAGGAATAAAAAACCATAATTATTCATAAAAGTGTTAGCAAGATAAATCTGTGTATGATTTATCTTCTTATTCCACATAATGACACAATTATACTCACATGCAATGGATTTAGATTTTTTCCTATCTATCTATCTATCTATCTATCTATCTATCTATCTATCTATCTATCTGTCTGTCTGTCTATCTATCTATCTATCTATCTATCTATCTATCTATCTATGAAGTGATTGGCATTTACCTGTCTCATTGGAAATTTCATTCTCTGGGCAAGGGGTACAGTCAAAGCAACAGGCAGCTTTGCCCTCCTGGTGAGTTTTTCTGAATCCAGCATCACAGCTTTCACTGCATACAGACTGAGGAATCTAAGAAAAATAAAATGAATGGTCGCAAATATTCAGGTTTTATGGAATATGTAATAGCAGAGTGTTTTCAAATATGGAATTGTTAATTTGTTTCTATTGTCTTTAAATACAGATAGTTGAATTGTTTCTACTAATAGAATGAGTCATTCAAAGGTCCATGTGGTCAGTACTTGGCCTTAATAACACAACTTTGCTGGAAAATTGTTGAAAGATAATGAGGCAAAGTATAGAGGTAAAAATTCAGGTCATTGGTAGCATGTCTTGGTGAGACTAAAAATCTACTTTCTCTTGACTCCTGGATACGAAGGCATAAACATTAGTCTTCCATAGTAATGGTTCATCTTGTGAACTTCATAGATCTTAGAACCACTATGGAAACAAATAAATGAGGATTATTAAAAAAGTTTTTCCAGATTATGTTACTTGTGGTCAAAAATCCTCTCTAAAGTAGGTGGCCTGGAGTTATTGGCCCTGGTCCCTGAATGAATGTAATGGAAGACAGGACGATAAGAGTAGCATTCAGCTGTCTCTGCATCCTGTTGATGCAATGTGAATAGCTACCTCTACACCCTAAAAGCATGGCTTCCTGAAGTGACTGAATATACCCTCAAACTGTGAGCCAAGAAAAATGATCCTATATTTTTCATTAGGTAGTTTTTTTTGCAACAACAAAATAAACAACTAATACATCTACACATTCAAATAATGTTTTTCTACATTGACAGGGGTCAAAAGGAAAAGACCAACTGATCACTGACTGAAACCTTCCAAGATGGGATCAAAATAAATCTGTCAAAAGACTCATGACAATGAGAGAAATAACCATGAAACAGATACATTATGACATTAAATAAATGAGCAGACTGGAAAATAAATAGTTCATCCAGCAAAATGAGGTATGAAGACAATTCTTTATATTGGTGGTCATTATGTATCAATAAATGGGCCCTGTGTGCAGTGAAGGGTCATGACACACAGAAACAGAGTTTTTGAAATTTACATACAGGTCAAAATACTGAAGGAAGAGGAAACCCACCTCTGTTAACCCTGTGGCCCACTGTATCATGTGATAAGATAAGGACAATCTCTGGCCCTCTGGAGCATTTGGAGAAAATGTTCCTACTTTTGCTTTTATCCCAAGACCTTTTGGGAAATTCCAAAAATTGAGAATGTCATATTCTACATGTGATTGCCTTTTCTGATCCAGAACCACAAGGTCTCCAGCATGATTGATTAGTTGTGTTTTCCTTAAGAAAGGGTGAAGCTAAAAGAGATGCATGCTGTTATCTTACATAATCTCCAGAGAAGTACAACAGAGGAAGAATCAGGAAACATCTCTTATTGATTTTAGTCCCTATTGTGAAAAGCACCTTTAATATAGGTACCAATCACATCAAACAAATAATACCCTAGGATAATGGAAGCATTATTGTGCTTCTAAAACATTCGAATCAGTTCCACTAGAAACTTAGAACCAAGCACTCAGGGTGTGCATAGAGAAAACTTCCCCTTTGTTGAAAATACAGTCATATGCAACTAAGTTTTGAAAAAAGTTAGAGATTCACTATGTAAAATGAATGATTTTATGAGTGATAATTTACATAAAATAAGCATGTTAGAAATTTTCATATCCATTGATACCATCTCTGTCTCTGACTTTTCTGTTGTGTGAAATCTCTGGGATAAATGGACTTTTTATGTTGCAAATTTTCACTGGAAACATTGTATGAACCTTTGCAATACAACTACATAAGGACTTAAAACAGTCTCCTCCTTGCACAGTCTCTCTTGTAGATTTTTCACAAAATAATCTAAAATACATATTGTTTAGTTTGATTACATTTATAATTCTAGGTGTTTGATATTGTTGATGTTATAATACACAACAGTAGCATTACCTGCCAGGGGAAGAATTTCATCTCTTTCTCTTTTCCATGAGACTGAAATTGTACTTGATTGAGCATCATTTCATGCACACTGTGGGCCACAGCATACACTGCATTGTACACATTGTAACTCTCTTCACTCATGATCATGTCAAATATGTTCCCTGGCAAGGATCCCAAGGAGGCATTAGGAAGACAGTTATCCACAATTTTACAATCTTTCCTCAAAAATGAGCAGTTGAAGAATGAGTGCCACAATACATGAAGATAAGTGTCTTGTGGGTATTTGAAAGGATCGGCTGTGTGAATAAAATCTGTAAAATTAATGATCTCCTCCTTATGGTGTGAAAAAATAAGGGCCCCATGCAATGAATCTAACAGCAAATAGTTATCAAATTGGGTATGATCCCAGTGTGAGTTCAGGACCCAGACTTTCCATGTGAGTAATATCTTCTTAATATTTACTATTAAGCTTAATAGGGAATCAGTGTCCCCATAAATAATAATCACATTTGCTGATGGTTCCAGGATCTGCACCTGATTTTTCCAGGATGTGGTCAGAAATGAACCCCTGATGGCTAGGATCATTTCCACAAATGCTATGCAGACTCCATTTTTCTCCATCTCACTTCTCAAATCTGACAGAATCTGGGCACCTTTGTCATCATCTATGATGAACAGCCCAACCCAGTTCCAGTGGAAATGAAGCATCAGTGATACAATGCCAAGTTTCAGAGATGTGTCCTTGGGGGCCACTTGGTACAGGGAAGAAAACTTTCTTTGTTCACTGAGGGTACTATCGAAAGGCCCAAAAGTAAGCTGTAGAGAGAAACAATCAGAAAGAAGAACATGGTCGTGAAAATCAACTCCATTCTACAGCAATGGTTTGAAGCATGTAGGACAATACTGCATTGAAGGTCAAACCTGCCTTCCTATTGGTTTTCCAAAAAGTCCAGAAAATATTCAGAGGTTCAATAGTGTGCTGTCACTACTCCACCCTTTCCCTTCTCTCCATTCTAAGCTAGAAAAATATAGATGCATCACCACCTGTCTGCATCATTTCGCTACCCATTCAGAGTGATTTAAGTTTTCTTGTTTTCCCCACAGCCACCTAAAATGTCACCAAGTAGAGCTGACATCATGTCCTATCCCAGCACCCTCTCTCACCTGTGGATATTTGTAAAGATCCAGCAGTGTCCCTATGTATTCTGATATTGCCCATGATGGTCCTGTAAGTACAGCAGCTGACATGCCCTCTCTTGCACATCTGTAGTTAGTGATGGCATAACCAGGGCCTGAAAATGTACCTATAAGGTTGGCCAGAGTGTATCTTTGACCCTCAGGGACATTCTGGATAATGAATCCCAGTGACATATTTGGTAAAAAATAGGGATTGCTGTTGATCTCCTCAATGGCAAACATCATGGCCAAAATACATTGGTAGTTCCTCAACTTAAACCTGCAGAGACAGTAGAACAATGTTTAGGATGAAGACTCACACCACACAACACGTGGTATGTGTGTAAGTTTAGGGCAGTGGGTTTTACAGTTTGAAATATTCTGTTTCCAAAAGTCCATGTTTAAGTATCTTCCCAGCATTTGCTAGAATTTGATATGGGAGTGTTGTTTCTTTTTCTAGTATTGAAAATAGATTTTTTTCATACAGTATATTCTAATTACAGTCCCCTGCCCCCCGAATAACTCCTCCCAGGTCTCCCCACATCCTTCCTACAGAAGTCCACACCTTTTCTCTCTCATTATAAACCAAGCAGGCATCTAAAAATAATAAGTTAAAATAAAAATAAACAATCCATATCATACAAAACAAACAAACAGAAAAATAAGTGCTAAAGAAAAAAGAACACATAGGGAGGCAGAGGCACAGACATGTTTTAATACACAGAAACCATAAAAACAAAATGTCAGAAACTCGGTCCTTCAAATTTTCTGCTTCACTGAAAAGTCTGCCTGTCTCTAGGCCTGTAGGCTGAAGATGGATGCTCCAGTGTTGCAGAAGAATTTTGGGTGACTGTCCGGACAGTAAGATGTCTCTGTCATGTCTAGGCTGTTTGGAAGCTGTTTGCAATGCACTTTGGTTTCCTTAAATAATATTATGTCTATCAGGGGTCTTTGATGGAGTTGAAGACTAGATAGTTATAGTTGCAGTTTTCCTTAGTTATGATAGAAAGTAGATTATGTGTAAATCTTTGGAGTCACTAAGATGGATGGATGGTGGAGTGCTTTCACTGAATTTGCTAAATGTAAATGGACTGAATATTGTAAACATAATTCTTTTTTTTTTTAAATTTTTATTTTGCAATACAATTCAGTTCTACATATCAGCCACAGATTCCCTTGTTCTCCCCCCTCCCCTCCCTCACCTTCCCCCCAGCCCGCCCCCCATTCCCATCTCCTCCAGGGCAAAGCCTTCCCCACAGACTGAGATCAACCTGGTGGACTCAGTCCAGGTAGGTCCAGTCCCCTCCTCCCAGGCCGAGCCAAGGGACCCTGCATAGGCCCCAGGTTTCAAACAGCCGACTCATGCAGTGAGCACAGGACCCGGTCCCACTGCCTGGATGCCTCCCAAACAGATCAGGCCAATCAACTGTCTCACCCACTCAGAGGGCCTGATCCAGTTGGTGACCCCTCAGCCATTGGTTCATATTTCATGTGTTTCCGTTTGTTTGGCTATTTGTCTCTGTGCTTTATCCGACCTTGGTCTCAACAATTCTCGCTCATATAAACCCTCCTCATTCTCGTTAATTGGACTCCCAGAGATCCACCTGGGGCCTAGTCATGGATCTCTGCATCCAGATCCCTCAGTAGTTGGATGAGGTTTCTAGCACGACAATTAGGGTGTTTGGCCATCCCATCACCAGAGTAGGTCAGTTCGGACTGTCTCTCGACCATTGCCAGCAGTCTGTTGTGGGGGTATCTTTGTGGATTTCTGTGGGCCTCTCTAGCACTTTGTTTCTTCCTATTCTCATGTGGTCTTCATTTACCATGGTCTCCTATTCCTTGTTCTCCCTCTCTGTTGTTGATCCAGCTGGGATCTCCCACTCACCCAAGCTCTCTTTCCCTCGACCCTCGCCCTTCACTAACCCCACTCATGTCCAGGCTGTTCATGTAGATCTCATTCCATTTCTCTGTCATTGGGCGATCCCTGTGTCTTTCTTGGGGTCCTGTTTTTCAGGTAGCCTGCCTGGTGATGTGAGTAGCAGTCCAGTCATCCTTGTTCCACATCTAGTATCCTGTTATGAGTGAGTGTAAACATAATTCTTACTTGATAACTTTTTGTTGTATTTAGTTATACTAAGTTAAAGTTAAAACCTTTCTTTTATTTAGATAAAAATGGGGAAATGTTGTAGAGTAATATATTAAGGTATTTTACTTTGGTTTGTGTTGCAGTTGTTTAACTCTGTGAATCTGTGTTACTTTGCCTTTCTAAAACATCTCACGGTCTAGTAAGATGACTGAATGACTATAAAAAAGTCAGAAACTCTAATATGCACACAAAAGACATATAAGGTTGAAAAAAATTAACCTCAGAAAAACACCATTGAGCTTTTAATTTTTGCTGATCTACTACTGATCTTGGGGCCCGCCCTTAAGAATACTTTGTAGCCCTGAGACAGAGTCTGCCAGCACCAATTGGACTAAAAGATAAGTCTTTGTCCTCACAGCCCAGCCTGTAGGCTTTGAGTCTAGAGGCACAACACTGCACCCACACACCACCACCCATTGCAGCCCCAGTAACAGGCCTGCAGGCAAGTCTTTTGCAGACAGGTTGGACTACCACCATTCCCTACCAGATCCTGTAACCTAAAAGCCCTCCTACCCCTCCATAGACATATGAAACAAAATATTCCATAATTAAACCAGATTTAAACAACACCTATTCACACATCCATCTTTACAAAAAGCACTAGAAGGAAAAATCCAAACTAAAGAAGGTAGATACACACATGAAAACATAGGTAATAGATAATCACACACTAACAAATACCAAAAAAAGGGAAACACACAATACTACCACAAAAAATAACAGGAATCATGATCCCTGACCTCAAGCTCTACTATAGAGCTACAGTAATATAAACAGCTTGGTACTGGCACAAAAACGAACATGTGGACCAATGGAATCGAATTGAAGACCCTGACATTAATCTGCACACCTATGAACATATAATTTTTGACAAAGAAGCCAAAAGTGCACAATGGAAAAAAGAAGCATCTTCAACAAATGGGGCTGGCAAAAATGGATATCAATATTAGAAGGCTGCAAATAGATCCATATCTATCACCATGCACAAAACTTAAGTCCAAGTGGATCAAGGACCTCAACATAAATCCAGCTATTCTGAACCTGCTAGAAGAGAAAGTAGGAAGTAGTTTTGATCGCATTGGCATAGGAGACCACTTCCTAAATAGAACACCAGTAGCACAGACACTGAGAGAAACAATCAATCAATGGGACCTCTTGAAACTGAGAAGCTTTTGTAGAGCAAAGGATACGGTCAAGAAGGCAAAGCAACAGCCTACAGAATGGGAAAAGATCTTCACCAACCCCACATCTGACAGAGGACTGATATCCAGAATATATAAGGAACTCAAGAAATTAGACATCAAAATGCCCAACAGTCCAATTAAGAAATGGGCTATAGAACTCAACAGGGAATTCTCAACAGAGGAAACTCAATGGCTGAAAGACATTTAAGGAATTGCTCAACATGCCTAATCATCAGGGAAATGCAAATCAAAACAACTCTGAGATACCACCTTAGGCCTGTCAGAATAGCTAAGATCAAAAACACTGAAGACACCTTATGCTGGAGAGGATGTGGAGTAGAGAGAACTCTCCTCCACTGCTGGTGGGAATGCAAGCTTGTACAACCACTTTGGAAATCAATATGGCGATTTCTCAGAAAATTGGGAATCCATCTCCCCCAAGATCCAGCTATACCACTCTTGGGCATATACCCAAGGAATGCTCAACCACACCACAAGAGCACTTGTTCAGCTATGTTCATATCAGCATTGTTTGTAATAGCCAGAACATGGAAACAACCTAGATGCCCTTCAAC
The DNA here is from genome assembly GCF_949786415.1 of Peromyscus eremicus. Taxonomy (NCBI): domain Eukaryota; kingdom Metazoa; phylum Chordata; class Mammalia; order Rodentia; family Cricetidae; genus Peromyscus; species Peromyscus eremicus. Next base: position 183,021,090 of record NC_081416.1, read on the forward strand.
TGAAGAATGGATAAATAAAATGTGGTACATATACACAATGGAATACTACTCAGCAGAGAAAAACAATGACATCATGAGGTTTGCAGGCAAATGGATGAATCTAGAAAAAATCATCCTGAGTGAGGTAACCCAGACTCAGAAAGACAAACATGGTATGTACTCACTCATAGGAGGATATTAGATGTGGAACAAGGATGACTGGACTGCTACTCACATCACCAGGGAGGCTACCTGGAAAACAGGATCCCAAGAAAGACACGGGGATTGCCCAATGACAGAGAAATGGAATGAGATCTACGTGAACAGCTTGGACATGAGTGGGGGTAGTAAAGGGCGAGGGTCAAGGGAAAGAGAGCTTGGGGGAACGGGAGATCCCAGCTGGATCAACAACAGAGAGGGAGAACAAGGAATAAAAGACCATGATAAATGAAGACCATGTGAGAATAGGAAGAAGCAAAGTGCTAGAGAGGCCCACAGAAATCCACAAAGATACCCCCACAACAGACTGCTGGCAATGGTCGAGATACAGCCCGAATTGACTTACTCTGGTGATGGGATGGCCAAACACCCTAATTGTTATGCTAGAAACCTCATCCAACTACTGAGGAATCTGGATGCAGAGATCCATGGCTAGGCCCCGGGTAGATCTCTGGGAGTCCAATTAACGAGAATGAGGAGGGTTTATATGAGCGAGAATTGTTGAGACCAAGGTTGGATAAAACACAGGGACAAATAGCCAAACGAATGGAAACACATGAATTATGAACCAATGGCTGAGGTCACCAACTGGATCAGGCCCTCTGAATGGGTGAGACAGTCGATTGGCTTGATCTGTTTGGGAGGCATCCAGGCAGTGGGACCGGGTCCTGTGCTCATTGCATGAGTCGGCTGTTTGAAACCTGGGGCCTATGCAGGATCTCTCGGCTCGGCCTGGGAGGAGGGGACTGGACCTACCTGGACTGAGTCTACCAGGTTGATCTCAGTCCGCGGGGAAGGCTTTGCCCTGGAGGAGATGGGAATGGGGAGCGGGCTGGGGGGAAGGTGAGGGGGGCCGGAGGGGGGAGAACAAGGGAATCCATGGCTGATATGTAGAGCTGAATTGTATTGTAAAAAAAAAAGGAATTAAAAATCACTGGTCATTAATATTCCTTAATGTCAATGGACTCAATTCAGCTATAAAAAGACACAGGCTAGCGGAATGAATACAAAACCAGGATCCATCTTTCTGCATACAAGAAACACATCTCAACTTTAATGACAGACATTAACTCAGAGTAAAAGCCTGGGAAAAGACTGTCCAATCAAATGGACTTAAGAAGCAAGCTGGTGTACTTATCCTAATATCTAACAAAATAGACTTTAAACTAAAATCAGTCAAAAGAGATCAGTAAGGACATTACATATTTATCACAAGAAAATTACACCAAGATGAAGTTTCATTTATGCCCCAAATTTATTTATTTATTATGAAAGTTCATCTGAACATTTATGCCCCAAATACAAGAGCACCCACATTCGTAAAAGAAACATGAATAAAGTTTAAATCATACATCAAATCCCACACATTAGTAGTGAGAGACTTCAACACCCTACTCTCACCAAAGGACAGGTCTGCCAGACAGAAACTTGACAGAGAAATGAGTGAATTAAGAGATGTTATGACTCAAATAGACTTAATAGTTATCTACAGAACATTCCACCCTAAGAAAAAAGAATATACCTTCTTCTCAGAACCCTATGGAAACTTCTCTAAAATTGACCACATGCTTGGACAAAAAGAAAATCTCAACAGATAAAAAAATTGGAATAACCTCCTGTATTTTATCTGACCACCATGCCTTAAAGTTAGATTTCAAAAACAAAAATTACACAAAGCCTACAATAACATGGAAACTGAATTATGCCCAAGTGAATCACCACTGGGACAAGGAAGAAATAAAGAAAGAAATTAAAGATACTCTAGAATTCAACTTAAATGAATGTACAACATAGCCCAACTTATGGGACACTACAAAAGAAGTGCTAAGAGGAAAATTCATAGCACTAAATGCCCACAAGTAAGAAGATGGAGAAATCTCACACTAGCAACTTAACAGCACATGTGAAAGTTCCAGAACAAAAAGAAGCAAATTCACCCAGGAGGAATAAATGCTAGCAAATAATAAAATTGAGGGCCAAATCAATAAAATAGAAACAAAGAGAACAATACAAAGAATCAACAAAGCAAAGAGCTGGTTGTTTGAGAAAATCAAGACAGACTAGTCTTTATCCAAACCTTTTGAGTCAGAGAGAGAAAGAACACCCAAATTAACAAAATCAGAAATGAAAAGGGAGACATAACAACAGACAACAAAGAAATCCAGAGAATCATCAGGTCACTTCAAAAACCTGTACTTCACAAAATTGGAAAATATAAAAGAAATGGACAATTTTCTGGATAAGTACCACATACCAAAGTTAAATCAAGACCCGATAAACAATTTAAATAGACTAATAACCCCTAAGGAAATAGAAATGGTCATTAAAAGTCGTCCAATCAAAAAGAGGCCAGGACCAGATAGTTTCAGTGCTGAATTCTACCAGAATTTTAAAGAAGAGCTAATGCTAATATTCTTCAAATTTTTCCACACAATAGAAAAAGAAGGAATGTTACCAAATTCTTTTTGTGAGGCTACAGTTACCCTGATACCCAAAACAAATAAAGACACAACAAAGCAAGAGAATTACATACCAATCTCCCTCATGAACATTGATGCAAAAATACTAATTTTTTAAAATATTGGCAAACTCAATTCAAGAATATATTAAAAAAATAATCCACCATGACCATGTAGGCTTCATTCCAGGGATGCAAGGATGGTTCAACATATGAAAATCTGTCAATGAAATACACGATATAAACAAACTGAAAGAAAAAAATACACATGATCATCTCATTAGATACTGAAAAACCCTTTGACAAAATCCAACACCCCTTCATCATAAAGGTCCTGGGGAGATCAAGAATACAAAAAACATACCTAAACATAATGAGGGCAATTCTCAGCAAACCGACAGCCAATATCAAATTAAATGGAGAGAAACTCAAAGCGATTCCACTAAAATCAGGAACAAGGCAAGGCTGTCCACTCTCCTCATATTTATTTAATATAGTACTTGAAGTTCTAGCTAGAGCAATAAGACAAGAAAAGGAGATCAAGGGGATACAAATCGGAAAGGAAGGAGTCAAACTTTCACTATTTGCAGATGATATGATAGTATACATAAGTGATGAAAAAATATCTTACCAGGGAACTCCTACATCTCATAAACACCTTTAGTAATGTGGCAGGATACAAGATTGACTCAAAAATCAGTAGCCCTCCTATATACAAATGATAAATGGACTGAGTAAGAAATCAGAGAAACATCACCCTTTACAATAGCCACAGGTAATAAAAAGTACCTTGGGTAACACTTACTGAGCAAGTGAAGGAACTGTAAGACAAGGACTTTAAGTCTCTGAAGAAAGAAATTGAAGAAGATGTCAAAAAATGGAAAGATCTCCCATGCTCATGGATAGGTAGGAATAACATAGTAAAAATGGCAATCTTACCAAAAGCAATCTACAGATTCAGTGCAGTCCCCATCAAAATCCCAACACAATTCTTCACAGACCTGGAAAGAACAACACTCAACTTCATATGGAAAAACAAAAAACCCAGAATAGCTTAAAGAATCCTGTACAATAAAGCAACCTCTGGAGGCATCACCATCCCTGACCTCAAGCTCTACTGTAGAGCTATAGTAATAAAAACATCTTGATATTGGCATAAAATCTGACATGTGGACCAATCGAATGGAATTGAAGACCCTGATATTAATCTGCACACCTATGAACACCTGATTTTTGACAAAAAGCCAAAACTGTACAATGGATATAAGAAATTATCTTCAACAAATGATGCCATTATAACTGGATGTCAACATGTAGAAGATTGCAAATAGATCCTTATCTATCACCGTGCACAAAACTCAAGTCCAAGTGGATGAAATACCTCAACATAAATCCAGCTATACTGAACTTAATGATAGAAGAAAAAGTAGGAAGTAATCTTGAATGTATTGGCACGCTAGACCACTTCCTAAATGTAACGTCAGTAGCACAGACACTGAGAGCAACATTAGTAAATGGGACCTCTTGAAACCAAAAAGCTTTCATAGGGCAAAGGACATGGTCAATAAGACAAACATGATATCCTACAGAATGGGAAAAGGTCTTCACCAATCCCACATCTGACAGAGGGCTGAACTCCAAAATATATAAAGAATTCAAGAAACTAGACATCAAAATACTGAACAATCGAACTAAAAATGAGCTACAGAGCTAAACAGAGAATTCTCAACAGAAGAATCACAAATGGCTGAAAGATATTGAAGGAACTGCTCAGCATCCTTAGTCTTCAGGGAAATGCAAATCAAAATAACTCTGAGATACCATTGTACACCTTTCAGAATCTTGTTTAGAGCAACCAATAGCCTTGGCAGTAGCTGGGGTGTTTGGGCATTTCCATAGGGCACATTTGGCCAACAATTCAATTAACCTATTCCCAGATCTATAAGTTTCATTTTGTGTTAAGAAATGTCTAGTTGTGACTGTGACTCCCCTTTTATTTGTATGTATGTGTGTTTTAAGAAGCTTCTACTGTATTGTTTTCATATGACTAAAATGGCGCTTTGTTTCATTTCTTTAGGATGTTGTAGTACCCCAGGCTCTCAATAACTTGAGCTCCAAGAGGGATTAATGTAGTTGCTTTGTTCCTGTGATAAATTCTGACCAAAAATTAGGATGAGATCTTCAAATATTCTGCTATTCAACTTGCAATCTGCTCAACTACAAGAAATAAATGTTTCTTTGTCAAGCTGCCAGTTACTAGGACACTGCTTAATTCAAGAACATCAGGTTATTCAACATGTCTGAACAACACTTGACATTTCTATAACAGTTCATTATTATATGAGTGTTTGTGTAATATGTGTACTTATTACTCTGTGTGGTGTGTGTACACAAATGGATGCTAGACTAAAAACAACTTGATATGGACATCATCATCATGCACCTTATTTAATACTATGTTTTTTTGTAGCTCATGTGATGACAGCAATTCTCCTGCCTCTGTGGCTCATTTCAACAAAAGAGCAACAGGTTTACACAAATTCACTGTAATTCCCTATTCCCCATTTACAATATGCAGATGTAAACTCAGTCCTCACAGTTGGAATGCCAGAGTGTTAACTTCTGATCTATTTACTCATTCTCTTAATATTAGTCACTAGGAAAGAAAAATAACTTACACTCTGTAATGACCAAATGTCCACACACATGGGGGAATATTATGGCATTTCACGTGAAAAATATGAGTCATAAAGTTTTGTTTCATTGGGGTTGTGTTTTGTAAATCATTCTTTGATTTGTGTGCCAAAGTTCATTCCCATACTTTTGACATACTTTTAGTGATTCATGAATATGCAATGCTATTTTCTTCATTTTGGTATGCTCTGTAGAAAAGGAGATGAGTAACTTCTTAAACTCATGAGACAATAGAGCAGGTCTGGCATCTGTGTGTACAGAATGATTCAGAGGAACCCTGGCTGTTTAGTAACAATTTAAACCCATAAAAACTAACTACTGAGATAGTTATGATATGAATCAGTGCATAATTATGGAAAGGCAGCGATATTTGGAAGAAATACTAGAACAGGATAAATAAAATTATATGCAAGTCAGTTAGGAATATAAAATAGTAAATGTGTATCACACTTTTTGTCTAACAGTATGAACACAGGGCTTGGGAGAGAGCTCACTAGGGAAAGGGCTTGCCATTCCAGAATGAGGACGTGAGTTTGATCCCTCATGTTTCACTCAGAGCACAGTAGTGAATACTTTCAGTTCCAGTTTTGGAGCTATGGGTCGGGTGGATCCCTAAATCTTGCTCTCATATTTGTTTAGCCATTTCAGTAAACTCTATGACAGTGTGAGACTATGTCCCTAGAATGTGGCTGGGTCCACAAGGAATACAACATAGGTTGATGCTGTCACCCACATTCTGGAACATACTTGTGTATGTACACTGGCACAAATGTGCATCTACACCAATGCCACCTTCTAACAAAAATATCGACCCCACCACCAATGAAAGACAATCTTACAGCAAAAGCATGGAAATGGTAATCCAAGCAGAAAGGGCAAGAAACCAGAAGGATAATATATTCAAATGATATTACCCATAGATCAGTAGGACAAATTAAAGCATAAAGTGCCACCCACATACTTAGAATATTGTGCTTCATCATGGCAGTGCAAGAATTGCTGGGAAGCAGTGGCACATGCCATTAATCCCAGCACTAGGGAGACAGAGCCAGGCAGATCTCTGTGAGTTCTAGGCCAGTCTGGTCTACAGAGTGAGATCCAGGACAGGCAACAAAACTACAGAGAGAAACCCTGTCTCAAAAAAAAAAATGAAGAAGAAGAGGGAGGAGGAGGAGGAGTGGAGGAAGAGGAGGAAGAGGAGGAGGAGGAGGAGGAGGAGGAAGAGGAGGAGGAGGAGGAGGAGGAGGAGGAGGAGGAGGAGGAGGAGGAGGAGAAGAAGAAGAAGAAGAAGAAGAAGAAGAAGAAGAAGAAGAAGAAGAAGAAGAAGAAGAAGAGCAAGAAATGTCAACTATGTCAACTAGACCAAGTACTTTCTTCCATGTGATTGTGGGGCAACTAGACCATAACAAAGTTGAAGTTTATCCCTAGTTTCTCATCCCACGGTAAAAATCAACTCAAAACATGTCAAAAAAATGAACATAAAAATGGGAAACACATCTAGACATCTTTTGTTCACTTTTGTAGAAGTAAAAGTCACAGGAAACAAAACAGGACTTGACAATGGTTTTCCAGTAATCTCAAAAAGTCTTTGGAGTTGAGTTAGAAGGTACCTAGACCAGTGAACACCTGCAGAAAAGGAAGTGCTTTTCAAACTCTTCCTCAATCAAAGAATCATATCAGAGTCCCTAACACAGTTGTAACACCCAGTAACAAGAATCCCCAAATAGTTGAATTGAGGAGATGTTATGTGAAGGAAGAGTTACCAAAGTAGAAACTCAATTGTTGCACCAGTTTTCCATCCCACCAGCAGTGAATAAGTTTCCCTTTTCCCCAGATCTGTGGTCCTGTGTCCTCCTTTGTTTTTAGGAGTGTGCATAGCAGCTTTTAGCATTATGAAAGCTAGCCAGCAATGTTCCAGCTTCCTGTTCCTCTCCAGTTTGATTTTTCTATATTCATTGACTCAAATATGTTTTCTTCAGAAATGGGGCCTTACCATTAAGTTTCTGACGGTAAACAAGAGCAATAGTAATACTCTGTAATCGTTGGGTCTTATGTTGATGTCACCGATACATGAAATTTGAGTTTGCATAGGTGGAAATACAGGAATAAATTTTCCTTATCCTACTCAGTAGTGATTCATTATGGCTGGCACTTCTTAAAAAAATTTCCATATTTTGACCAATAGTAGTGTTCTCTCTTTGACAAAAATCAGGTGACTGTATGAGTGTGGATTTATATGTTTTTATGTATTCTCAATTCTATTCCGTTGGTCAATAAGTCAGTTTTTATGCCATGCCCACTCTGTTTTTATAGGTGTAGCTCTAATAATAACATGAAATCTGGGGTTACGACTCCTTCTGCAGTGTTGTTATTGGTCAGGATTGTTTTTGTCTATATTTAGTCTTTTTGTGTTTCCACAGTAAAATTAAAATTATTCTTCAATTTCTGTGATAACTGACACTGGAAATTTTGATGAGGGTTTCCTTGAATCTGGAGATTGGTTTTGGTAGGATGGGTATTTCACAATAATTAATGTTACCAATCTATGAGTTTAATAGGTCTTTCATCATCTGATATTGTAACAGGGCCCCAGACCTAAAAACAACTGACTCCATCATGGAAGTACCTTTCAGACTGTAAATCTCAGCATGTAGACAGCACCACCTACCAAAACTAAAACAAAGATGTAATATGTCAAACCCACATAGTTCCGAGATAGTCTCAAAACATACTCATCTTGCTTTTTTGCTCCTGTAGTTCTGCTTCTGACTAACTGTTCTTGTTGACTGAAGTGTGTCAATGGAGAATATGGTTTTTGTGCTTAACAGCTCACCAGGAGAAGACTTTGGGCTACACTGTGATCCCAAACAACTGGTGCAGTCCTGTCCAGCTAATAAAGACTTCATTTGGCTTAAACCTGAGTCTGAGAAGACTTCTCTAGTGAATACCACACAACAGAATCTATTTTAAATCTTTCATTGTCTTAAAGATTTTATTACATCTGTCTTTCACCCCCTTGGTTACTCTTATCCACTGATACTTTATTTGGGGAGTTATTTTTAGAGGGATTGGTTTCTTGACTTCTTTCTCAGTATGTTTAGCATTTGTCCATCACATCTTCTGTGAGGCTTTTGTATCCTGCTGTGCTACCGAATGTCTATATCAAGTGTATAGATTTCTGAGACAGTCTTCGGGATCTTTTTTTGTATTTCACTACATCATCTGCAAGTAAAGATGCTTTGATTCTTTTCCTATCTGTAACCTCTCTGATTCTATCATTTCCCTTATTTCTCTTGGTAGGCATACAAGTTCTATGTTAAACAGAAGTGGTGAGGATGGACATCCTTGTCTTTTTCAGAAGTTTATTGAAACATATTCAGTTATTTTTTATATCTGTTGATGATGGCTGTGGGTTTATTATATGTTGCTTTTATAGTACTAAGGTACATTCGTTGTATCCCTCTTTTCTCCTGGACTTTTATCATGAAATGGTGTTGGATTTTATCAGAGGCCTTTCATCCATTTAATCAGCTCATCAACTTTTCCTTTACTTTAGTCTGTTCATATGATGTCTTAGATTAATTAATTTAGGGATGTTCAAACAGCCTAACATGTCTTGGATGAGAAAACAAGATTATGCCATATAACCATTTTGGTGTGTTCTGGAACTTAGTTTTCAAGCATTTGATTTGTGTCTATGTTCTTCAGACATTAACCTATTAATTTTCCATTTTTTTGGTAGGGTCTTTATATATTTTTGAAATCAGAGTAATACTACCTTCATAAAGTGTATGTTCCTTCTTCTCCTTTTTTGATATATTAGTGTAAGATCTTCTTTGAAAGCTTTGTACAATTTTGCACTGACTCCATCTGATCAATTAATGTTTTGATCACACTGGATGTTATGGGTCTATTTAACTTAATAATATCATCTTGATTTAATGTTGGTAGAAAATATGTGTATCTGGAAATTTACCCATTTCTTAAATCTTACCCAATTCAGAGGAACATATATGTTTTTAAATGTCTCTTTACAGTTCTCCAAATATCCTCAGTGTCTGTTATAATGTCTTCCTTCCATCACTAATTGTATTATTGTGGTTATTATTACAATAGCATTATAATTATTATAAAATATAAAATAATATAGTTATTATAAAGTTTATTAATTTTGATTGCTTATGTTTTTGTTAATTGGCTCAAGTTTTGTCAGCCTTTTATCTCTAGTTTCATTCATTCTTTGTGTTGATTTTTCCATTTGTAGGTCATTAATTTCTGACCTGATTTTGGTGATTTCTTCCCTCTTGCCTTTATGAACTGTGATTTGTTCTTATATTTTCAAGTCTTTCAGGTGTCTCATCAAGTTATTAATTTGTGATATCTCAAAATTTCTGATATGGGTTCACAGTGCCCAAAACTTTCCTCTTATGACCATTTTCCCTTTTCCCACAGGTTTTGGTTTCTAGTGATTCAATTTTCACTCAACTCTTAGAATTTTACAAGTTCCTTTTTTATTTCTTCCTTCAATTGAGATTGATTCAGTTTTACATAACTTAACTTCCATAAATTTATTATTTCACTCTTTTCTTTTGTTGTTTCTATCCTGTTCCAGTCCATGGAGGACTGATAGAATTCAGGATGTGATTTTATTTTTCTGTATTTCAGAGACTTACTTTTACTGTAATATGTGGTCTATTTTGCAGAACGTTCTATGAACTGCAAGGAAGAATGTGTATTCTTTACCTTTAATTGCAATGTTCAATAGGCATATGTTGCATCTATTTGATTTTGCAGAACACCAATTGTAGAGGACCACAAAAAAGCTTTACAACGTAATAAAATAGTAGTGACAGTTAGTATACAGAGCCACAGAAGGATGCAGAAAGCTGCAAATGAAAAAGATGAAATCACAATTAAAGGGAGACCCATCAGAATAGCAGCAGATTTTCAGTAGAAGATAGAAAGCCAGAAGGGATGGTTGTTTTACAAGTCATGAAATCAGCACCAATGCTCCAGCAGACTAATATAAAAAGCAAAACTGCCACTCATAGTAAGAGGGAAAGGTAGATTTTTCATGACAAAAGAGGTTGAAGGAAATTATTACCACTAAACCAGTTCTGCAAAGGAAACAGGAAGGAATAGTTAGATCTGAAGAAAAGGCTAAATATATCCGAGATGGCTGGGAACAATGAACAATTCCAGAACACTGAATAATACACTTCTAATAGAACAATTAAAAACAACAACAACAAATGAAAGGAATTAATACATATCATCCAATAATAACTCTTAATATTTATGATCTCATGGACAACACAAATAGATTGAATCAGAAAAGAATACCCAGGATTTTTCTGTCTCCAAAAACACAATTCACAACCATGATAGACCTCAATTAGAGTTAAACGATGGAAAAAGGATCCCAAGCAAATGCAAGTAAAAAGTTAGCATGCATAACTCTTAAGGTGTGACAACTAAGGCATCAAACAAATCCTACTCAGAAGAAATAGTGACGCATATTTTTTACTCATTAAAGAAAAAAATCTAGCAACAGGGCGTTACAGTTCTAATCATGTACACATTAAACATAGGAGTCCCCAAATTCCTTAATGAAACAGTATTACATTCAAAAGCACAGATCAACCCCAAAACAGAGATGGTGAGTGACTTCAATTCCCCAATTTCAGCAACAAACAAGTAATACAGAACAAAAAACATAAATAGTCAAAGAACATCATAAGTCAACTCCATCTTTATATTGAACACACCTAGTGCATTTCTAAACCTCTAGATAGCTGATGAGTTTAGAGAAATTACTGCTTGTCCACTATGCATATAGCAGCCTTCAATAACACACCCACATGAAACAATAGTTTCAAAATGCCTTCAAAATATGGGCATTCTGGCCCAGAAACTTTATTTTATACAAACCAATGGGCTATGATGCTCAAAATCTTGAGAAGACAGTTTCAACACGAAACATATTTGTTTAAAAGCTTTAAAAATTCTATAGAGCTCAGATGATGTAAATAAGGACTCCTTTAGGTTTCTATGCATTATGTATACATCGATGCAAAAACAATGGGAGAATGTTTCTCTGTTCTACTGTGAGCACACAGATGTGGAGCTTGGCATTTTGTTCTCATGGAAACCAAGATACAAATACACTGTGGGCAACTACATAGGATTTTATATCCTCCCCCACAATTATTAAATATAAATTTTTATTTAAAGGTATTCACAAACTGTTTTGTTTTATTTGGTCTACTTACAAAGTATTACTTCTACTTAAGAGTATCAAGAAAGATTTTTCTAAAAGAATGCTATTGTTAAATATATAAATGTTTCTTTGGGTTTTCTTAAACTTTCTATATAGTACAAGCCTGCCTTGAAAATCTCTCTGTGCCAAACAAATGTTCAGATTATAGGTGTGCACCACCACAATATCCAGCAACATACTTGGTTTGGATAGCACATGGTTCATGGTTTGCCAGAAAAGGTATAATTATTATGATTAAAGTTGAAAGGAGGACATATTAAACTTCATAATTTAATCATTGTACATTTTTACATATGATGAATTATCATCCTCTATCCCATAAATAGATATTGATGTCATGATGATAAATATATTCAAAATTTGCTTAAATTTTTATGAGCTTGTATAATATTACTGAGAACTATGGGAATTCAAAGCTTACAGAAATCAGTACAAATAATTGAGGATTAAACAGAAAGGGTATGCCATTACTGAAAAACATAGTTTTGATAATTAATAAATATTAATATTTTAAGAAGTATGACAATGGTGTGAGAATTCATAGACTGATCAGTAGGAAAAGCAGAAAACGATCAACTTACTGTGTGGGTTGCTAAGTGTTTCCAGCCTCACATAACTTGCACTCTATAGCAAAAGAGATTCAATAAATATTTACTCTCCTGAATAAAATGGATGAAGGTAACTCAGTGTACAACTTGATATTCACCTAATCTTTTTATTTTTCAGCAAAAACACAATCATTGAAAGTCTGAATTATTATGGAAGGAAAATGCTGTAATATAATTAACATGCTTTTCCCCCTGTTAGGGATTCATGATCAAAGGTGAACAAAAATAAAAGATAAACAGACAGTGAATACCCTAACTGTCATCATAGAGCCTTCATCCAGTAGCTGATGTAAGTAGATGCCGAGATCCAGAGCCAAGCACCAGGCCAAGCTCCAGGAGACCATTCAAAGAGAGAGAAAAGTGGAATTCTATGAGCAAGGTGCATCAAGATCATGATAGGGACAGAGATAAACAAACAAAACTAGTGGGAACTCATGAACCTCAGACCAACAGCTGTGAAGCCTCCATGGTACCGGAGTAAGCCCTCTGCATAAGTGAGACGGTTGTGTAGCTTGATCTGCTTAACAGGCCCCTTGGCAATAGGATCAGGATCCATCCTTGGCACATGAGCTGCCTTTTTGGAGCATACTACCTATGGTGGGACAACTTGCACAGCCTTGATTCAAAGGGAGGGGGAAGGACATGCTTCTACTGCCTACACCAGGCTCTGCTGACTCCCTATGGGAGGCCTTACCTTGTTGGAGGAGGATTTGGGGGCTAGGGAGAGAGGTGGAAGGCTGAAAGTGCGGGTGGAGGGAAGAGAGGGGGAATCTGTGGTTGATATGCAAAATATATTAAAAATTCCTTAATAAAAAGATAAATAGACTTTGTACAATGAAAAGTTCTTGTTTTTTACACCTTCGGGATGATATATTGTAAATATTTAAAATAAACCTTACAGTCTAAAATATTTTCAAATAATCTGTAATTAGATATTTATGTCCTTCAATTTGAAAAAGACTGAAAAATGGTGAATATCCATAGTATATTAGAAAAAATCTTAAAATCTGACTTTTCATATTCATCTAGTACATGAATTGTTTCAAGTTATTGATACAAAAACGCACACATAACTGATACAATGCAGCTTGGACATACTAAGTCAGCTGTATTTCTGAGTTAGTATTAAGGAAAAGCATTCCCATACACAGTGAAAGAAACTGTCTGTCATTATTGCTTTGCAGGGAAATTAACCACCATGCACAAAAGATTCTATAGTGTGCATCAACATGTGCTTATGTAGATTAATCTGCTTCAATCAGATGGTAGACATGTTTTGTATCTATTAGACATTATTCTGTACCTATCAAATTTTTACTTACCATCTTTCAACAAGAAAGTAAAATCCAGTTAGAAAATTAGTCCACACAAAAACTAGAGAAATAGAAAAATAATGCTGGCCGCACAACTCATGATCTTTTGTAGTTATGACAATGAAGATAAATATACTTATAGTGCTACCATTGGAACATGAGGAAATTTAACTGGAGAAGGACAGAACAATACGCTTTTCTAATTACATACATACTTTCCCACACCTGTGTAAAAAGTTTATCAAAAGCATGAAAACAATTGTGATCCTTGCAGTGTGTATAGTTGCATGTGCCTCACTCTCTATGCAAAGCAATGAAAATGTGTTGTCTAATCAAACATGTTGGTTTTTATAGCTTTTATAATTGCAAATATACTTTAGTTTTATTTTTATATATCATAAGATATAAAATCAAATTTACACAGCATTCTCTTCACTTACATATTAGACAACCCAGCCACAGAAAACTCTCATTATTACAGTCCCATTGCAGGCATGGGGTTGCTGCTGTATAAGCTGAAGAGGGACTTAAGCTGATTCACAGTGTTGTCTGAGCTGCTGAGATTGGAGAACAGAGAAGAAGATGAGGAACAGGGAGGAACAGGGACACCATCTGCAGTAAAGCAGACAAATCTCCTTCCTGCATAAGGTCAAATGTCTGGTAGACCATACAGCTTCTTAACCTAACTTGAAGTAAGAAATGATCCCTGGAGCCAGTAGACTCTTCCACAGAATATTTTATCTTTTAAAAATTTCCCTGTGTCTTCATTGTATCAAATTAAGAATTAACCTATTACAACATTCTTCATGTAAAATGACATTCCCCACTTAAACATTTTCTCTCTCACTGCTCTCCACAGCCACATTTCAGCAGACACAGTATTGCCATACTGACAATTATTCATCTTCAGTCCTATGTTTATTTTAGGTGATTTTCCACCCATTGCCTCCAACCTAACTCTTGAATATGTATTTCCATGTTGCCTTTGTTGAGTTCAGACTTGAGAGCAAGCTGCACTTCTCATTTTCAGACACTTATTGTGTGATTACCCACAGCTATGAGCATGTCAGCTTGGGTAGAACATCCTTGACTTCTTCTAAACCCTAACACACGATTGTTTATCTTTAGCAGGACCTAAGATACTCAGTTAGACTTGTCTGACACTGTGTTTTAATCTTGTATGTTTGAGAATAACTAAAAGCAGTATTCCAAGGTCTCATCACATTAAGGAGCACATGGAAACAGATTCATAATAATGAAGAAGTATACATTGCATTTTCTTGGAAATAACAGGTAAGCATCTAATTTGTCAGATAATACAATTATTAGAAGTCAGATAAAAGAATCTGAGATAGATGAAGGCATTTCTAAAGCAGAAAGTTGGTCCCAGTGTCTAATTCTGACATGTCTGCTCTCAAATCTTCAGCAGCAAAATCAGATAACACTTGTCACTCACACACAACAAAATCGCTGATCACTAACTTCAGTGGCATTCATTTCTTCTCACAGGAGCACAGCTAGACTTCTAGAGTCCCATCAAATACTCTATCATCCTTCTATTATCTAATCCACCTACAGTAGAGCTAATATTGAAAACATCCAAATCCTGAGGAGTTATGGGCTTAGCTGAGAATATGGAGGATATTCCCAGTGTCTACTGTAGAAAAGAAAATGAATAAAACCCAAACTCGCATTTCCCCCTTGAAAGCCCGAGATGAGTCACTAAGAAGACAGCACCACAGAGGAGATCTAGGAATGGAAGAGGGAAATACTGATGTTGGAATCCATACTTCCCCCAAGACATATGAATGCCAAATTTAGATAATGAATAAATGGAAAAAAGACATACTCAACCATAAAATCTCTGTTAAATTTAATCATCCGCCAATCAATTGTTTTGTTGAGTGGATAAACAGCATATGCAGGAAAAAAACCAGTAATCATCACATTTCCTTTATCAATTAATCGGTAATTCATTCTGACTAAGCACTCACTGCTTCTGTAGGAGCACAGAAGAATAGGAATCTGTAGAAAGAAAGAGATAAAAATCCAAGAGAACAGCATATCAACAAAGTAACTGGACATTCATGAGCATGATAATGTGTACTCCAAGCATCCAGCGTGAATATACATAGCTCATATGTGAGTGCATGTTTGTTTAGAATTTTATTGGTGACTGGAGCTATCCCTTGAATCATCTCAAGTTTTTCCTGACAAGACTCTTCACTCCTCTGTGGAATTATTCAATAATTTCTTCCCTCAGGCTTTGCATCTCAGGCCCCACATTAACAATCACAAGACTGATGAAAAACATTTTTTAAATCTTGTCCAGCCAAAGGCAGTATGACTTCATCCAAGATCAAAGAGAACCTGTCCCAAGGCATGAAATTCTCTTGTTGGATTTAGTCACTAATGTGAACCAAGAAACTTCTTTTGAGAAAGCCATTTATGATGATACAAACATGTGAAACCAGATGAAGCAATACTAGATGAAAGGGAAAAGGATCAGAATAGGCCCATGGTAGGCCTGACCAAGTCACAACACCAGGCACAATGCTCTGTAGACTAGAGCCTATCAATTGTTTTGCCTTCCAGGGTTCCAGGAGTCACAGAATATTCTTTCTTCTACAAAATGTATGTCTGAGTGAATATATTATGTCCATGGTTGAGTCTAAATACTTCTGTCTTTTTCTGATGAAAATAGTGATTCTGTTGAATTGATTTTTTATGATTAACTTTATGTCAATGAAGAAATCAAGTTTCCTGTTTGAATCTGAACTTTGACGTTCTGCTATATTCTTTTATCCACTATGAATCACTGACTCAACATATTGTCATGATATACTTTATTCCTTGAACATTGGGTCCACTGTGGTGATGTATTGTGTCCCCCCAATAAACTGTGTCCCCCAATAAAACTTGTCAGGAGATCACAGGAAAAAGCCAGCCACTATATAGAAGTCAGGCAGTGGTAGCACATGCCTTTAATCTTATCACTTGGGAGGAAGGGATCTTTCTGGTTCTCTGTGAGTTCAAGGATACACTGGGAAACAGAGCCTGGCATTGTGATACATGCCTTTAATCTCAGGACTGACCATAGAGGTCTGGAGGTCTGTTTAGACAGAAAGTAAGTAATGTATCTGGGCTGAGAGAGCAAATGAGAGAACAGAACATAAAGGCATATAGTTGTGGGTAGACAGGAAGTTGCAGAGTTGGTGAGGTGAGGCTACCTGTGGTTTTCTTTATTCCTCTGATCTGTCTCAGGCTTTAACCCCAATTTCTGGCTCCAAGTTTTTATTAATAAGACCCTTTAGCAATTGGTCTGCAATTGGTGCTCCAACGATTGTGGCAAGAATTCAATAAAAAGTTGCTTGTGGCCTCACAGGCCCTCTGGCTCAGGCCTGTGCTGCACTGCTCAGGCTGGAGCTACACACAGCTGGATCTTCATCGCACATTGACCAGAGGAGTCTTCTTGGCTTTCTTTTCTCCTTTTGGGTGGTCAAAGTCAATACCTTTCTAAAAGAAAAAGAGAGACAGGATATAGATATGATAGGAAAAAGGGTAGATTGTTGAACCTACTTTTAAAGAGCAACAACTTGCTTGAAATATTTTACATTGCTATGGATTTTAGTTTATTGATACAAACTTAAAGTTAATTTTGTTATACTGTGTGTATATTTCTACTCTCATAGGAGTTATTTAAGGTATTATACTTATACAGCTCATTTAAATTGTAATGGATAATTAAATACAGCTTAACAATTAGTCTTCTATCATATTCAAACTTATAGTCATGTGTTCTAGGTATACTAGATATATTTCAGATAGAAATGGTAATCTTCAAACACTTCAAAGACCTACAGAATATGGCATTTAAAATACTTTTTAAAATGTAAACTTTCTGGACAATGAGACATGTTTGCTTCTGGTAGCACCAATTTACTTCAGAGAGGAGGATGGGCATTGAATACACTCTATATGGAGTTTATCTTTTTCTTGGCAAAAATAGCCATTTGGGCAAGAAACTGTTCTTGTCTGGACTGCTTGATGGACTGGACATGCAGGACCCATAGGAAGGTGACCACTGAACTTTGCTTGGCAAAATTGTCCTTTGGGTTCCTGTTTGTCAAAACTTGCCATATTGGACTCTCAATCCCCATTGGCATCAGAAGGGGAGAGTTTTATGCAAAGGCCCAATGGGTCTCTGCCATGTTGGGCTTCAGCAGCAGCCACAGGGTGCACACAGCTCTCAGGAATCCAAAGAGGAACCTCATTGTCCTGAGGAAAGACGTAAATAGGTTGGGGATTTAGGTCAGTGGTAGAGCATTTGCTTAGCAAGTGCAAGGCCCTGGGTTCAATCCTCAGCTCCAAAAAAAAAAAAAGATATCCTCTTTAATTTTGCCAAATACAAATAGGCTAGATATTATAACTGTAATTCTTGCTTGATAACTGTTTTGTAATATGCACTTTTACTATGTTAATATTGAAACCTTGCTTTTTGAAAGAAAGAAAAGGGGAAGTGCTGAAGATGTCTTTCTGTTGGCTGTGAATGTGTTGCTCTTATTGATCGATAAATAAAATGCTGATTTTTTTCAGTAGCCAGGAAGGAAATATAGAATAGGCAGGATAGACAGAGAGGAGAATGCTGGGAAGTGAAAGACTGAATGAGGGGACTCTGCTAGCTGCTGCAGCCATAAGTAGCAATTTTTAAAAGACTGGTAAGCCACAAGCCATGTGCCAACTTACAGATTAATAGAAATGGGTTAATTTAAGATATAAGAACTAGATAAAAAGAAGCTTGCCATGGCCATACAGTTTATAAGTACTATAAGTCTCTGTGTGTTTACTGGGGTCTGAGCAGCTGAGGCCCGAGTGGGATTGGAAAGAACTCCAGCTACAATGCTCTATCTAGATTCCCATCTTGGACTACCACCACACTAAGTAGCTACCTTGAAATTCCTTTAGAGTTGTACTGTTCTTTGCAGCCAACAAACTTAGTAAGTCAATGAATATATCTTAAATGGAAAAATATTTAAAAGAGAATTTTTTCTTCCACTTTAAAAATGGGAAACATTTGTACAATGGTAGAAATTTAGTCTCTGTTTGATAACACATTAGACAGTCTGAAAATACAACAGTTAAATGAGAGAATAATTAATGTTGATGGGATATATGTAACAACAATTATGAATATTATTTGTTTGCCCATTTGTATTCTAACATTAAAAAGGTTGGTCAATTAGACTGACAAGTTAAAAGCTTTAGAAAAACCTCTTAAAATGAATTATAGTGAAATTTAGACCCAGACAGAAGATTTTAGGAGATTTAAAGAAGCTATAGTATCATATGGCATGCATTCTCCATTTGTAAAACAGATGTTAAATTAGTCAAGTGTTCAAACGTTTATTGAAAACATTAGAATGTGACAATAATTTAAATAGCCCAAGAGTCTTCATGATGCTATTCTTAAGGTTGCTTTCTTCTGCTTCTTCCATCTTGTGATATTCAGGTCTTGCTGTTGGAGGAGGGCTAGGTTCTGGTGATGCTGTATTGCTCTTTATGTTGTTGTATGTACTTCTGCCTTGATGTCTGGCCATCTCCTCATCTCATAGGTGTAGGAGGTGCCTGTGTCTGAGAGAGTTACTGTTCGCCCACAAGTAAACACACAGAAGCTTATATTAATTATAACTGCTTGGTCATCAGCTCAGGCTTATTACTGACTAGCTCTTACATTTAATTTAACTCATAATTCTTATATATGTTTACCCATGTGGCTTGGTACCTTTTCTCAGTTCTGCCTTGTCACTTTTCTTTCGCTGTGTGTGACTGGCAACTCCTGACTAAGCTTTCCTCTCCCTAGAATTCTCCTTATCTGCTTATCCTGCCTATACTTCCTGCCTAGCTATTGGCCATTCAGCATTTTATTTATCAAGAAACCAGAGAAACACACATTCACAGAATCAAGTAAAGCTAAGGGAGAATTACCTTGGTAAAACATAAAGTACAGGAAGAACATGTGGATCATGTGGATCCAAAGCTTGATAGCATTTTGGTTAATCTACACTCTAAGCATTCTCCTACAGGAATCTTAATGCAGAGGGAAGATGTTATATTGGAATGGATATTTCTACCAAATAAACAGAATAAAATATTGAAAACTTACGTGGAAAATATCTCTGACTTGATTTTAAGAGGAAAATTGAGACTTTGTCAATTTACCAGAAATAGACCCTGCAGAAATTGTAGTACCTTTAACTAAGGATGACATTGACAAATTATGGGCAGAAAGTGAACCTTAGCAAAGAGCTTGCAGTAATTTTTTGAGAGAGATTAACAGCAAATATCCCAAAAGTGATAGAATTCAACTCATAAAGAGAGATGACTGGATTCTACCTCTCATTGTTCGTTAAACACCCATATCTGGAACCCATGCATTTTATACAGATGCCAACAAACAAGAAAGGCAGGTTACAAGTCAGAAAATTAAAATAAAGTGGTTCAAAGGTTTTATAATTGGGTTGAAACATCAGAATTGTATGCTATTCTGATGGCATTAATAGATATTTTGGAACCTTTCAACATAGTTATTGACTCTCAGTATGCAGAAAGAGTGGTCTTACATATTGAGACTGCAGAATTTATCCCTGATGAGTCAGAATTAACATTGCTATTTATTCAGTTACAAGTTAATATTATCAGGAATAGGAAGCGTCCTTTTTATATAACTCATTTCTGATCTCATGTTGGTCTGCCAGGCCCTCTATCATAAGATAATGACAAGATTGATAAACTATTGACAGAATATGTGCTGGAGGCCTCAGAATTTCATAAAAAACATCATGTCAATAGTAATTGTTTTAAAAACAAATTTTTCATACCCTGGCAACAAACCAAGGAAATTATAAGGTAATGTCCTACTTGTTCTTTTTACAATTGGTCTCCACTACTATCAGAATGTAACACAAAGTGTACTCAGAGTAATGAAATTGAGCATATGGATGGGTTTCACTTTGCAGAATTTAGAAAATTAAAATATGTATGCCACACCATTGATACTTATTCAGGATTTCATTGGGCAACTGCTCAGAGTTCTGAAAAAGCTGATTCTCTAATTATTCTCTAATAATTTGCTGGAAGTTATGGCTGTCATGGGTATACCTGCACAAATTAAAACTGACTATGCTCCAGCATATGTCTCAGGTAAAATTAAGCAGTTTTTTGCTCCTTACAATATAAAGAATATTAAAGATATACCACATAATCATACAGGCCAAGCAGTCATAGAAAGCTCAAACTGAACTCTAAAGGATATGCTAAATAAACGGAAAAGAGATAAATAAAAAAACCCAGAGATGGATTACATAATTTCTATTAACTTTGAATTTTTTAAATGCTAATGAGAAAAGAATAACAGCTTGGAGAGACATTGGATAACAGGAAAACTACCAAATTAAATCAGTCTATATACTTTAAAGATGTGCTGATCTCAGAATGAAAACCAGGATAGGTATTATGCCGGAAACAAGGTTTTCCTTTTGTTTGTACAGGAGAAGAAAAGCTATAGGTACCATCAAAATTGATGAAGTTTTGATTTGAACAAGAGAGACCTCTTGATTATAGTAGGTGATAGTTCATCAACCAGCATGACAATCAAATTTAAATTAACTTATACCACTAACAAATGCTTTTCATTTAATCAAATATAACTTGTCAAAAGGGAACTTCCTTAAGTTATGTTTGGGGAAGGGATTTTGTTTTTGTCTTTCAGAGGAATGAAGGCTAAGGAATCTGAAGAACACTGGACAAATGAGACATCTGAAGAAAAAAAACAAATCATCCAGAATAAATGTCCCCAAAATGAGTAAATTGGCCTATTGGTATATCACATATCAAACAGAATAAAATTTCATAACCTTCCTATATGTTTCTATTCTTCTCTACAGTCACATAACACAAATGGTTTTTATGTAATCCCAGCTCAATTAAAAATTAAAGCTGGCTTTGGAGTTGGAGAATGGCTCTCTCTTTCTCTAAACCCAAGCATGTTTGTTAAAATGAAAATACAAAATCTCTTTGTTATGTCTGAAGATCCTTCTGAAATGGTTCAGAAGAAAACCAAAATTAAGGAACTATTCTATTGCCACTAATCTCATAATTCTTTGATTTTATTTTGTTTCTTTAAAACTTTTCCTAAGGTATGATAGTATATCAAAATTTATAACATTTATATATATATATATGTATTTTTAACTTTCATCATGATGATTAACTTAATGGTTCTATAGAGTAATAACTAATTTTAGAAAAAAAAAAGCTATATTTTGTTGCCTATACATGTTTTTGTGTTGAAGTCTCTATCAGTTTTCTGCAGGGAATCATGACCACACATAACAGCAAATTTGAAGTCTCCAGAAAGATGATGGGGCCCCACAATGATTCCACATGGACAATAATAATACCACTAAGCTGACAAACATCACCCAAAGATCAGCTTTAGACTACAAACTGCTCAGGACAATTTCAAGATGGCTAGCTGTCATGATCCAGCCTCACAGA
This sequence comes from Peromyscus eremicus, assembly GCF_949786415.1. NCBI lineage: Eukaryota > Metazoa > Chordata > Mammalia > Rodentia > Cricetidae > Peromyscus > Peromyscus eremicus. The sequence continues at coordinate 183,043,197 of NC_081416.1, forward strand.
TTACTCAAGCAAGGACTTGAGAAAAGCCCTAGGCTTTTTTATTATGTAGAAACTGGATAATAAGTGATATAGCTACTTCTCCCAGGACTTGACCATTAATCCAAAATTTTTCTTTTCAGGATCTGATAGAGGTGCCTAAAACCCCAAATAGCACAAATAATTTAAGAACACGACACCCACATTTCCAAGAGTTGGGCTTGGTGGTTTTTGGTCTTTCAATGGGTTTTGGATAATTGTCATTGTTTAGGATGATTGATTACAAGTTATTATTATTGATGATCAGGAAAAAGGCTAAACAAAGGAGATCAGATTTAAGGTTCTTGTTTGAAAAAAAGAAAAAGGAGGATATAGATAAGAGGTAGATTATTCAATCTACTCTGAAAAAAAGATATAGACATGGTAGACTAAAGGATAGATTATTGAATCTACTCTCAAAAGATAAAAGAGGATATAGATATGATATAGATAAAAAGGTAGATTATTAAATCTGCTTTTAAAAGGCAACTAGTTTTAAATATATTCCATTGGATTGGATTTTTTTATGTTATATATAAATTATGTAGAGTGCTACAAATTTGAGAATGACTTATATAGATATGATAAGATAAAAAGGAAGATTATTGAATCTACTTTCAGTAAGCAACTAATAGTTTTAAATATTTTACATCGTGTTGGACTTTTGTATAGGTGGCGCACGCCTTTAATCCCAGCACTCAGGAGGCAGAGCCAGGTGGATCTCTGTGAGTTCGAGGCCAGCCTGGGCTACCAAGTTAGTTCCAGGAAAGGCGCAAAGCTACACAGAGAAACCCTGTCTCGAAAAACCAAAAAAACAAATAAACAAACAAATTATGTACATTGATACAAATTTGAGATTGATTTTGTTAGAAATCACTGTATGTATATTTTTAATCTTGTTCAAGGTATTGTACCGTGGAAGCAGATGTAGAAAAATTCTTGATTTAAAAAAAACCCTGAGATAGTTCTCCTTAAAATATCCCCAGCCTGTAAAAATCCAAAGTTTTGTTTTGATTGCACATGCATATGAAGGTAACCCTTTTTTTAAAAATACATATTTGTTAATATGCTTGTCTCTGTTAAAATATGGGATAGTTGGTCATAGTGAGATTCAGTGCAATGGTTTTGCTTATCTACAGTATCTCCTCCTCTTGACTTCAGAGTAGCAGACCTGGCCATTGCTTCACAGAAAACTCACAAAGCTGTAGCTGTTTATATATTACCTTTATCTATATGTGAGACTTCCTTATTCTTCTCTCATATATTACATCTGACTACAATTTTCAATCCCTTTACTCCCTCTGTCTCTTCCCTCCATTGCCCCTCTTCCCCAGATCTGCTTCGCATCTGTCTCCAATCAGAAAAGAGCAGGTTTCCCAGGGACATTAATCAAACATGGCATAACATGTTACAATAAGATCAGGCATATACCATCACATCAGGTCCAGATGAAGCAATCCAGTAGGAGGAAAATGGTCCCACATGTGGGCAAAAGAATCAGTGACAATCCCTGAAACCACTGTTAGGAATCCCACAAGAACACCAAGCTACTATACCATAACATATATGTGGAAATCTAGGTTAGACTCGTATAGGTTCCCTGATCTCTGTGAACCTATGTGTGTTTAGATCAATTGATTCTGTGGGCCATGTTTTCCTGCTGTGCCTGATTCCTTGGTTTCTCCTATCCTTCCTCCCCTTATTCCACAGGACTCCTCAAGTTCCTCCAAATTTTCGGCTTTGGGATTCTGCATATGCTCCCATCACTTGCTGAATGAAGTCTCTCTTGTCTCTTGATAATGATTCTGCTAGGCTCTGGTCTCAGAAAAGTCTGGATACAGATTCAACTGTACATTGAAGGTTTTGCAGCTGTGTTCATGTCTTAATCCCTCCACTTGAGGCCTTTATCTAGAGGCAAAACCAGAAAGATACACAGTAAAAAGAAAATTTTGGATTTATTTTCCTGGTGAAAATAGGCAAATAATACAGTAAAACACCTTTTAACATATTTCAATAACACATCAAAAATGTAACTCATCCTTGTCAAGTCAGTTTTAATCTGAACATGCAGGAACGCTTCAACATGCATCAATCAATAAATGTAATTCACCACACAATGATCTCATGATTAGAAATTTCATGATTGTGTCAATAGGTATGGAAATCCAGCATCCATTTATATTGAAAGCCTTGGAGGGATTACGGATTAAGATTGGAACATATCTCAATATAATAAAGGCTATGTATGGCAGACCGATAGTCAAACATCATGTTAATGGATAAAAGTATTCCTAAAGAGATCACAACCAAGACAATGGTATTAAGAAAACCTTTCTCCATGCCAAGTAACCAAGGGTTGGAATTTCTGGTAGATAAACAAGGCAAGTGAAGGACAAATACAAGTAAATAAGAGAAAGTCAGAATATTAATCTTTGCAGGTGATCTGATTAAATACTTAAGATATTTAGCAGATTTCACAGAACAATTCCTAGAGCTAATAAACAGTTTCATGTAGGCAGAGTTTTCCTGTCCCAACAGCCTGGTACCAAATAACAACTCAGAGGCTTGTTACTAGCTCTTACATCTAAATTAACCCATTTCTATTAATCTATGTTTTACCACATGGCTTGTGCTTGTGGCTTTACCTGTCCTCTAGTATCTCTTGCTCCCTCTGTGTCTGGCTGGTTTCTCCGCAGACATCATCCATTCTTCCCTGTCCTTTGTTTGGTTTTTCCATTTAACATTATTTGCCACACCAACTCCAGTGTCGTCCATGTGACATGAACAATTATGTCAATAATAGTGGATGGGAGATACGTGTCCCATGGGACTAAGCTCCCTTGAGGTCCCTGGCAGAGTGCCTGTGTTATGCCTCCTTCTTGAAGGAGACGTGCTTCATGGATCATGAGCTTCCTGGGCTATGAGTTCTATATAACTGCTTTTCTGATTAATCTATGAAACACAGCCAAAATTAACGAATGCTTGGATTGTGAACTATGAAGGAAAGGGGAAGCTGGACATGGATCTTAATTAAATATAGCAGAATGATCTATTTTTTAAGACCCCAAGATGCTAGATAAAGAAAGAATAAAGGTACAGGCACTTCTAGGGAATGAACACTCACCCACTAGGAATCCTTTAGGAATCCCAACTAAAGTGATTTACAGTAGAAAACGTTATCTCATAGGAGGCAGATGGTGAGCCCCTCTGTTGAGGAAGTTCAACATGAGAGACTTAAGGACTACAGCAGAACCCCTTCCCCTTACAGGCATAAAAGTACAAGAGTCCATATTCCAGCAGGTAAAAAGGTTTTATATTAAAAGAGATATGTGATAAAAGAGCTAAAAAAAGACTTAGAGAGGGTCTGCAGCATCCAAATTGGCTAAGTGGGTCATGAGAACCAGAAAAGTAAAACTGCATAATAAACTGGATAAGATGAAGGACACAGCTACAACCACAAAAAGTCTACACAAATCTAGGGACTGTACTAAGTTAAAAAACAGAGACTGTTCTTTGGGTCCTAAAGTTCTTGTGGGTGAAGGGATAAGTCTAGCGCCGATTAATAATTGTGTGCTTGCTGTTTTTTAAAGATGATGTAATTGAATTATTGCCAAGCTCTTGTTGTTCCTTATACGACTTGATAGTTTTCTTTTCTGTATATAAACTACTGATTTGCAGCAGATTCAAAGCAGTTCTGAGTGTGTTGTCTGTCTGTCATTCGCCGAATCCTTGCCTTCCTGACTACCCAATCCCTGGTTCTCCTACGGTCATGATACCCCCAGTGGGCCAATCCAAGGCAATTATTCTGTCCAGATATTAGCCAATCAGTTTCTTTATTACACCAGTTACAATGACATATATTCACGCAGCATAAAGAATATTGCATAGCAGTTTCAGGTAGTGGCAGGTTACAATGATTATATAAAAATTCAAAAACCTTCCTCTATAACAGTGAATAACACACCGAGTCAGAAACAAAGGGAGAAATCTCATATCCCATAAGTTCCAAAACTACTTTTGAATTAAGTTCCTCAAAGGCATTACAATTATCTACAATGAAGCTCTATAACACTGACATAATTAATTGAAGACATTAGAATATGGAAGTACCTCCAATCCTCATTGGTGCAAAATATTAATATTGTGAACATGAACATGCTTTCTTTTATTTTTATTTATTTATTTTTTTTAGCTTTTTTTTTTTAATTTTTATTTTGCAATACAATTCAGTTCTACATATCAGCCACGGATTCCCTTGTTATCCCCACTCCCGCACCCCTCACCTTCTCCCCAGCTCGACCCCATTCCCATCTTCTCCAGGGCAAAGCCTTCCCAGCAGACTGAGATCAACCTGGTAGACTCAGTCCAGGTAGGTCCAGTCCCCTCCTCCCAGGCCGAGCCACGTGACCCTGCATAGGCCCCAGGTTTTAAACAGTCGACTCATGCAATGAGCACAGGACCCAGTCCCACTGCCTGGATGCCTCCCAAACAGATCAGGCCAATCAACTGTCTCAATGAACATGCTTTCTAAAGGGAACCATGGATGCTGTAGCTCAATAAAAACTGCAGTGCTATTTTTTAATAAAAAAAACTGTCTTGTAATTCATTTGGAAACACAAAAGTCTCCCAATAGCTGAAGTCATCTTGATCAAAAAGTATCAATATGGATGAATGAATATCCATGCTCACAATTTACACTGCAGAACCCTAATAAACAAATGGTCATAGCAGACAAAGTAGATATAATAAATAGAGAAGGGGACATAGATGAAAGTTAGACTCCTGATTTTTGACAAAGAGGAAAAATACACTCATCTGAGAAAAGACAATATATTTCACAAGTAGTGCCATGAGACAGACAAATGTAAAGTAACAAACTAGACCCCTATCTCTTACTGTGCAGAAAAATCAAATCCAGCTGGGTAAAGTGCTTCAACTGAACACACCTGAAAATTGTATTTCAAATAATATACACATAAGGACTTTCTGACTAGGATTCTAGCCATATAGGGAATAAGTAAAAAAAAAAAGAAAGATATGAAACAATGAAAAATTAAAACAGCTCTGTGTAGAAAGGACAGTTTGGATGGAGTCCAGTGTTTGTTGCTGCTGATCTTCAGTGGCATCCTGAAGTTTTTGAGAAAATCTTTTCCAGCTGTACATCTGTCAGAATGTTAATATCAGGACTCTACAAAGGACACAAGAAGCTACGTGACAAGAACATAAGCCATTGGGTATGGAACTGAACAAAAAATTCTCAAAGGACAAGTACAGAGATAAATACTTTAAAAGTGTGCAACACTCTTACACAGGAAAGAAATGAAAAATAAAATTATGAAACTCCATCTCACTCATGTCAGAGTGTCTACCCATGAGGAAACAATAACAACAAAGGATATTAAGAGTGTGGGGGAAGGAAATTTTTTTTATTCACTGTTGGTTTAGTGCTAACAGCATTGGGATTCAGTTTTTAGTTTGTCCAAAAGATAAAGATAAAACTTCCACATAATTGAGTGAAATGACATCTTCACATGTAAGTCATGGACTCTGTATAATTCCACAGAGCGACTTACACATCCTCATCATTCTTCTCTATTCCCAATAGCTAGGAATTAAAATCAGCCTAGATCTTCATCAACATGAGAATGGAGAATGAAAACATGCCACACACGCACAGTGGAAAGTCATTCAATTATAAAGAAAAATGAACATTTCACGTCTACAGGAAATTAGATGGATTCGAAAAAAATTGCACTGAATAAATAAAATCAGAAACAGAGAAACATGTGTCTTGTGTTCTCTCTCATTTGTGGGTCCAAGCTGTGAATGTTTATAAGTGTGTTTATCCAGGAGTACACAGAGACTAGGAAGGTAGAGGGTAGTGAAGTCACATTAGTTTTGAAAGGGGCTTTGGAACACATCTGAATCCTATCTGGATCACTTCAACCTGGTGAGTGGTGGCTGCAACATTTTCAGTTCTCCATGTATCCAAATTGAGGGGAGTCTTATGTGGGTGAATATAAAGGTCTATGTACTGATACCACCCTACTCACCTTCCCCAGGGCCATGATCCTTCTAGCCAGTAACAGGTGTGACTGCTCTGATGAGTTGCACCTTCTAAGTGGAAGATCTGGAGTGCAGAACATCTGGTGACCAGACAGTGCCAGCTGAGGACGGCCAGCACTGGTCTTTCTACAGAGTCCTCACTGTCTGGGTTCATATGTGTGGCAACTTCTATGATAAGGAAGCTTAACTAGCGGCCATGACCCTCATGCAGACAGTTTAGAACATCTGTAAGCTACAATTTGAAGGAACCAGGTAGCTGATTTTTGAAGATAAAAAGTCATATTCCCTATGAATGATGGGAGTGCATCATGGGAAGTGTCCTGGGCCTTTAGAGACAGGTAAGGCAATAGTAGCACACACTTTTGGAGACCATGTATGAGCTATTCCTTGCCTTTATGGCTTCTAATTTAAACTTCTTGAACTAGTCTTCCTGACTGGTCTGACTTTCTCAAACATGATGCGAACACCTTGGTTCACATACACCCAATACACAGACAGGCACTGGGCACAGGATCTTCTGCTGATTTCATCTGAAGTCCTAGGTACAGAGAAGCCTCCACTTTTGTGGCTGATAATGCCCTTCTGGATTGAAAGCCTTTCCAAGTCCATGGTGTGAGTTGAAGGAATATGCACCAATTTAATAAAAGGTGATGATCAGTGGAGAATTGAGGAGATAAAGGCTGCTTAAATATTTAGAGTCAAAACAAGAAATGAAAACAAAGTGAGAGTAGTTATAGCTGCACATTTTATATACATCACCATAATTCAAAGAGTGCCTCTACACATTGAATGCAAATTGGCTGTTCTGGTTGATGTTTGTAGTTGGGTTATAAAATGAGGTCCTAAGTTAGTATGTAGCAATCTGGTATAGTAGAGTCATTAAGTTTACATAGCATGTAAAGAATTTGGATTTCTTTGGAATATAATCATATACCATAAGAAAGCACGAAAAATTGCTGAAGTGCCTTAATGGCTTCAGAAACAAAACATTATATTGACACAAATTTGCTGTATTGAATGTCAAAACAAAATGTTGAAGAATATTTACCTACATGGCTTGAATATGTTTGTGAGCACCCACAGTTGATAGAGTAAATGTTTTTTGGAATCCTGTTGTCAAATTAATAAAATACGTGAATGATCCAAGTGGAAGAATTCACAAATTTAGATTTAATCACCAAATGAAACCAAAACACAAAAGCAATAGTGAATGCAAGAGGAGGACTCAACATGCCGCTTGTATTTCAATGTGACAAAAAGATGGATACAGAATTAATGCAGTCTAATATGATCACCTAAAGAAGTAACAGCCTATGGGGGCAAATACCAAATTATAACTTCATATGTGAGTGTTCAGATAGTGAAGAACAACCATGCTTCAAAACTCTTTAATTTAAAAAACACGGTAGCTTGGTTTCAAGCTATTTCCTCCTAGCATATGTTTTCTTCCTAATGTGATGAAGTGAGTTCCTTTCTGGTCTTAATAATATGATGTAGCACTTGGGGGCAAAGATGATGCCTAAGAGTGATGCATTGGAAGCCAAGATAGAAAGGACTTCCATAGCCACCATGACCTTCCCCTTGGTGCTGTGGTAGACAGGGAGGAAGCTGACCCAGACACTGCAGAACACCAGCATGCTGAAAGCCAGGAACTTGGCTTCATTGAATGTGTCAGGCAGATTCCTGGACAAAAAAGCCATAAGGTAACTCCCTAGAGCCAGTGTTCCCAGGTATCCCAGGATGCAGTAGAAGGCAACAGCTGAGCCTTTGTTGCAAATGATGATGATGTGCCCATGTTCTGAATGAACATCTTTGTCAATAAATGGAGGAGAGGTTGCCAGCCAGATTCCAGAAAGAACAACTTGCAGCAGGGTGCAGATGGGAATGATGAAATTAGGGGCCCTTGCTATCAGTAGCCACCTCCTCATTCTCCCTGGAGCAGTGATCTTGAAGGCTATAAGTACAGTGAGAGTTTTGGCCAGCACAGTGGAAAGAGTCACAGTGAACAGAAGTCCAAATATGTTCTGCTGCAGGATACAGGTGACTCTGCTAGGATGGCCAATGTAAAGCAAGGGACAGAGAAAACAGAGGGTCAGAGTGATGAGCAGGATGTAACTGAGATCCTGGTTATTGGCCTTGACAATGGGAGTGTCTCTGTGCTTCAAAAACACCCCAAGAACAACAACTGTGAGTGAGGAGAAGCCCAGGGACATGAAGGTGAGAGTCTTCCCCAACGGGTCATCATAGGCCAGAAATGTCACCCTTTTCTGTAGGCAGTAGCTCTTCTTTGTATTTGCATAGTGAGTTTCTGGACACTTCACACACTGGTCCACATCTGGCAGAAATGCAGGTGATCATGAGTGCATACTCAGGTTTTCCCTTTTATCCTAAACCACTTTCTTCTCTGCTCCAGAACATTGAAATGTTATCAGATACAAATATAGAAGGATTAAACTCCATTTGCCTTCTGCTTCATGCTGACAGAAATTAAACAGCCCCAGTGCTTTCTCTGTTTTTACTCATATGGTATTTTCACCTTAGTGACACTGTGGTATCTGTTTTGTAAGTCATTTGAGCACTGATATACATTGCATGAACCTAATTTGGCTCTGAGATTGCCTCTTCATCAATACATCTCCATTCTTAAGAAGACATGGGGATTCAGTGTGATAGAGAGAATGTGCTTTGATATCCTATTCTTACAGTGATATTCTTTTATATGTATCCCAAATGTACCTATATTCATAAAGTCCATGGTGTTCTCTATGAAATCCTCAATGGTGTTCTCAATGAAATCCTCTATGAAAAACTCAAATTCTCATTCTTTGAATGATCCTGAGTGAAATAGTATTTTTAAATTATTAGGGCTTTGAAGCACTTCACGAGTGAGACTGTTCTCATAATTCTGTACAACACTATCTATGTAATGAATAAATAAGAACTGCTCAAATATTCTAAAGTATCCATGGAACAGTATTTGAACACTTGGTTCCTGACATCTTATCAATTTTCTTAGATTATTGCATGCTATGGATTTTTCTCTCATATTTCATTACATATTTCTATGTACCTTTTTGTTTTCAATATATATTTATCTGTTTTTATATCATCACATTTCCATTCATACTTGCTATATCATACATTCTGATCTTGATTTTCCCCTCTTCTATTTCTCCCAGATCCTCCTGACCTCCATGAACACACAAGTCCACAGTTTCTTTCTCTTTAAAGTGAAACAAAACTCAAAAAAAACCAAGCCAAACAATTAAGATCTCTCTCTGTTTCTTTCTCTGTCTCTTCCTCTCTGTCTTTCTGTCTCTGTCTGTCTCTCTGTCTCTGTCTGTCTGTCTGTCTGTCTCTGTCTCTCCCTCTCTCTCTCTCACACACACACACATACACACACTCAAACTATAAAACATGAAGTTGCAAAATATACTATAAAGGAAAAGTCCAATAAAAAGAAAACAAACAAAACTGAGGTCAAAGAAAGCAAATGATACAAAGATACATCTGAGGTCATTTCATGTTGGCCATCTACCCCTGGGCAACAGTCCTATCCTTAAGGGTTATTACTATACCCAGTGATAGTTCATTGAGAAAACTTAGTATTCCTTTACAAGTGGGCATCAATTGCAGAAATGGTCTTGGTAAGGAGTGGGAGCTCATGTCCACTTCTTCATCTGTATGCTTTGACCCCACCTGGATTTACCCTGGGCAGGCCCTGTACATGCTACCACAGTCCCTGTGGGTTCTTATGTGCCTCAGTCCTGTTGTGTAGACTATATTTTTACTTGTGTTGATATTGTTAATGAATTAAAGAATTAATTCAATTTTTAGAAGCATTAAATCTCTTTGTCAATACATTTATTTTTCTTTCATTTATTCAGCTTAAATAGCTGTGCTTGTTTCATTTATTTGAAAATGAAAGACCCTAGCCCTTCAGGCTTACACCCCTAAGCCTCATGAAGAGAGAAACTTCAAGCACCAGGAAATGAGAAACTGAAAACCTACTTCCCAAGGCAACCTGACTGAGCCACTACTCAATCACCACTGTAACAATATAACAATGTAAAAATATTTCTATTAAGAGATGTGCTCAACTGTGACTGGGATAGTTGCAGGTGTTCCAGGAAGAACCACCGTGACCTGTGAGTAAGCTCCACTCCCGCCCTGATACCCCCCTTGAGGTTTATGTAACTGTACCCCCTCTGTGATCACCCTATGGTCAGGCCATGAAATTGTATGGGAATTGTAACCTTGTGGGTTTTGTGGGTTTTTCCTTTAAAAGCCCTTATGGGGCTGCAGTAAGATGTGACTCTTGCTCTTGGGAGCAGAGCTTGCCCTTCTGTACAGAAGCCAATAAATTCCTCATGCTGTTATATCAATTGGACTGCAGTCTGGGTTCTTGGGGTGCCCACTTGAGACCCTAAACTTTGGGGTCCAACAATTGGAGGTCCCACCGAGGTTGGGGTGCTCCCCGGACCCCCACTCAGCCAGTTGTAGGTAAAAACGCCCTCAATCTATGTTTTATGTTGTTATGTCCTTGTCTTTTGTCTGGTTGATTTGGCATTTGTATTCGGTGCCTGCAGATGTGTGTAGGACTTGTATCTGGGACTTGTGTGGGAGAGCAGACATGCTCAAGGGTCCACCAGTCCCCACTCTGGAAGTCTCTTCCGTAGTGATCTGAAGAAGGAGAAGAGTCTCTCCTTCCTTGGGGGAGCAAGGCTGTTTGAGGCCACTACCATTTGAATTTGTGGTTTGGGCCTGTGGAGCCAAATCAACCACCGCGTGGACTGTCTGTCCTTGTCCTCTGTGTTTTTTATTATTATTTTTTTTTTGGAGTCTGTCTTTTGCCTCTACCTTTCTCTCTCCATATGGGGCAACAACTAATTACCCCTCTAAGTCTGACTTTAGATAACTGGAAAGATGTCCTCGCCCGGGCTCTCAATGCCTCTCTGGAAGTCAAGAAAAAGAAATGGATCACCTTCTGTTCCTCGGAATGGCCGGCCTTTGAGGTTGGCTGGCCAGGAGATGGGACATTTAATGTTGATTGATGTCATTTCGCAGGTGCCTGGATGAAGCCATTCCTCACTGCTTTGCCTGCCTCAGCAATGCTGGGGCTCCGACCCCCACCTCCTCCTTCTCAAACTCCCCTCACTCCCCTTGTCCCTTCAGCCCCGGATGCCCTCTGACTGTTTCCCGCTTCCTCCCTTTACCCTCTTAATGAAATCCAGCATGAAACACCCCCCCCTTCCCCGTCCTTCCAGAGGACCAGGGAGACTAATGATAAAATCAGCACCCACCCCCTCCCCGCACTGATCCGCCCGGCTGCACAGGAAAAAAAAATCGTCCAAAATGGCTCCAGAGGCGAACTCTCCACGCCAAGACCACTCTCCCTGCTGGCATCTCTCCCTTCCCCCAAGCAGCCGCCTGGGCTCCCACCATGATAGGGTAGGGGAGGGAAGAGACACTGGGGCGTCACAGGTTTTTCCCCTCTGCCCAGGGGGCTGCCAAACCCAATACTGGCACAGACTAACCAAACTCCCCCATTGCTTCCTTGCCCTCTCTCTGACCAGAGTGCAGGCAGGACCCAGGGCACCAGTGAGAGGGCTAGGCAGCCTGTGAACAATGGGGCAGAGCTGGCCAGGAGCCAGCTGGAGCCTTGAGGAGCTCAGAGTGTGGGGGCTGGTGGAAAACTAACTGCCCTTCCAGGGTCACAGCTGACAGGTCTGTGGGCCCAGGCAGGGCATGGAATCTCCCATGCTGTTGGATGGGACTCCCAAGACCTGAACTGGAGCTAAAACCTGATCAGGATCTGACTCCAAGAATGGAATGTCACTCCCTATATGAGGCTATGATGTAAAAGGTCAGTAAACTGTTCTTATACCTGCAAATACTGAATTTGAAAGTTAATTCTGGTTGGTTTCCATCTTAAAAATGGATAATGATTCTGCAAACTGCTTATGTGTGTATATGGACAGGTATGTGACTTAAAAATGTAAGCAAGCTTTAACTGTATGTTATGTATGCATGTATGTAACTTGGATTCAACTGTACGTATGTGTGCAAGTAATTATTGCTTTTAATATATATATATATATATATATATATATATATATATATATATATATATATATATATATAAACACCTAAGTACTTATATCTTTACCAAGTGTTCAACAACAAGTTTCTAAAAAATTTAAATAGATAACAACATATGTTTAAGATATTTGATAAATATTAAAGCTACACATCAGTGCTTTTATACACAGAAATATACCTTGCTCTGGCAGCTAAACTTTGTAATTTAAGATTTACCCAGGTAAAATGATAATGATTTTAAGAACATAAAAGGATCATAGGAAACAGATGAGGTTTGTAAATATATGGCAGGACTAAAGTTCCAAAGAGTCTGGTTGCAGTGATGGACCTTAGCAGTTTTAAAATTACCAGTGTCAGGTGATGATCACCGGAAAGCACCAGCCATAATAAAATAGAGCAGACAGGCTATGTATGTGCTGCCAAAAGTAGGGTCAAAAAATCATCCAAGCCTCTAAGTAAAAGAACCAAAAAGTTTATAAATGAGTCTCAGATATTAAACTTTGGGATTGTTTGTACTCTGGAGCTTGGTTTCAGATTAAGAGGATGTCATGTTTTCTCCCCTTTAAAATAAAAAGGTACTTTATTGTTGTTACAGAAGACATTTGAGAAATCTTAATCTTTTGAGAACAGTTTTTATAGTTAAAAACCAATGACTTAAATGTTTCTCCTTACCTAAGGTACATTCAGGCTTAAGAATGTTGTCCAGCCTCCTCGTATTTGCTAAGTTTGTTACATTTAAGTTATTTGGATAAGCTGATACATATATTGATATTTTGTTTTGGCTTCTTTACTGAACCTGTATTTGATGCTAAAAGAGCTTCAACTTAAAAGCACTGTTTTTAATAGTCAGTCATGAGTAATCCAGTTTCTTTTTAATTGTAGTCAGGATAAATAAGTACTGATGTAATATTACAGAGATAAGTTTACTCATTTACTCAGTCCCTTGCATATGTTTTCAGGGTTGAGCTTGAAACAAGTAATTAGAAACAAAGTTTGTCTATTCAGACACCTAGATGGCCCTCATACTTCAGAGATCTGCAGAATATGGCATTTAAATGTTGATCTAAAAGTTTATTATATCAGACAGGCTTTCAGATCCTAGCACTGACCCAAGATCTCCGAAGAAGATTACGTATGAGGCACCACAACATCTCTGCCTGGATTATGACAAGGCTGACCACAGGGCAATATGCCCCAATGCAACGCCTGCCGCCAGGACCCAGCCCAGACTGTGGACAAGTAGTAGGACACTGGAATTGAATGCACCCTTTTGCCTGATCAAGGTCAGTCTTCTGTGTCCCTATTCCACAGGAAAAATACTCTGCCTTGTGGGCCTGATGGTGGAAGAAGATTGATGCTGTTCTGACTGGTGCCTCCAATGCTATGGAGACCTGGGTAGGGATTGATCCCTGTAATTTATAGGACTGGAAGCTTCTTGGTCTATACTCAGATATAGTTTATTCTTCTCATATCTCTAACAGTACTGATGGATAGGCTAGCTCTAACTTTGTCAGCATGGCAGCATCAGACAACCAGATCCTTCTGCAAGGCCATAGCTAGCTTGTTAGGTCACTTTTAAAAAATGTTCTAAGATCTAAAAGTTTAAATAAGTCATAAAGGTTGAGATCTGAGTCTAAAATAAGATATGTTTAAGATTACTCTCCTGTTCTACGGTTCAGAGCTTGACATTTAAGAGTCCTGATGAGCTGGTAGAGCAATGACTACTTACTGTTCAGTCACAAGCCCAACATTTTGGATTTGTTTTAGATATCATCTAAATATGTCTAAATGTAAACCTAAAAGTGCTTGTCACCAGGCCAAAAATCTCTGTACAATTTATACCTGGCTCTCTGGACAGAAAAAAAAATGCCCAAATCTGAGGTATGAGTCCACTTCTGCTGTTTTACATACCCATTACCTGCTTTGTCTACAATATAGATTTCAGTACAGATTGGTAATACCAATGTATCTAAAACTTGTATGTCATTTTGTAAGTAGGCCTCAAAGGATCAAAAGAGTCATAAAAACCTAGACCCACTTCACAGAGGTCAAAAGGACCCCAGATAAGTATTCCTAAAAATGGTATTTTTCCTCTCTCCTGGTCTTGGGACTACTGCCTTTCCCATTACTAAGGGTATGGACCTAAAGGTTCCAAATAAGTTCATAAATTTTAACTTCTGTTCTTAGTTTAAATTTGTCTCAACAGATTTTTACTTGGCTGGCAGACACCTCAAAGTTTCAGTTGCTGACTCCACTGCTCCAGACGACTGTGGGCTCCGGACTTGCTAAAGGCTAATGTGGACTAGCCCAGATAACATGATTCTTCTCTGTCCCTATGGGGTCAGACAGCTACATGCTACTGACAAATGCCCCCTGCCCAGTCTTTGACCAGCTTTTCAGCCTCTTTTGGGGGGGGCCCTGACAGCAGCGCCCTGATGCCAGCTCGAAGCAGTTCCAGAAGAGAATACATCGTCCCACATTCCTTGTTCAGAAAAGGCTGAAATGCTGGGTCAAAAGAAAACTCCCTGGCATAGAGACAAGATGGCTAATTATACATGGCTATGAGTTAATGTAATATCATAATTTTAGATTAAAATTTGCCAAAAAGAAAATGGGGGAATGAAAGACCCTAGCCCTTCAGGCTTACACCCCCAAGCCTCAGGAAGAGAGAAACTTTAAGCACCAGGAAATGAGAAACTGAAAATCTAGTTCCCAGGGCAACCTGACTGAGCCACTACTCAATCACCACTGTAACAATATAACAATGTAAAAAGATTTCTGTTAAGAGATGTGCTTAACTGTGACTGGGATAGTTGCAGGTGTTCCAGGAAGGACCACCGTGACCTGTGTGTAAACTCTACTCCTGCCCTGATACCTCCCTTGAGGTTTACGTAACTGTACCCCCTCTGTGATCACCCTGTGATCAGGCCATGAAATTGTATAGGAATTGTAATCTTGTGGGTTTTGTGGGTTTTTCCTTTAAAAGCCCTTATGGGGCTGCAGTAAGATGTGACTCTTGCTCTTGGGAGCAGATTTTGCCCTTCTGTACAGAAGCCAGTAAATTCCTTGTGCTGTTGCATCAACTGGACTGGTGTCTGGGTTCTTGGGGCGTCCACTTGAGACCCTAAACTTTGGGGTCCAACAATAATAAATAAATGTTTTATTAATTCATGTGTGTGTGTCTTCTACAGGTCTAGAAACCATGAGCATGCCGGCCCTGAAGCGACCAGTATAGGGCATAACTAGAGTTTCAGAAGACTGTGAGCCACCATTTGTGTCCTGGAACCTGAACCTGGATCCTTGGAAGAGTAGCCAGTGCTCTGAACATTAGAGCCATCTCTCAAGCCCACATCATTAGCTTCTGAAGTTATACTTTTGCACTGTACTTTCATGTCTCTTTCCTCCACTGTTACTCCTTCTCTTCTGTATTTGGAGTATTTATTTTGCTCTTAATGTCCTAGGTCATAATAAAAGCTTCATATGCAGAACTCCATCTCTTAAAGAAAGGCATGTAATATGCAAGCTATGCAAATTACTTCATAAGCATTAAACATGTTCCTTTATGGAATAGATTTAGATTACCCTACAGTTTTTGAGTGAGTAGCATATTGAATTTTCACCTGTCTGATATTTGTATGTTATTCTCATCCTTGGCCTTCATTATCTATTAAAATCCAGTTATTAACATGTAGCCCTATGGAATTTGCCTATGGTGGATGAAGTGCTCCTCCTTTGTGTAAATGGAACAAGCATATGAACCTTGTACATATCCAGTGTGTATAAGTCATACATATTCAAGTTAATGATGAGGTGTTCCATCATGTCAACCTCAATATATTTGCTAAAAGAACTATGTACATATATAGTGTGAAAGGATTCCAATTATAAAAAAATAAAATTTAAAGAGTCCCTATTATAGAGGTAAATAGTGTAAGTGTACAAATATTTTCCAAATAATGTTTATTCAATTAAAATATTCCAGGAATAAAAAACCATAATTATTCATAAAAGTGTTAGCAAGATAAATCTGTGTATGATTTATCTTCTTATTCCACATAATGACACAATTATACTCACATGCAATGGATTTAGATTTTTTCCTATCTATCTATCTATCTATCTATCTATCTATCTGTCTGTCTGTCTGTCTGTCTGTCTATCTATCTATCTATCTATCTATGAAGTGATTGGCATTTACCTGTCTCATTGGAAATTTCATTCTCTGGGCAAGGGGTACAGTCAAAGCAACAGGCAGCTTTGCTCTCCTGGTGAATTTTTCTGAATCCGGGATCACAGCTTTCACTGCATACAGACTGAGGAATCTAAGAAAAATAAAATGAATGGTAGCAAATATTCAGGTTTTATGGAATATGTAATAGGCAGAGTGTTTTCAAATATGGAATTGTTAATTTGTTTCTATTGTCTCTAAATGCAGATAGTTGAATTGTTTCTACTAGTAGAATGAGTCATTCAAAGGTCCATGTTGTCAGTACTTGGCCTTAATAACACAACTTTGCTGGAAAATTGTTGAAAGATAATGAGGCAAACTATAGAGGTAAAAATTCAGGTCATTGGTAGCATGCCTTGGTGAGACTGAAAATCTACTGTCTCTTGACTTCTGGATACAAAGGTATACACATTTTTCTTCCATAGTAATGGTTCATCTTGTGAAATTCATAGATCTTAGAACCACTATGGAAACAAATAAATCAGGATTATTGTAAAAAGGTTTTCCAGATTATGTTATTTGTGGTCAAAAATCCTCTCTAAAGTAGGTAGCCCCAAGTTATTGGCCCTGGTCCCTGAATGAATGTAAAGGAGGAAAGGATGATAAGAGTAACATTCAGCTATCTCTGCATCCTGACTGTTGATGCAATATGAATAGCTACCTCTACGCCCTAAAAACATGGCTTCCTGAAGTGATTGAATATACCTTCAAACTGTAAGCCAAGCAAAATGATCCTATATTTTTCATTAGGTAGTTTTTTTTTGCAACAGCAAAATCAACAACTAATACATCTACACATTCAAATCATGCTCTTTTACATTGACATGGGTGTGAAAGCAAAAGACCAACTGATCACTGACTGAAACCTTCCAAGATGGGATCAAAATAAATATGTCAAGTGACTATGACAATGAGAGAAATAACCATGAAACAGATACTTTATGACATTAAATAAATGAGCAGATTGGAAAATAAATAGTTCATCCAGCAAAATGAGGTATGAAGACAATTCTTTATATTGGTGGTCATTATGTGTCAATAAATGGGCCCTGTGTGAGCAGTTAAGGGTCATGACACACAGAAACAGAGTTTTTGAAATTTACATATGGGTCAAAATACTGAAGGAAGAGGAAACCCACCTCTGTTAACCCTGTGGCCCACTGTATCATGTGAGAAGATAAGGACAATTTCTGGCCCTCTGGAGCATTTGGAGAAAATGTTCCTACTTTTGCTTTTATCCCAAGACCTTTTGGGAAATTCCAAAAATTGAGAATGTCATATTCTACATGTGATTGCCTTTTCTGATCCAGAACCACAAGGTCTCCAGCATGATTGATGAATTGTGTTTTCCTTAAGAAAGGGTGAAGCTGAAAGAGATGGATGCTGTTATCTTACATAATCTCCAGAGAAGTACAACAGAGGAAGAATCAGGAAACATCTCTTATTGATTTTAATCCCTATTGTGGAAAGCACCTTTAATATAGGTACTAATCACATCAAACAAATGATACCCTAGGATAATGGAAGCATTATTGTGCTTCTAAAACATTCGAATCAGTTCCATTAGAAAACTTAGACCCAAGCACTCAGGGTATGCATAGAGAAAACTTCTTCTTTGTTGAAAATACAGTCATACCCAACTTAGTTTTGAAAAAAGTTAGAGATTCACTATGTAAAATGAATGATTTTATGAGTGATAATTTACATAAAATAAGCATTTTAGAAGTTTTCATATCCATTGATACCATCTCTGTCTCTGACTTTTCTGTTGTGTGAAATAACTGGGATAAATGGCCTTTTTATGTTGCAAATTTTCCCTGGAAACATTGTATGACCCTTTGCAATACAACTACATAAGGACTTAAAACAGTCTCCTCCTTGCACAGTCTCTCTTGTAGATTTTTCACAAAATAATCTAAAATACATATTGTCTAGTTTGATTACATTTATAACTCTAGGTATTTGATATTGCTGATGTTATAATACACAACAGTAGCATTACCTGCCAGGGGAAGAATTTCATCTCTTTCTCTTTTCCATGAGACTGAAATTGTACTTGATTGAGCATCATCTCATGCACACTGTGGGCCACAGCATACACTGCATTGTATACATTGTAACTCTCTTCACTCATGGTCATGTCAAATATATCCCCTGGCAAGAATCCCAAGGAGGCATTAGGAAGACAGTTAGCCACAATTTTACAATCTTTCCTTGAAAATGAGCAATTGAAGAATGAGTGCCACAATACATGAAGATAAGTGTCTTGTGGGTATTTGAAAGGATTGGCTGTCTGAATAAAATCTGTAAAATTAATCATCTCCTCCTTACGGTGTGAAAAAATAAGGGCCCCATGCAATGAATCTAATAGCAAATAGTTATCAAATTGGGTATGATCCCAGTGTGAGTTCAGGACCCAGACTTTCCATGTGAGTAATATCTTCTTAATATTTACTATTAAGCTTAATAGGGAATCAGTGTCCCCATAAATAATAATCACATTTGCTGATGGTTCCAGGATCTGCACCTGATTTTTCCAGGATGTGGTCAGAAATGAACCCCTGTTGGCTAGGATCATTTCCACAAATGCTATGCAGACTCCATTTTTCTCCATCTCACTTCTCAAATCTGACAGAATCTGGGCACCTTTGTCATCATCTATGATGAACAGCCCAACCCAGTTCCAGTGGAAATGAAGCACCAGTGATACAATGCCAAGTTTCAGAGATGTGTCCTTGGGGGCCACTTGGTACAGGGAAGTAAACTTTCTTTGTTCACTGAGGGTACTATCGAAAGGCCCAAAAGTAAGCTGTAGAGAGAAACAATCAGAAAGAAGAACATGGTCGTGAAAATCAACTCCATTCTACAGCAATGGTTTGAAGCATGTAGGACAATACTGCATTGAGGGTCAAACCTGCCTTCCTATTGGTTTTCCATAAAGTCCAGAAAATATTCAGTTTCAATAGTGTGCTGTCACTACTCCACCCTTTACCTTCCCTCCATTCTATGCTAGAAATGTATAGATGCATCACCATCTGTCTGCATCATTTCCCTACCCATTCAGAGTGATTTAATTTTTCTTGTTTTTCCCCACAGCCGCCCAAAATGTCACCAAGTAGAGCTGACATCATGTCCTATCCCAGCACCCTCTCTCACCTGTGGATATTTGTAAAGATCCAGCAGTTTCCCTATGTATTCTGATACTGCCCATGATGGTCCCGTAAGTACAGCAGCTGACATGCCCTCTCTTGCACATCTGTAGTTAGTGATGGCATAACCAGGGCCTGAAAATGTACCTAAAAGGTTGGCCAGAGTGTATCTTTGACCGTCAGGGACATTCTGGATAATGAATCCCAGTGACATGTTTGGTAAAAAATAGGGATTGCTGTTGATCTCCTCAATGGCAAACATCATGGCCAAAATACATTGGTAGTTCCTCAACTTAAAACTGCAGAGACAGTAGAACAATATTTAGGATGAAGACTCACACCACACAACACGGGGTATGTGTGTAAGTTTAGGGCAGTGGGTTTTACAGTTTGACTGATTCTGTTTCCAAAAGCCCATGTTTAAGTATCTTCCCAGCATTTTCTAGAATTTGAATGGGACTATTGTTTCTTTTTCTAGTATTGAAAATAGATGTTTTTCATACATTATATTCTAATTACAGTCCCCCCGAAAAACTCCTCCCAGGTCTCCCCACATCCTCTCCCATAGAAATCCACACCTTTTTCTCTCTCTTTAGAAAACAAGCAGGCATATCAAAATAATAAAAATAAGTTAAAATAAAAATAAACAAGCCAGTATCATACAAAACAAACAAACTGAAGAATAAGTGCTAAAGAAAAAAGAACACATAGGGAAGCAGAGACCCACACATGTTTTAATACACAGAAACCATAAAAAGAAAACATTAGAAACTTGGTCCTTCAAATTTCCTGCTTCACTTAAAAGTATACCTGTACTCTAGGCCTGTAGGCTGAAGATGGATGCTCCAGTGTTGCAGAAGAACTTTGGGTGACTGTTCAGGCAGTAAGATGTCTCTGTAATGTCTAGGCTGTTTGGAAGTTGTTTGCAATGCACTTTTGTTTACTTAAATAATGTTATATCTTTCTGGGGTCTTTGATGGAGTTGAAGACTAGATAGTTATAGTTGTAGCTTTCCTTAGTTATGATAGAAAGTAGATTATGTGTAAATCTTTGGAGTCACTAAAATGAATGGATGGTGGAGTGCTTTCTCTGAATTTGCTAAATGTAAATGGACTGAATATTGTAAACATAATTCTTACTTGATAACTTTTTGTTGTATTTAGTTATACTATGTTAAATCTAAAACATTTCTTTTTATTTAGAGAAAAATGGGGAAATGTTGTAGAATAATATATTAAGGTATTTTACTTTTGTTTGTGTTGCAGTTGTTTAACTCTATGAATCTGTGTTACTTTGCTTGTATAAAACATCTCATGGTCTAGTAAAACTGAATGACTATAAAAAAGTCAGAAACTATAATATGCATACAAAAGACTTATAAGGTTGAAAAAAATTAACCTCCAAAAAACTCCATTGAGCTTTTATTTTTTCCCCATCTACTCCTGATCTTGGGGCCTGCCCTTAAGAATACTTTGTAGCCCTGAGACAGAGTCTGCCAGCACCAATTGGACTAAGAGATAAGTCTTTGTCCTCATAGCCCAGCCTGTAGGCTTTGAGCCTAGGGGCACAACACTGCACCCCCACACCACCACCCATTGCAGCCCCAGTTTCAGGCCTGCAGGCAAGTCTTTTGCAGGCAGGATGGACTACCACCATCCCTCACCAGATCCTGTAACCTACAAGCCCTCCTAACCCTCCATAGACAGATTAAACAAAATATTTCATAATAAAATCAGATTTAAACAATACCTCTTCACAAATCCATCTTTACAAAAAGCACTAGAAGGAAAAATCCAACCTAAAGAAATGAGATATACACATGAAAACGTAGGTAATTGTAGCTAGAGTTTTCCTGCCTGGCCCACAGTCAGGACAAATCTCTCTCACCTGCCAGTCCCACAGCCGCTCAGACCCGACCAAGTAAACACAGAGACTTATATTGCTTACAAACTGTATGGCTGTGGCAGGCTTCTTGCTAACTGTTCTTATAACTTAAATTAACCCTTTTCTATAAATCTATGCCTTGCCACGTTTCTCGTGGCTTACCGGCATTTTCACATGCTGCTTGTCATGATGGCAGCAGGCAGTGTCTCTCTGACTCAGCCTTCCACGTCCCAGCTTTATTCTCTTCCTTGTCCCACGTATACATCCTGCCTAGCCACTGGCCAATCAGTGATTTATTTATTGACCAATCAGCAACACACTTGACATACTAACCATCCCACAGCAGGTAATAAATAATTGCACACTAACAAATACCAAAAAAAGGAAACACACAATACCACCACCAAAAAATAACAAGAATTAACAATCACTGGTCATTGATATTCCTTAATATCAATGGACTCAATTCAGCTATAAAAAGACACAGGCTAGCAGAATGGATATGAAAACAGGATCCATCTTTCTGCATACAAGAAACACATCTCAACTTCAATGACAGACATTATCTCAGAGTAAAAGCCTGGGAAAAGACTGTCCAATCAAATGGACTTAAGAAGCAAGCTGGGGTACTTATCCTAATATTTAACAAAATAGACTTTAAACTAAAATCAGTCAAAAGAAATGGGTAAGGACATTACATATTTATCACAAGAAAAATCCACCAAGATGAAGTTTCATTTATGCCCCAAATTTATTTATTTATTATGAAAGTTCATCTGAACATTTATGCCCCAAATACAAGGGCACCCACATTTGTAAAAGAAACATCAATAAAGTTTAAATCACACATCAAATCGCACACACTAATAGTGAGAGACTTCAACACCCTACTCTCACCAAAGGAAAGGTCTGCCAGACAGAAACTTGACAGAGAAATGAGTGAACTAAGAGATGTTATGACTCAAATGGACTTAATAGATATCTACAGAACATGCTACCCTAAGAAAAAAAGAATATACCTTCTTCTCAGCACCCCATGGAAACTTCTCTAAAATTGACCACATGCTTGGACAAAAAGAAAATCTCAACAGATTAAAAAAAATTGGAATAACCTCCTGTATTTTATCTGACCACCATGCCTTAAAGTTAGATTTCAAAAACAAAAATTACACAAAGCCTACAATAACATGGAAACTGAATTATGCCCAAGTGAATAACCACTGGGACAAGGAAGAAATAAAGAAATTAAAGATTCTCTAGAATTCAACTTAAATGAATGTACAACATAGCCCAACTTATGGGACACTACAAAAGAAGTGCTAAGAAGAAAATTCATAGCAGTAAATGCCCACAAATAAGAAGATGGAGAAATCTCACACTAGCAACTTAACAGCACATGTGAAAGCTCTAGAACAAAAAGAAGCAAATTCATGCAGGAGGAATAAATGCCAGGAAATAATAAAATTGAGGGCCAAATCAATAAAATAGAAACAAAGAGAACAGTACAAAGAATCAATGAAGCAAAGAGTTGGTTGTTTGAGAAAATCAAGACAGACTAGCCCTTATCCAAACCTCTTGAGGCAGAGAGAAAAAGAACACCCAAATTAACAAAATCAGAAATGAAAAGGGAGACATAACAACAGACAGCAAAATCCAGAGAATCATCAGGTCACTTCAAAAACCTGTATTTTACAAAATTGGAAAATATAAAAGAAATGGACAATTTTCTCCATAGGTACCACATACCAAAGTTAAATCAAGACCCGATAAACAATTTAAATAGACTAAAAACCCCTAAGGAAATAGAAACGGTCATTAAAAGTCATCTAATCAAAAAGAGGCCAGGACATGATAGTTTCAGTGCTGAATTCTACCAGAATTTTAAAGAAGAGCTAATGCCAATATTCTTCAAATTTTTCAACACAATAGAAACAGAAGGAATGTTACCAAACTCTTTTTTGAGGCTACAGTTACCCTGATACCCAAAACAAATAAAGACGCAACAAAGCAAGAGAATTACACATCAATCTCCCTCATGAACATTGATGCAAAAATACTCATTTTTTAAAATATTGGCAAACTCAATTCAAGAATATATTAAAAAAAAATCTACCATGACCATGTAGGCTTCATTATGGGATGCAAGGATGGTTCAACGTACAAAAACCTGTCAATGAAATACATGATATAAACAAACTGAAAAAAAAATACACATGATCATCTCACTAGATACTGAAAAACCCTTTGACAAAATCCAACAAGCCTTCATCATAAAGGTCCTGGGGAGATCAAGAATACAAAAAAACATACCTAAACATAATGAAGGCAATTCTCAGCAAACAGATAGCCAACATCAAATTAAATGGAGAGAAACTCAAAGCGATTCCACTAAAATCAGGAACAAGACAAGGCTGTCCACTCTCTCCATATTTATTTAATATAATACTTGAAGTTCTAGCTAGAGCAATAAGACAACAAAGGGAGATCAAGGGGATACAAATTGGAAAGGAAGGAGTCAAACTTTCACTATTTGCAGATGATATGATAGTATACATAAGTGACGAAAAAAAATCTTACCAGGGAACTCCTACATCTCATAAACACCTTCAGTAATGTGGCAGGATACAAGATTGACTCAAAAAAATCAGTAGCCCTCCTATATACAAATGATAAATGAGCTGAGAAAGAAATCAGAGAAACATCACACTTTAAAATAGCCACAAGTAATATAAAGTACCTTGGGTAACACTTACTGAGCAAGTGAAGGAACTGTAAGACAAGGACTTTAAGTCTCTGAAGAAAGAAATTGAAGAAGATATCAAAAAATGGAAAGATCTCCCATGCTCATGGATAGGTAGGAATAACATAGTAAAAATGGCAATCTTACCAAAAGCAATCTACAGATTCAGTGCAGTCCCCATCAAAATCCCAACACAATTCTTCACAGACCTGGAAAGAACAATACTCAACTTCATATGGAAAAACAAAAAACCCAGGATAGCTTAAAGAATCCTGTACAATAAAGCAACCTTTGGAGGCATCACCATCCCTGACCTCAAGCTCTACTATAGAGCTATAGTAATAAAAACATCTTGGTACTGGCATAAAATCTGACATGTAGACCAATGGAATGGAATTGAAAACCCTTACACTAATCTGCACACCTATGAACACCTGATTTTTGACAAAAAGCCAAAACTGTACAATTGAAATAAGAAAGCATCTTCAACAACTGATGCCATTATAACTGGATGTCAACATGTAGAAGATTGCAAATAGATCCATATCTATCATTTTATCTAGCACAAAACTCAAGTCCAAGTGGATGAAATACCTCAACATAAATCCAGCTGTACTGAACTTGATAATAGAAGAGAAAGTAGGAAGTAATTTTGAATGCATTGACACGCTAGACCACTTCCTAAATTTAATGTCAGTAGCATAGACACTCAGAGCAACATTAGTAAATGGGACCTCTTGAAACCAAGAAGCTTTCATAGGGCAAAGGACATGGTCAATAAGACAAACATTATATCCTACAGAATGGGAAAAGATCTTCACCAATCCCACATCTGACAGAGGGCTGAACTCCAAAATATATAAAGAATTCTAGAAACTAGACATCAAAATACTGAACAATCCAATTAAAAATGGGCTACAGAGCTAAACAGAGAATTCTCAACAGAAGAATCACAAATGGCTGAAAGATATTGAAGGAACTGCTCAGCATCCTTAGTCATCAGGGAAATGCAAATCAAAACAACTCTGAGATACCTTTGTATACCTTTCAGAATTTTGTTTAGAGCAACCAATAGCCTTGGCAGCAGCTGGGGTGTTTGGGCATTTCCATAGGGCACATATGGCCAACAATTCAATTAACCTATTCCCAGATCTATAAGTTTCATTTTGTGTTAAGAAATGTCTAGTTGTGATGGTGACTTCCCTTTTATTTGTATGTATGTGTGTTTTAAGAAGCTTCTACTGTATTGTTTCCATATGACTAAAATGGCCTTTTGTTTCATTTCTTTAGGATGTTGTAGAACCACAGGCTCTCAATAACTTGAGCTCCAAGAGGGATTAATGTAGTTGCTTTGTTCCTGTGATAAATTCTGACCAAAAATTAGGATGAGATCTTCAAATATCCTGCTATTCAACTTGCAATCTGCTCAACTACAAGAAATAAATGTTTCTTTGTCAAGCCGCCAGTTACTAGGACACTGCTTAATTCAAGAACATCAGGTTATTCAACATGTCTGAACAACACTTGACATTTCTATAATAGTTCATTTTTATATGAGTGTTTGTGTTATATGTGTACTTATTACTCTGTGTGGTGTGTGTACACAAATGGATGCTAGACTAAAAACATCTTGATATGGGCATCATCATCATGCACCTTATTTAATACTATGTCTTTTTGTAGCTCATGTGATGACAGCAATTCTCCTGCCTCTGTCACTCATTTCACCAAAAGAGCAACAGGTTTACACAAAGTCACTGTAATTCCCTATTCCCCATTTACAATATGCAGATGTAAACTCAGTCCTCACAGTTGGAATGCCAGAGTGTTAACTTCTGATCTATTTACTCATTCTCTTAATATTAGTCACTAGGAAAGAAAAATAACTTGCACTCTGTAATGACCAAATGTCCACACACATGGGGGAATATTATGGCATTTCACATGAAAAATATGAGTCATAAAGTTTTGTTTCATTGGGGTTGTGTTTTGTAAATCATTCTTTGATTTGTGTGCCAAAGTTCATTCCCATACTTCTAGTGATTCATAAATATGCAATGCTATTTTCTTCATGTTGGTAGGCTCTGTAGAAAAGGAGATGAATAACTTCTTAAACTCATGAGACAACAGAGCAGGCCTGGCATCTGTGTGTACAGAATGATTCAGAGGAACCCTGGCTGTTTAGTAACAATTTAATCCCGTAAAAACTAACTACTGAGATAGTTATGATATTAATAAATGCATAATTATGGAAAGGCAGCGATATTTGGAAGAAATACCAGAACAGGATAAATAAAATTATAAATGCAAGTCAGTTAGGAATATAAAATAGTAAATGTGTATCACACTTTTTGTCTAACAGTATGAACACAGGGCTTGGGAGAGAGCTCACTAGGGAAAGGGCTTGCCATTCCAGAATGAGGACCTGAGTTTGATCCCTCATGCTTCACTCAGGGCACAGTAGTGAATACTTTCAGTTCCAGTTTTGGAGTTATGGGTCGGGTGGATCCCTAAATCTTGCTCTCATATTTGTTTAGCCATTTCAGTAAACTCTGTGACAGCGTGAGACTGTGTCCCTAGAATGTGGCTGGGTCCACAAGGAATACAACTTAGGTTGACTGCTGTCACCCACATTCTGGCACACATTTGTGTATGTACACTGACACAAATGTGCATCTACAACAATGCCACCTTCTAAAAAAATATCCACCCCACCACCAATGAAAGACAATCTTACAGCAAAAGCATGGAAATGGTAATCCAAGCAGAAAGGGCAAGAAACCAGAAGGATAATATACTCAGATGATATTATCCATAGATCAGTAGGACAAATTAAAGCATAAAGTGCCACCCACATACATAGAATATTGTGCTTCATCACGGCAGTGCAAAAATTGCCAGAGGGCAGTGGCACATGCCATTAATCTCAGCACTAGGGAGACAGAGCCAGGCAGATCTCTGTGAGTTCTAGGCCAGTCTGGTCTACAGAGTGAGATCCAGGACAGGCAACAAAACCACAGAGAGAAACCCTGTCTCAAAAAAAATGAAGAAGAAGAAGGAGGAGGAGGAGGAGGAGGAGGAGGAGGAGGAGGAGGAGGAAGAGGAGGAGGAGAAGAAGAAGAAGAAGAAGAAGAAGAAGAAGAAGAAGAAGAAGAAGAAGAAGAAGAAGAAGAAGAAGAAGAGGAAGAGCAAGAAATGTCAACTATGTCAACTGGACCAAGTACTTTCTTCCATGTGATTGTGGGGCAACTAGACCATAACAGACAAAGTTGAAGTTTATCCCTAGTTTCTCATCCCACGGTAAAAATCTACTCAAAATATGTCAAAAACATGAACATAAAAATGGGAAACACATCTACACATCTTTTGTTCACTTTTGTGGAATTAAAAGTCACAGGAAACAAAACTGGACTTGACAATGGTTTTCCAGTAATCTCAAAAAGTCTTTGGAGTTGAGTTAGAAGGTACCTAGACAAGTGAACACCTGCAGAAAAGGAAGTGCTTTGCAAACTCCTCCTCAATCAAAGAATCAGATCAGAGTCCCTAACACAGTTATAACACCCAGTAACAAGAATCCCCAAATAGTTGAATTGAGGAGATGTTATGTGAAGGAAGAGTTACCAAAGTAGAAACTCAATTGTTGCACCAGTTTTCCATCCCACCAGCAGTGATTAAGTTTCGCTTTTCTCCAAATCTGTGGTCCTGCGTCCTCCTTTGTTTTTAGGAGTGTGCATAGCAACTTTTAGCATTATGAAAGCTAGCCAGCAATGATGCAGCTTCCTGTTCCTCTCCAGTTTAATTTTTCTATATTCATTGACTCAAATATGTTTTCTTCAGAAATGAGGCCTTACCATTAAGTTCTTAACACTAAACAAGAGCAATAGTAATACTCCGTAATAGTTGGGTCTTATGTTGAGGTCACATATACATGAAATTTGAGTTTGCATAGGTGGAAATACATGAATAAATTTTCCTTATCCTACTCAGTAGCGATTCAGTATGGCTGGCACTCCTTAAAAAAATTTCCATATTTTGACCAATAGTAGTATTCTCTCTTTGACAAAAATCAGGTGACTGTATGAGTGTGGATTTATATGTTTTTATGTAGTCTCAATTCTATTCCATTGGTCAATAAGTCAGTTTTTATGCTATGCCCATTCTGTTTTTATAGGTGTAGCTCTAAAATATAACATGAAATCTGGGGTTATGGCTCCTTCTGCAGTGTTGTTGTTGGTCAGGATTGTTTTTGTCTATATTTAGTCTTTTGTGCTTCCACAGGAAAATTAAAATTATTCTTCAATTTCTGTGATAACTGACACTGGAAATTTTGATGAGGCTTTCCTTGAATCAGGAGATTGGTTTTGGTAGGATGGGTATTTCACAATAATTAATGTTACCAATCTATGAACTTAGTAGGTCTTTCATCATCTGGTATTGTAACAGGGCCCCAGACCTAAAAACAACTGACTCCATGATAGAAGTGCCATTCAGACTGTAAATCTTAGCATGTAGACAGCACCACCTACCAAAACTAAAACAAAGATGTAATATGTCAAAACCACATAGTCCCGAGAAAGTCTCAAAATGTACTCATCTTGCTTTTTTGCTCCTGTAGTTCCGCTTCTGACTAACTGTTCTTGTTAACTGAAGTGCGTCAATGGAAAACATGGTTTTTGTGCTTAACAGCTCACCAGGTGAAGACTTCGGGCTGCTCTGTGATCCCAAACACCTGGTGCAGTCCTGTCCAGCTAATAAAGACTTCATTTGGCTTAAACCTGAGTCTGAGAAGACTTCTCTAGTGAATACCACACAACAGAATCTATTTTAAATCTTTCATTGTCTTAAAGATTTTATTGCATCTGTCTTTCACCCCCTTGGTTACTCTTATCCACTGATACTTTATTTGGGGAGTTATTCTGAGAGGGATTGGTTTCTTGATTTCTTTCTCATTATGTTTAGCATTTGTCCATCATATTTTCTGTGAGGCTTTTGTATCCTGCTGTGCTGGTGCATGTCTGTATCAGCTGTGTAGATTTCTGAGGCAGTCTTCAGAATCTTTTCTTGTATTTCACTACATCATCTGCAAGTAAAGATGCTTTGATTCTTTTCCTATCTGTAAACTCTCTGATTCTATCATTTCCCTTATTTCTCTTGGTAGGAATACAAGTTCTGTGTTAAACAGAAATGGTGAGGATGGACATCCTTGTCTTTTTCAGAAGTTTATTGAAACATATTCAGTTATTTTTTATACCTGTTTATGATGGCTGTGGGTTTACTATATGTTGCTTTTATAGTACTAAGGTACATTCTCTGTATCCCTCTTTTCTCCTGGTCTTTTATCATGAAATGGTGTTGGATTTTATCAGAGGCCTTTAATCCATTTAATCAGCTGATCAATTTTTCCTGTACTTTAGTCTGTTCATATGGTGTCTTACATTAATTAATTTAGGGATGTTCAACCAGCCTAACATTCTTGGATGAGACAAGAAGATTATGCCATATAACCATTTTGGTGTGTTCTGGAATTTAGTTTTCAAGCATTTGATTTGTGTCTATGTTCTTCAGACATTAACCTATTAATTTTCTATTTTTTGGTAGGGTCTTTATATGTTTTTGAAATCAGAGTAATACTGCCTTCATAAGTGTATGTTCTTTCTTCTCCTTTTTTGATATATTAGTGTAAGATCTTCTTTGAAATCTTTGTACAATTTTGCACTGACTCCATCTGATCTTGAGGTTTTTTTAAATAGAAGATTTTTAATTAATGTTTTGATCACACTGGATATTTTGGGTCTATTTAACTTAATAATGTCATCTTGATTTAATGTTGGTAGAAAATATGTGTATCTGGAAATTTACCCATTTCTTAAATCTTACCCAATTCAGAGGAACATATATGTTTTTAAATGTCTCTTTGTAATTCTCCAAATATCCTCAGTGTCTGTTATAATGTCTTCCTTCCATCTCTAATTGTATTAATTATGGTTATTATTATGATAGTATTATAATTATTATAAAATATAAAATAGTATAGTTATTATAAAGTTTATTAATTTTGAATGCTTATATTTTTGTTAATTGGCTCAAGTTTTGTCAGTCTTTTATCTCTGGTTTCATTCATTCTTTGTATTGATTTTTCCATTTGTAGGTCATTAATTTCTGACCTGATTTTGATGATTTCTTCCCACTTGCCTTTATGAACTGTTATTTGTTCTTATATTTTCAAGTCTTTCAGGTATCTCATCAAATTATTAATTTGTGATTTCTCAAAATTTCTGTTATGGGTTCACAGTGCCCAAAACTTTCCTCTTATGATCATTTTCAGTTTTCCCACAGGTTTTGGTGTCTTGTGATTCAATTTTCACTCAATTCTTAGAATTTTACAAGTTCCTTTTTTATTTCTTCCTTCAATTGAGATTGATTCAGTTTTACATAACTTAACTTCCATTAATTTATTATTTCATTCTTTTCTTTTGTTGTTTCTATCCTGATCTAGTCCATGGAGGACTGATAGAATGCAGGATGTGATTTTAATTTTTCTGTATTTCAGAGACTTGCTTTTATTGTAATATGTGGTCTGTTGTGCAGAAAGTCCTATGAACTGCAAGGAAGAATGTGTATTCTTTAGTTTTTGGTTGCAATGTTCTACAGGCATATGTTGCATCTATTTGATGTTGCAGAACTCCAAATGTAGAGGACCACAAAAAAGCTTTACAATGTAATAAAATAGTAGTGACAGTTAGTATACAGAGCCACAGAAGGATGCAGAAAGCTGCACATGAAAAAGATGAAATCACCTTTAAATGGAGACCCATCAGAATAGCAGCAGATTCTTTCAGTAGAGGCTAGAAAGCCAGAAGGGATGGATGTTCTACAAGTTATGAAATCAGCACCAATGCTCCAGCAGACTAATATAAAAAGCAAAACTCTCACTCATATTAAAAGGGAAAGGTAAATTTTTCATGATAAAAGAGCTTGAAGGAAATTATCACCACTAAATCAGTTCTGCAAAGAAACAGAAAGGATTAGTTAGATCCAAAGAAAAGGCTAAATATATCTGAGATGGCTGGGAAGAATGAACAGTTCCAGAACAATGAATAATACACTTCTAATAGAACAATTAAAAACAACAACAACGCCCATCTTGCCCAGGACTTCCCTTCTGAAGCACAGGTGAGTGCCCTAGCTTGCCCCCGACCCCATCCCTGGACACCAGCCACTCCGGGGAAGACCTGCCCAACTTGGGCCCAGGTTCTGGTCCCCGGGCAGGTGCCCTTCTACCCCAACCGGGAAAGATCCCCTTCTCCAAGACCCCTGGCAGACCCTGCAGTCTCCACGCCCTGCCCCCACTCCCATCTGCCTGAGCCCCAAGCCTCTTCCTGAGACTTAGAGGCCGGCTCCCAGCTCCCATCTTGCCCAGGACTTCCCTTCTGAAGCACAGGTGAGTGCCCTAGCTTGCCCCCGACCCCATCCCTGGGCACCAGCCACTCTGGGGAAGACCTGCCCAACTTGGCCCCAGGTTCTGGTCCCCGGGCAGGTGCCCTTCTACCACAACCGGGAAGGATCCCCTTCTCCAAGACCCTTGGCAGACCCTGCAGTCTCCACGCCCTGCCCCCACGCCCATCTGCCTGAGCCCCAAGCCTCTTCCTGAGACTTAGAGGCCGGCCCCCAGCTCCCATCTTGCCCAGGACTTCCCTTCTGAAGCACAGGTGAGTGTCCTAGCTTGCCCCCGACCCCATCCCTGGGCACCAGCCACTCCGGGGAAGACCTGCCCAACTTGGCCCCAGGTTCTGGTCCCCGGGCAGGTGCCCTTCTACCCCAACCGGGAAGGATCCCCTTCTCCAAGACCCTTGGCAGACCCTGCAGTCTCCACGCCCTGCCCCCACGCCCATCTGCCTGAGCCCCAAGCCTCTTCCTGAGACTTAGAGGCCGGACCCCAGCTCCCATCTTGCCCAGGACTTCCCTTCTGAAGCACAGGTGAGTGTCCTAGCTTGCCCCCGACCCCATCCCTGGGCACCAGCCACTCCGGGGAAGACCTGCCCAACTTGGGCCCAGGTTCTGGTCCCCGGGCAGGTGCCCTTCTACCACAACCGGGAAGGATCCCCTTCTCCAAGACCCCTGGCAGACCCTGCAGTCTCCACGCCCTGCCCCCACGCCCATCTGCCTGAGCCCCAAGCCTCTTCCTGAGACTTAGAGGCCGGCCCCCAGCTCCCATCTTGCCCAGCACTTCCCTTCTGAAGCACAGGTGAGTGCCCTAGCTTGCCCCCGACCCTATCCCTGGGCACCAGCCACTCCGGGGAAGACCTGCCCAACTTGGCCCCAGGTTCTGGTCCCCGGGCAGGTGCCCTTCTACCACAACCGGGAAGGATCCCCTTCTCCAAGACCCCTGGCAGACCCTGCAGTCTCCACGCCCTGCCCCCACGCCCATCCGCCTGAGCCCCAAGCCTCTTCCTGAGACTTAGAGGCCAGGCCCCCCAGCTCCCATCTTGCCCAGGACTTCCCTTCTGAAGCACAGGTGAGTGCCCTAGCTTGCCCCAGACCCCATCCCTGGGCACCAGCCACTCCGGGGAAGACCTGCCCAACTTGGTCCCAGGTTCTGGTCCCCGGGCAGGTGCCCTTCTACCCCAACCGGGAAAGATCCCCTTCTCCAAGACCCCTGGCAGACCCTGCAGTCTCCACGCCCTGCCCCCACGCCCATCTGCCTGAGCCCCAAGCCTCTTCCTGAGACTTAGAGGCCGGCCCCCAGCTCCCATCTTGCCCAGGACTTCCCTTCTGAAGCACAGGTGAGTGCCCTAGCTTGCCCCCGACCCCATCCCTGGGCACCAGCCACTCCGGGGAAGACCTGCCCAACTTGGCCCCAGGTTCTGGTCCCCGGGCAGGTGCCCTTCTACCACAACTGGGAAGGATCCCCTTCTCCAAGACCCCTGGCAGACCCTGCAGTCTCCACGCCCTGCCCCCACGCCCATCTGCCTGAGCCCCAAGCCTCTTCCTGAGACTTAGAGGCCGGCCCCCAGCTCCCATCTTGCCCAGGACTTCCCTTCTGAAGCACAGGTGAGTGTCCTAGCTTGCCCCCGACCCCATCCCTGGGCACCAGCCACTCCGGGGAAGACCTGCCCAACTTGGTCCCAGGTTCTGGTCCCCGGGCAGGTGCCCTTCTACCACAACCGGGAAGGATCCCCTTCTCCAAGACCCTTGGCAGACCCTGCAGTCTCCACGCCCTGCCCCCACGCCCATCCGCCTGAGCCCCAAGCCTCTTCCTGAGACTTAGAGGCCGCCCCCAGCTCCCATCTTGCCCAGGACTTCCCTTCTGAAGCACAGGTGAGTGTCCTAGCTTGCCCCCGACCCCATCCCTGGGCACCAGCCACTCCGGGGAAGACCTGCCCAACTTGGGCCCAGGTTCTGGTCCCCGGGCAGGTGCCCTTCTACCCCAACCGGGAAGGATCCCCTTCTCCAAGACCCTTGGCAGACCCTGCAGTCTCCACGCCCTGCCCCCACGCCCATCTGCCTGAGCCCCAAGCCTCTTCCTGAGACTTAGAGGCCGGACCCCAGCTCCCATCTTGCCCAGGACTTCCCTTCTGAAGCACAGGTGAGTGTCCTAGCTTGCCCCCGACCCCATCCCTGGGCACCAGCCACTCCGGGGAAGACCTGCCCAACTTGGGCCCAGGTTCTGGTCCCCGGGCAGGTGCCGTTCTACCACAACCGGGAAGGATCCCCTTCTCCAAGACCCCTGGCAGACCCTGCAGTCTCCACGCCCTGCCCCCACGCCCATCTGCCTGAGCCCCAAGCCTCTTCCTGAGACTTAGAGGCCGGCCCCCAGCTCCCATCTTGCCCAGGACTTCCCTTCTGAAGCACAGGTGAGTGCCCTAGCTTGCCCCCGACCCTATCCCTGGGCACCAGCCACTCCGGGGAAGACCTGCCCAACTTGGGCCCAGGTTCTGGTCCCCGGGCAGGTGCCCTTCTACCACAACCGGGAAGGATCCCGTTCTCCAAGACCCCTGGCAGACCCTGCAGTCTCCACGCCCTGCCCCCACGCCCATCCGCCTGAGCCCCAAGCCTCTTCCTGAGACTTAGAGGCCAGGCCCCCCAGCTCCCATCTTGCCCAGGACTTCCCTTCTGAAGCACAGGTGAGTGCCCTAGCTTGCCCCAGACCCCATCCCTGGGCACCAGCCACTCCGGGGAAGACCTGCCCAACTTGGGCCCAGGTTCTGGTCCCCGGGCAGGTGCCCTTCTACCCCAACCGGGAAAGATCCCCTTCTCCAAGACCCCTGGCAGACCCTGCAGTCTCCACGCCCTGCCCCCACGCCCATCTGCCTGAGCCCCAAGCCTCTTCCTGAGACTTAGAGGCCGCCCCCAGCTCCCATCTTGCCCAGGACTTCCCTTCTGAAGCACAGGTGAGTGCCCTAGCTTGCCCCCGACCCCATCCCTGGGCACCAGCCACTCCGGGGAAGACCTGCCCAACTTGGGCCCAGGTTCTGGTCCCCGGGCAGGTGCCCTTCTACCACAACTGGGAAGGATCCCCTTCTCCAAGACCCCTGGCAGACCCTGCAGTCTCCACGCCCTGCCCCCACGCCCATCTGCCTGAGCCCCAAGCCTCTTCCTGAGACTTAGAGGCCGGCCCCCAGCTCCCATCTTGCCCAGCACTTCCCTTCTGAAGCACAGGTGAGTGCCCTAGCTTGCCCCCGACCCTATCCCTGGGCACCAGCCACTCCGGGGAAGACCTGCCCAACTTGGGCCCAGGTTCTGGTCCCCGGGCAGGTGCCCTTCTACCACAACCGGGAAGGATCCCCTTCTCCAAGACCCCTGGCAGACCCTGCAGTCTCCACGCCCTGCCCCCACGCCCATCCGCCTGAGCCCCAAGCCTCTTCCTGAGACTTAGAGGCCAGGCCCCCCAGCTCCCATCTTGCCCAGGACTTCCCTTCTGAAGCACAGGTGAGTGCCCTAGCTTGCCCCAGACCCCATCCCTGGGCACCAGCCACTCCGGGGAAGACCTGCCCAACTTGGTCCCAGGTTCTGGTCCCCGGGCAGGTGCCCTTCTACCCCAACCGGGAAAGATCCCCTTCTCCAAGACCCCTGGCAGACCCTGCAGTCTCCACGCCCTGCCCCCACGCCCATCTGCCTGAGCCCCAAGCCTCTTCCTGAGACTTAGAGGCCGGCCCCCAGCTCCCATCTTGCCCAGGACTTCCCTTCTGAAGCACAGGTGAGTGCCCTAGCTTGCCCCCGACCCCATCCCTGGGCACCAGCCACTCCGGGGAAGACCTGCCCAACTTGGCCCCAGGTTCTGGTCCCGGGCAGGTGCCCTTCTACCACAACCGGGAAGGATCCCCTTCTCCAAGACCCTTGGCAGACCCTGCAGTCTCCACGCCCTGCCCCCACGCCCATCTGCCTGAGCCCCAAGCCTCTACCTGAGACTTAGAGGCCGGCCCCCAGCTCCCATCTTGCCCAGGACTTCCCTTCTGAAGCACAGGTGAGTGCCCTAGCTTGCCCCCGACCCCATCCCTGGGCACCAGCCACTCTGGGGAAGACCTGCCCAACTTGGGCCCAGGTTCTGCTCCCCGGGCAGGTGCCCTTCTAGCCCCACTGGGACGGATCCCCTTCTCCAAGACCCCTGGCAGACCCTGCAGTCTCCACGCCCTGCCCCCACGCCCATCCGCCTGAGCCCCAAGCCTCTTCCTGAGACTTAGAGGCCAGGCCCCCCAGCTCCCATCTTGCCCAGGACTTCCCTTCTGAAGCACAGGTGAGTGCCCTAGCTTGCCCCGGACCCCATCCCTGGGCACCAGCAACTCCAGGGAAGACCTGCCCAACTTGGCCCCAGGTTCTGGTCCCTGGGCAGGTGCCCTTCTAGCCCCACCGGGAAGGATCTCCTTCTCCAAGACCCCTGGCAGACCCTGCAGTCTCCACGCCCTGCCCCCACGCCCATCCGCCTGAGCCCCAAGCCTCTTCTTGAGACTTAGAGGCTGGCCCCCAGCTCCCATCTTGCCGTGGATTTCCCATCTGGAGGAGAGAGAGAGAGAGAGAGAGAGAGAGAGAGAGAGAGAGAGAGGAGAGCACCCATCCTCCCCCGGACTTCCCTTCTGAACAAGAGCTTCCATCCTGTCCCGGACTTCCAATTTGGACAAGAGAGCTCCCATCTGGACAAGAGAGAGAGACTTCCTGAATCTGTCAGCTCTGAACCAAGTGTGCGAATAAGGCCAGGAACGAACCACAAGGAGATGGGCAGACGTCAAGGCAGAAACACATACAACAAAATGAATAGTAATACACCATCACCAGGCCCTAGCCCTTCTCCAACACCTAGACCTGAACATCAGAAATTGGAAGAAGCAGAAGAAAATAGCCTTATGAATGTCATCATGAAGAAGCTAGAGGCTCGTGTAGAGGAAAAGACAAAAAAATGTGAAGAACGCTGTAAACAACTAGAGGAAAGGGCAAACAAATTAGAAGAAATCAATAAAGTCCTGGAAGAGAACAATAAAATACTGAAAGAAAATCAAGAAAAATCAATGAAACAAATGAAGGAAACAGTCCAAGACCTGAAAAGGGAAATAGAAAAAATGAAGAAGACACAAACAGAGGGAATGCTGGAAATAGAAAATCTGAGAAAACGATTGGGAACTTCAGATGCAAGTATAATCAACAGAATGCAAGAGATGGAAGAGAGGATCTCTAGCGTTGAAGATACAATAGAAGAAATGGATTCATCAGTCAAAGAAAACACTAAAGTCAACAAAGTCATGAACCAAAATGTCCAAGAAATTTGGGACACCATGAAAAGACCAAACCTACGAATAATAGGGGTAGAAGAAGGAGAAGAATACCAACTCAAGGGCACAGAAAATATATTCAACAAGATCATAGAAGAAAACTTTCCCAACTTAAAGAAGGAAATGCCTATGAAGATACAGGAAGCCTATAGAACACCAAACAGACTAGACCCCCAAAAAAAGTCCCCTCGCCACATAATAATTAAACAATTAAACGTACAGAATAAAGAAAGAATATTAAGAGCAGCAAAGGAAAAAGGCCAAGTGACATATAAAGGCAAACCTATCAGAATAACACCCGATTTCTCAATGGAGACTTTGAAAGCCAGAAGGTCCTGGACAGATGTAATGCAGACATTAAAAGACCATGGATGTCAGCCTAGACTAATATACCCAGCAAAACTTTCAATCGTCATAGATGGAGTGAACAAGACATTCCATGACAAAGCCAGATTTAAACAATATTTATCCACAAACCCAGCCCTACAGAAAGCACTAGAAGGAAAATTCCAACCTAAGGAAGTCAGATACAACCTCGAAAACACAGGCAATAGATAAAGCCACAGCAGTAGACCCCAACGAAGAAAAGTACACACACATCACCACCAAAAAATAACAGGAATGAACAATCACTGGACATTAATATCCCTCAATATCAATGGACTTAATTCACCTATAAAAAGACATAGGCTTACAGAATGGATACGAAAGCAGGACCCATCTTTCTGCTGCATACAAGAAACACATCTCAAATTCAAAGATAGACACTACCTAAAAATAAAAGGCTGGGAAAAGACTTTCCAATCAAACGGTCTTAAGAAACAAGCGGGTGTAGCCATCCTGATATCCAGCAAAATAGACTTCAAACTAAAATCAATCAAAAGAGATCAAGAAGGGCATTACATACTCATCACAGGAAAGATCCACCAAGATGAAGTCTCAATTCTGAACATTTATGCCCCAAACACAAGGGCACCCACATATGTAAAAGAAACATTATTAAAGCTTAAATCACATATAAAACCCCACACATTAATAGTGGGAGACCTCAACACCCCACTTTCACCACTGGACAGATCCCCCAAATCGAAACTTAACAGAGAAATAAAGGACTTAATTGATGTCATGACTCAAATGGACTTAATCGACATCTACAGAACATTCCATCCTAACAAAAAAGAATATACCTTCTTCTCAGCACCCCATGGAACCTTCTCTAAAATCGACCACATACTTGGTCACAAAGCAAATCTAAACAGATACAAAACAATTAGAATAACCTCCTGTGTTCTATCAGACCACCATGGTCTAAAGTTGGATTTCAACAACAACAAAAACTACAGAAAACCTACAATCTCATGGAAACTGAACAATACCCACCTGAATCACCAATGGGTTAAGGAAGAAATAAAGAAAGAAATTAAAGACTTCCTAGAGATCAACGAAAATGAAGACACCACATATCCAAACCTATGGGACACTATGAAAGCAGTACTAAGAGGGAAATTCATAGCACTAAACGCCCACATAAATAAGCTGGAGAAATCTCACACTAGTGACTTAACAGCACACCTGAAAGTTCTAGAACAGGAAGAAGCAAAGTCTCCCAGGAAAAATAGATGCCAGGAAATTATCAAAGTGAGAGCTGAAATCAATAAAATAGAAACAAAGAGAACAATACAAAAAATTAATGAAACAAAGAGTTGGTTCTTTGAGAAAATCAACAAGATAGACAAGCCCTTATCCAAACTAACCAAAAGACAGAGAGAGAGCATCCAAATCAACAAAATCAGAAATGAAAAGGGGGACATAACAACAGACATTGAGGAAATCCAGAGAATCATCAGGTCATACTTCAAAAACCTCTATTCCACAAAACTGGAAAACCTAAAAGAAATGGATAATTTTCTGGATAGGTACCACATACCTAAATTAAATCAAGACCAGATAAACTATTTAAATAGTCCAATAACCCCTAACAAAATAGAAACAGTCATTAAAAGTCTCCCAACCAAAAAAAGCCCAGGACCAGATGGTTTCAGTGCAGAATTCTACCAGATCTTCAAAGAAGAGTTAATACCAATACTCTCTAAATTGTTCCATACAATAGAAACAGAAGGAACATTACCAAACTCCTTCTATGAGGCTACAATTACCCTGATTCCCAAACCAAACAAGGATACAACAAAGAAAGAGAACTACAGACCGATCTCCCTCATGAACATTGATGCAAAAATACTCAATAAAATACTGGCAAACAGACTCCAAGAACACATCAAAACAATTATCCACCATGATCAAGTAGGATTCATTCCAGGGATGCAAGGATGGTTCAACATACGAAAGTCTGTCAATGTGATACACCATATAAACAAACTCAAAGAAAAAAACCACATGATCATCTCACTAGATGCTGAAAAGGCATTTGACAAAATCCAACACCCCTTCATGATAAAGGTCTTGGAGCGATCAGGAATACAGGGAACATACCTAAACATAATAAAGGCAATTTACAGCAAGCCAACAGCCAACATCAAATTAAATGGAGAGAAACTCAAAGCAATTCCACTAAAATCAGGAACGAGGCAAGGCTGTCCGCTCTCCCCATACTTATTCAATATAGTACTTGAAGTTCTAGCCAGAGCAATAAGACAACATAAGGAGATTAAGGGGATACAAATTGGAAAGGAAGAAGTCAAGCTTTCCCTATTTGCAGATGACATGATAGTATACTTGAGCAACCCCAAAGATTCCACCAAGGAACTGATACAGCTTATAAACACCTTCAGCAACATAGCAGGATACAAGATCAACTCAAAAAAATCAGTAGCCCTCCTATATACAATGGACAAAAAAGCGGAGAAGGAAATCAGAGATACATCACCCTTTACTATAGCCACAAATGACATAAAATACCTTGGGGTAATACTAACCAAGCAAGTGAAGGACCTATATGACAAGAACTTTAAGTCCCTGAAAAAAGAAATTGAAGAAGATGTCAGAAAATGGAAAGATCTCCCATGCTCATGGATAGGCAGAACTAACATAGTAAAAATGGCAATCTTACCAAAAGCAATCTACAGATTCAATGCAATCCCCATCAAAATACCAACACAATTCTTCACAGACCTGGAAAGAATAATACTCAACTTCATATGGAAAAACAAAAAACCCAGGATAGCCAAAAGAATCCTGTACAATAAAACAACCTCTGGAGGCATCACGATCCCTGACTTCAAGCTGTACTATAGAGCTACAGTAATAAAAACAGCTTGGTACTGGCATAAAAACCGACATGTGGACCAATGGAATCGAATTGAAGACCCTGACATTAATCCGCACACCTATGAACAAATAATTTTTGACAAAGAAGCCAAAAGTGCACAATGGAAAAAAGAAAGCATCTTCAACAAATGGTGCTGGCAAAACTGGATATCAACATGTAGAAGGCTACAAATAGATCCATATCTATCACCGTGCACAAAACTTAAGTCCAAGTGGATCAAGGACCTCAACATAAATCCAGCTACTCTGAACCTGCTAGAAGAGAAAGTAGGAAGTAGTCTTGAACACATTGGCATAGGAGACCACTTTCTAAATAGAACACCAGTAGCACAGACACTGAGAGAAACAATCAATCAATGGGACCTCTTGAAACTGAGAAGCTTTTGTAGGGCAAAGGATACGGTCAACAAAGCAAAGCGATAGCCTACAGAATGGGAAAAGATCTTCACCAATCCCACATCTGACAGAGGACTGATATCCAGAATATATAAGGAACTCAAGAAATTAGACATCAAAATGCCCAACAGTCCAATTAAGAAATGGGCTATAGAACTAAACAGAGAATTCTCAACAGAGGAAACTCAAATGGCTGAAAGACATTTAAGGAATTGCTCAACATCCCTAATCATCAGGGAAATGCAAATCAAAACAACTCTGAGATACCACCTTAGGCCTGTCAGAATGGCTAAGATCAAAAACACTGAAGACACCTTATGCTGGAGAGGATGTGGAGCTAGGGGAACTCTCCTCCACTGCTGGTGGGAATGCAAGCTTGTACAACCACTTTGGAAATCAATATGGCGATTTCTTAGAAAATTGGGAATCCATCTCCCCCAAGATCCAGCTATACCACTCTTGGGCATATACCCAAGGAATGCTCAACCACACCACAAGAGCACTTGTTCAGCTATGTTCATATCAGCGTTGTTTGTAATAGCCAGAACATGGAAACAACCTAGATGCCCTTCAACTGAAGAATGGATAAACAAAATGTGGTACATATACACAATGGAATACTACTCAGCAGAGAAAAACAAT
This sequence comes from Peromyscus eremicus, assembly GCF_949786415.1. Classification (NCBI taxonomy): domain Eukaryota; kingdom Metazoa; phylum Chordata; class Mammalia; order Rodentia; family Cricetidae; genus Peromyscus; species Peromyscus eremicus. The sequence goes on from NC_081416.1 coordinate 183,084,465, forward strand.
GACATCATGAGGTTTGCAGACAAATGGATGGATCTAGAAAAAATCATCCTGAGGGAGGTATCCCAGACTCAGAAAGACAAACATGGTATGTACTCACTCATAACAGGATACTAGATGTGGAACAAGGATGACTGGACTGCTACTCACATCACCAGGCAGGCTACCTGGAAAACAGGACCCCAAGAAAGACACAGGAAAAAAAAAAACAACAACAACAACAACAAATGACAGGAAGTAATACATATCATACAATATTAACTCTTAATAATTATGATCTCATGGACAACACAAATAGATTGAATCTGAAAAGAATACCCAGGATTTTTCTGTCTCCAAGAAACACAATTCACAACCATGATAGGCCTCAATTAGAGTTAAATGATGGAAAAAGAATCCCAAGCAAATGCAAGTAAAAACTTAGCATGCATATCTCTTAAGGTGTGACAACTAAGGCATCAAACAAATCCTACTCAGAAGAAATAGTGAAGCATACTTTCTACTCATTAAGAAAAAAAAATCTAACAACAGGGCAGTACAGTTCTAATCATGTACACATTAAACATAGGAGTCCCCAAATACCTTAATAAAACAGTATTAGATTCAAAAGCACAGATCAACTCCAAAACAGAGATGGTGAGTGACTTCAATTCCCCAATTTCAGAAACAGACAAGTAATATGGAACAAAAAACATAAATAGAGAAATTCTGAAGTCAAAGAACATCATAAGTCAACTCCATCTTTATATTGAACACACCTAGTGCATTTCTAAACCTCTAGATAGCTGATGTGTTTACAGAAATTACTGCTTGTCCACTATGCATATAGCAGCCTTCAATAACACACCCACATGAAACAATACTTTCAAAATACCCTCAAATACTTTCAAAATATGGACATTCTGGCTCAGAAACTTTATTTTATACAAACCAATGGGCTATGATGCCCAAAATCTTGAGAAGACAGTTTCAACACAAAACATATTTGTTTAAAAGCTTTAAAAATTCTATAGAGCTCAGATGATGTAAATAAGGACTCCTTTACATTTCTGTGCATTATGTACACATCAATGCAAAAAATGGGAGAATGTTTCTCTGTTGCACTGTGAGCACACAGATGTGGAGCTTGGCATTTTGTTCTCATGGAAACCAAGATACAAATACACTGTGGGCAACTACATAGGATTTTATATCCTCCCTCAAAATTATTAAATATATTTTTTTATTAAAAGGTATTCACAAACTGTGTTGTTTTATTTGGTCTACTTACAAAGTATTTCTTGCAGTTAAGAGTATCAAGAAAGATTTTTCTAAAAGAATGCTATTGTTAAATATATAAATATTTCTTTGGGTTTTCTTTAACTTTCTATATAGTCCAAGCCTGCCTTGAAAACCTGTCTGTTGCAAACAAATGTTCAGATTATAGGTGTGCACCACCATAATATCCAGCAACATACTTGGTTTGGATAGCACATGGTTCATGGTTTGCCAGAAAAGGTATAATTATTATGATTAAAGTTGAAAGGAGGACATATTAAACTTCATAATTTAATCATTGTACATCTTTACAAATGATGAATTATCATCCTTTACCCCATAAATAGGTATTGATGTCATGATGATAAATATATTCAAAACTTGCTTAAATTTTTATGAGCTTGCATAATATTACTGAGAACTATGGCAATTCAAAGCCTAAAGAAATCAGTACAAATAATTGAGCATTAAATAGAAAGGATATGCCATTACTGAAAAATACACTTTTATTATTAATAAGATATTTATTAATATCTTATGAAGTATGACAATGGTGTCAGAATTCACAGATTGGTCAGTAGGAAAAGCAGGAAAGGATCAACATCCTGTGTAGGTTGTTAAGTGTTTCTAGCCTCACATCATTTGCACCCTATAGCAAAAGAGATTCATTAAATATTCATTCTTCTGAATAAAATGGATGAAGGTAACTCAGTGTACAACTTGATATTCAACTAATCTTTTTATTTTCAGCAAAAACACAATCATTGAAAGTCTGAATTATTATGGAAGGAAAATGTTATAATATAGTTAACCTGCTTTTCGCCCTGTTATTTTAGATTAGGGATTCATGATCCAAGATGAACAAAATTAAAAGATAAACAGACAGTGAATACCCTAACTGTAATCACAGAGCCTTCATCCAGTAGCTGATGTAAGTAGATGCCAAGATCCAGAGCCAAGCTCCAGGAGACCATTCAAAGAGAGAGAAAAGTGCAATTCTAGGAGCAAGGTGCATCAACATCATGATAGGGAAACCTACAGAGACAAACAAACAAAACTAGTGGGAACTCATGATCTTCAGACCAACAGCTGTGAAGCCTCCATGGTACTGGAGTAAGCTCTCTGCATAAGTTAGACAGTTGTGTAGCTTGATCTGCTTAACAGGCCCCTTGGCAATAGGATCAGGATCCATCCCTGGCACATGAGCTGCCTTTTTGGAGCATACTACCTATGGTGGGACAACATGCACAGCCTTATTTCAAAAGTAGGGGCAAGGACATGCCTCTACTGCCTACACCAGGCTCTGCTGACTCCCTATGGGAGGCCTTACCTTGTTGGAGGAGGATTTGGGGGCTAGGGAGAGAGGTGGAAGGCTGAAAGTGCGGGTGGAGGGAAGAGAGGGGGAATCTGTGGTTGATATGCAAAATATATTAAAATTTCCTTAATAAAAAAGATAAATAGACTTTGTACAATGAAAAGTTCTTGTTTTATACACCTTCAGGATGATATATTGAAAATATTTAAAATAAACCTTACATTCTAAAATATTTTCAAATAATCTGTAATTAGATATTTATGTCCTTCAATTTGAAAAAGACTGAAAAATGGTGAATATCCATAGTATACTAGAAAAAAATTTTAAAATCTGACTTTTCATACTCATCTACTACATGAATTGTTTCAAGTTATTAATACAAAAATGCACACACAACTGATACAATGCAGCTTGGACATACTAAGTCAGCCATATTTCTCTGTTAGCGTTAAGGGAAAGCATTCCATACACAGTGAAATAAACTGTCTGTCATTATTGCTTTGCAGAGAAATTAACCACCATGCATAAAAGATTCTATAGTATGCATCAACATGTGCTTATGTAGATTAATCTGCTTTAATCAGATGGTAGACATGTTTTGTTTCTATTAGACATAATTCTGTACCTATCAAATTTTTACTTACCATCTTTCAACAAGAAAGTAAAATCCAGTTAGAAAATTAGTTCACACAAAAATTAGAGAAATAGAAAATAATGCTGGCTGCACACCTCATGATCTTTTATAGTTATGGCAATGAAGATAAATATACTTATAGTGCTACCATTGGAACATGAGGAAATTTAACTGGAGAAGGACAGAACAATACGCTTTTCTAATTACATACATACTTTCCCACACCTGTGTAAAAAGATTATCAACAGCATGAAAACAGTTGTGATTCTTGCAGTATATATATTTGCATGTGCCTCACTCTCTATGCAAGTATAATTTGAAAATGTGTTGTTTAAATCAAACATGTTGGTTTTTATAGCTTTTATAATTGCAAATATACTTTAGTTTCATTTTTATACATCATAAGATATAAAATCAAACTTACACAACATTCTCATTTACATATTAGACAACCCAGCCACAGAGAACTCTCATTATTACAGTCCCTTTGCAGGCATAAGGTTGCTGCTGTATAAGTTGAAGAGGGACTTAAGCTGATGCACAGTATTGTCTGAGCTGCTGAGATTGGAGAATAGAGAAGAAGATGAGGAACAGGGAGGAATAGGGACACCATCTGCTGTAAAGCAGACAAATCTCCTTACTGCATACAAGGTCAAATGTCTGGTAGACCATACAGCTTCTTTTTTTTTCTTTTTTCTTTCTTTTTTTTTTTTTGGTTTTTCGAGTAGGGTTTCTCTGTGTAGCTTTGCACCTTTTCTGGAACTCACTTGGTAGCCCAGGCTGGCCTCAAATTCACAGAGATCCGCCTGGCTCTGCCTCCCGAGTGCTGGGATTAAAGACATGCGCCACCACCGCCCGGCCGACCATACAGCTTCTTAACCTAACTTGAAGTAAGCAATGATCCCTGGAGCCAGTAGACTCTTCGACAGAATATTTTATCTTTTAAAATTTTCCCTGTGCCTTCATTGTATCAAATTAAGAATTAACCTATTACAATATTACAATAACCTTCATGTAAAATGACATTCCACGCTTGAACGTTTTCTCTTCCACTGCTCTCCACAGCCACAACTCAGCAGACACAGTATTGTCATATTGACAATTATTCATCTTCAGTCCTATGTTTATTTTAGGTGATTTTCCACCCATTGCCTCCAACCTAACTCTTGAATATGTATTTCCATGTTGCCTTTGTTTAGTTCAGACTTGAGAGCAAGCTGCACTTCTCATTTTCAGACACTTACTGTGTAATTACCCACAGATAGCATGACAGCTTGGGTAAAACATCCTTGACTTCTTCTAAACCCTAACACACACGAATGCTTATCTTTAGCAGGACCTAAGATACTCATTTAGACTTGTCTGACTCTACGTTTTAATCTTGTACGTTTGAGAATAACTAAAAGCAGTATTCCAAGGTCTCATCACATTAAGGGGCACAGGGAAAGAGATTCATAATAATGAAGTATACATTGCATTTTCATGGAACTAACAGGTAAGCATCTAATTTATCAGATAATACAATTATTAGAAGTCAAATCAAAGAATCTGAGACAGATGTAGGCATTTCTAAAGCAGAAAGTTGGTCCCAGTGTCTAATTCTGACATCCCTGCTCCCAAATTTTGAGCAGCAAACATAGATAACACTTTTCACTCACGTACAACAAAATGGCTGATCACTGACTTCAATGGCATTCATTTCTTCTCACAGGAGCACAGCTAGACTTCTAGAGTCCCATCAAATACTCTATCATCCTTCTATTATCTAATCCATCTATAGTAGAGCTAATATTGAAAACATCCAAATCCTGAGGAGTTAGGGGCTTAGCTGAGAATATGGGGGATATTCCCAGTGTCTACTGTAGAAAAGAAAATGAATAAAACCCAAATTTGCATTTCCCCCTTGAAAGCAAAAGATGAGTCACTAAGAAGACAGCACCACAGAAGAGATCTAGGAATGGAAGAGAGGAATAATGATGTTGGAATCCATACTTCCCCCAAGATATATGAATGCCAAATTTAGATAATGAATAAATGGAAAAAAGACATACTCAACCACAAAATCTCTGTTAAATTTTATCATCCGCCAATCAATTGTTTTGTTGAGTGGATAAACAGCATATGCAGGAAAAAAACCAGTAATCATCACATTTCCTTTCTCAATTAATCGGTATTTCTTTCTGAGTAAGCACTCACTGCTGTAGTAGGAGCACACAAGAATAGGAATCTGTAGAAAGCAAGAGATAAAAATCCAAGAGAACAACATATCAACAAAGTAACTGGATATTCATGAGCATGTTAATGTGAATGCCAAGCATCCAGCGTGAATATCCATAGCTCATACATGAGTGCATGTTTGCTTAGAATTTTATTGGTGACTGGAGCTATCCCTTGAAACATCCCAAGTTCTTCCTAACAAGACTCTTCACTCCCCTGTGGAATTATCCAATAATTTCTTCCCTCAGGCTTTGCATCTCAGGCCCCACATTAACAATCACAAGACAGATAAAAAATATTTTTTAAATCTTCTTCAGCCAAAGGCAGTGTGACTTCATCCAAGATCAAAGAGAACCTGTCCCAAGGCATGAAATTCTCTTGTTGGATTTAGTCACTAATGTGAAACAATAAACTTCTGTTGAGAAAGCCATTTATGATGATACAGACATGTGAAACCAGATGAACCAATAGTAGATGAAAGGGAAAAGGATCAGAATAGGCCCATGGCAGGCCTGTCCAAGTCACAACACCAGGCACAATGCTCTGTAGACTAGAGTCTATCAATTGTTTTGCCTCCCAGGGTTCCAGGAGTCACAGAATATTCTTTCTTCTACACAATGTATGTCTGAATGAATATATTATGTCCATTACTGACTCTAAATACTTCTGTCTTTTTCTGATGAAAATAGTGATTCTGTTGAATTGATTTTTTATGATTAACTTTATGTCAATGAAGAAATCAAGTTTCCTGTTTGAATCTGAACTTTGACCTTATGCAATATTCTTTTATCCACTATGAATCACTGAATCAACATATTGTCATGATACACTTTATTCCTTGAAAATTGAGTCCACTGTGGTGATGTATTGTGTCCCCCCAATATACTGTGTCCCCCAATAAAACTTGTCAGGAGATCACAGGAAAAAGCCAGCCATTATATAGAAGTCAGGCAATGGTAGTACATGCCTTTAATTTTATCACTTGGGAGGAAGGGATCTATCTGGGTCTCTGTGAGTTCAAGGACACACTGGGAAACAGAGCCTGGCATGATGATACATGCCTTTAATCCCAGGACTGACCATAGAGGTCTGGAGGTCTGTTTAGACAGACAGGAAGTAATGTATCTGGGCTGAGAGAGCAAATGAGAGAACAGAACATGAAGGCGTATAGGTGTGGGTAGTCAGGAAGTAGCTCGCTTTGGAAGTTACGGAGTTGGTAAGGTGAGGTTACCTGTGGCTTTTCCTATTCCTCTGATCTCTCTCAGGCTTTAACCCTAATTTCTGGCATTAAGTTTTTATTAATAAGACCATTTAGCAATTGGTCTGCAATTGGTGCTCCAACAATTGTGGCAAGAATTCAATAAAAGTTGTTTGTGGCCTCACAGGCCCTCTGGCTCATTCCTGTGCTACACAGCTCAAGCTCGAGCTGCACACAGCTGGATCTTCATCGCACGTGGACCAGAGGAGTCTTCTTGGCTTTCTTTTCTCCTGTTGGGTGGTCAAAGTCAATACCTTTCTAAAAGAAAAAGGGAGATAGGATGTAGATATGATAGGAAAAAGGGTAGATTGTTGAACCTACTTTTAAAGAGCAACAACTTGCTTGAAATATTTTACATCGCTAGGGACTTTAGTTTATTGACAAATTTAAAGTTAATTTTGTTATACTGTGTATATTTCTACTCTCATAGAAGTTATTTAAGGTATTATACTTACACAACTCATTTAAATTGTAATGGATAATTAAATACAGCTTAACAATAAGTCTTCTATAATTGTCAAACTTATAGTCATTTGTTCTAGGTATACAGAGATATATTTCAGATAGATATGTAATCTTCAAACACTTCAAAGACCTACAGAATATGGCATTTAAAATATTTTTTAAAATTTAGACTTTCTGGACAAGGAGACATGTCTACACCTGGTAGTACCAATTTACTTCAGAGAGGAGGATGGGCATTGAATACACTCTATATGGATTTTATCTTCTTCTTGGCAAAAATAGCCATTTGGGCAAGAAACTGTTCTTGTCTGGACTACTTGATTGACTGGACATGCAGGACCCATAGGAAGGTGACCACTGAACTTTGTTTGGCAAAATTGTCCTTCAGGTTCCCATTTCTCAGAGGAAACTGCCAGATATCCTCCAGGACACAGAGAGAAGTGACTGAGAGACTCTAAGCCTGTGGGCTGAAGACAGATGTACCAACTTTACAGAAAAATTTAGATGGCTATCCAGGCTGCCATCTGTCTCTGTCTACTCTCATGTGACTCCCAAAGTTTACTTGCATCTTTCCTTTGTTTCTCAGCTAATATTGCATCCTTCTGAGCACTTTGATGGAGTTGAAGACTAGATAGTTATAATTTCCTTAGTTATGATGAAAGCTCTGTTAGATATGAAACCATAGACTCACAAATATAGGATAGATAGGATATCTTCTTTTTTTTAATCAAAAACTTCTATTTTCTTTAATAATTATTAATATTAATTTTTTATGCCGAATGCCATTTATTGAAGGAGGGACTAGATCTTAAATATAGGCTTACAGCACAATGGGAGAACTCTGGAGGGCAAAAGTTTGCTATTGATGTTTTACAATCTTGTATCTAAGGTTTTAATACCCATTATGCAGGATACATAGACAAGGACCTTCCCTTAAGCATTCAGGACTGTAGAACCCTGCAGGGAATTGGCATAGGGAGGATATCAAGGTCAAGGTCAGCAAGCAAGGCAACAGAAACCCAAAATGGGGGCCAGGGCCCTACAGGTCCCCCTTTTACTAAAAAATGAGCTTCTGACTTAGGTTGTGTGGGACATCAGCGGGTCACCTTACCCATCATGGAGACACCTGCCCGGGTCACACAGGCACTCTGTCTTAGGTTGGTGAGTGCCCCCCAGGAATTACCTGTCTCTGAATACTCATTATCATACAGGCTCAATCATGTGTGAGAGGATATAGATATGATATAGATAAAGTGGTAGATTATTAAATCTACTTTTAAAAGGCAACAACTAGTTTTAAATATTTTCCATTGGATTGGATTTTTGTATATTATATGTAAATTATGTATATTGCTACAAATTTGAGATTGATTTATATAGATATGATAAGATAAAAAGTAAGATTATAGAATCTACTTTCAGTAAGCTACTAATAGTTTGAAATATTTTACATTGTGTTGGACTTTTGTATATTGTATACAAACTATGTTTATTGATACAAATTTGAGATTTATTTTGTTAGAAATCACTGTAAGTATATTTTTAATCTTTTTCAAGGTATTGTACCATGGAAGCAGATGTAGAAAAATTCTTGATTCAAAAAAAAACTGAGATAGTTCCCCTTAAAATACCCCCAGTCTGTAAAACTCCAAAATTTTGTTTTGATTGCAGATGCATATGAAGGTAACCCTTTGTTTAAAATACATATTTGTTAATATACTTGTCTCTGTTAAAATATGGGATAGTTGGTCATAGTGAGATTCAGTGCAATGGTTTTGCTTATCTACAGTGTCTCCTCCTCTTGACTACAGAGTAGCAGACCTGGCCATTGCTTCACAGAAAACTCACAAAGCTGTAGCTGTTTATATATTACCTTTATCTATATGTGAGACTTCCTTGTTCTTCTCTCATATATTACATCTGACTACAATTTTCAATCCCTTTACTCCCTCTGTCTCTTCCCTCCATTGCCTCTCTTCCCCAGATTTGCTTCACATTTGTCTCCTCTCAGAAAAGAGCAGGTTTTCCAGGGACATTAATAAAACATGGCATAACATGTTACAATAAGATCAGGCATATACCATCACATCAGGTCCAGATGAAGCAATCCAGTAGGAGAAAAATGGTCCCACATGTGGGCAAAAGAATCAGTGACAATCCCTGAAATCACTGTTAGGAATCCCACAAGAACACCAAGCTACCCTACCATAACATATATGTGGTGATCTAGGTTACACTCTTACCTGCTCCCTGATCTCTGTGAGCCTATGTGAGTTTAGGTCAATTGATTCTGTGGGTCATGTTTTCCTGCTGTCTCTGATTCCTTGATTTCTCCTATCCTTCCTCCCCTCTGGACTACACACTACTTTGATAAAAGCGTAGACCCACTATTTTTGAGAGATAGGGCTTCCAGAGCTGGCGGAAAATGGACCACCACCATGTTGGGAAACTAAAGTGGGCGGAGCCAACAGCCACAGGGCTGTTTCAGTCTTAGAATGTTTCAGTTTAAAACAGTAGGTTCACAATAAGAAGACTGATTTAGATGGAATAGTTTACAATGTGTGTAAAATGTACGTAGGCTTAAAAGACAAAAAAAAAAGAAATATATACAGTTATATAAACAAATAGATAGTTTTTAAAAATAAAGTCTTTAAAAAAACATTAAAGGTAATAAGCCACGTAAAGATGGCTATCACACAGAGAATCTGGATTATGTTGTCTTTGATATTCATAATTGAAGAAAAACATTTGATTGTAAAAGCTGTTGAGTTATGCCAAAATGTAAATTTTAAAGGTACCTTGACTTCAAAATTTGGATATAAGGATATGTTGCTTTGGAAAAGAGTCTCTGTCTGCCTTTGTTTCCACAGAAAGCCAGAGGCTATGGATTTGTTCTGAATTAAGATACATCAGGTTTGACCAGCCAAGACCGCCTGAAAGGTCTCCAATGACACCATGCCCAGATGATCCAACATCCAAAACGGTTTCTGGCAACTGGCTCAAATGATACACCCTCATGGACTACTCCATAATCCTAAAATTTTCTTTGTGTCTCCATAAGATACAGCACCCCCCTCCAGCAGGAAGTAGTAAGAGAAGCTACGACCAAATTCCCAAATATACCAAGCTGGTTTTAGAGATGGAATTGGCTCACTCCCCCTCTAAACCCAGACACATTCCTTAAAAAAATGTTTAAGAGATTCTTGTGTCCCAAATCATAAAAGCCCTCTGGTGTGGGACAGAGAAAAACCAATATTTTTATTTAAAACAGGTTGATTATAAATACAATCTCTTTCTAAAGAAAAAAAGGGGATAGTTTAGATATGATAGGATGAAAGGGTAGATTAATGAACCTACTTTTAAAGAGTAACAACTTGTTTAAAATGTTTTACATTGCTATAGATTTTAGTTTATTGATACAAATTTAAACTTAATATATACTGTATATATATTTCTATTCTTGTTAGAGGTATTATGTTTATGTAACTCATTTAAAATTGTAATGGATAATTAAAAAACAGATTAATAGTTAGTCATCTATGATAACCATATTTGTAGCCATGTTAGTTAAGTCTTCTAGGTATACATAGATATATTTCAGATAGATAAGTAGTCTTCAAACACTTCAAAGACCTACAGAATATGGCATTTAAAATGTTTTAAAAATTTAGACTTTCTGGACAGTGAGACATGTCTGCTCCTGACAGCACCGATTTACTTCAGAGAGGAGTATGGGCATCAAAAACACTCCATATGGAGTTTATCTTCACCTTGACAAAAATAGCCATTTGGGCAAGAAACTGTTCTTGCCTGGACTGCTTGATCAACTGGACATGTAGGACCCATAAAAAGACGACCATTGAACTTTGCTTGACAAAATGGTCCTTCAGGTTCCTGTTTTGCAGACATTCTACAGGACACAGACAAAAGTGAATAAGAGACTCTAGGCCTGTGGGCTGAAGACAGATGCCCCAACTTTACAAGAGAACTTTGGATGACTGTCCAGGCTCAGCTGTCTCTGTCTACCCTACAAGGCTCCTAAAAGTTGCTTATATCCTTCTCCCATTTCTCAGGCAGTATTATATCCTTCTGAGGTCTTTGATATGGTTAAAGACTAGATACTTACAATTTTCCTTAGTTATAATAAAAGATAAGTTAGATATAAAACCTTAAACTCACAAATATAAGATAGATAGGATCTCTTCTTTAATATTGTAACTGTAATTCTTGCTTGATAATTGTTTTGTTATATGTAATTTTACTATGTTAAAGTTAAAACCTTCCTTTTTTTAAAAAAAAAAAGAGGGGGAAGTGCTGTGGATATCACTATATGTAAATAAACTCTGATTGGCCAATAACCAGACAGAAAGTATAGGCAGGACTAACAGAAAAGAGAATTGAGGAAACGGGAAGGGAAGGGGGAGACTGCCTGGAGCTACCGCCAGGACAAGGAAGATGTAAAGTACCGGTAAGCCATGAGCCACGTGGCAAAGTAAAGATTAATAAAAATGGGCTAAATATAAGAGTAAGAACTAGACAATGACAGGCCTGAGCTAATGGCCAAGCAGTTTAAATAATGTAAGAGTCTGTGTGTTTATTTTATAAGTGGGCTCTGGAACTGGCGGGACTTGGTGGCGGGGGCTGGAGAAAAATTCTCCAACAACACTCCCCTTCTTCTACAGGACTCCTCAAGTTCTACCAAATTTTCTGCTTTGGGATTCTGCATATGCTCCCATCACTTGCTGAATGAAGTCTCTCTTGTCTCTTGATGATGATTCTGCTAGGCTCTGGTCCCAGAAAATTCTGGATGCAGATCCAACTGTAGGTTGAAGGTTTTGCAGCTGTGTTTATGTCCCAATCCCTCCACTTGAGGCCTTTATCTAGATGCAAAACCAGAAAGATACACAGTAAAAAGAAAACTGTGGATTGTTTTTCCTGGTGAACATAGGCAAATAATACAGTAAAACACCTTTTAACATATTTCAATAACACATCAAAAATGTAACTCATCCTTGTCAAGTCAGTTTTAATCTGAACATGCAGGAATGCTTCAACATGCATCAATCAATAAATGTAATTCACCACACAATGATCTCATGATTAGAAATTTCATGATTGGTGACCCCTCAGCCATTGGTTCATATTTCATGTGTTTCCGTTTGTTTGGCTATTTGTCTCTGTGCTTTATCCGACCTTGGTCTCAACAATTCTCTCTCATATAAACCCTCCTCATTCTCGCTAATTGGACTCCCAGAGATCCACCTGGGGCCTAGTCATGGATCTCTGCCTCCAGGTCCATCAGTAGTTGGATGAGGTTTCTAGCACGACAATTAGGGTGTTTGGCCATCCCATCACCAGAGTAGGTAAGTTCGGATTGTCGCTCGACCATTGCCAGCAGTCTGTTGTGGGGGTATCTTTGTGGATTGAGACAGTTGATTGGCCTGATCTGTTTGGGAGGCATCCAGGCAGTGGGACCGGGTCCTGTGCTCATTGCATGAGTTGGCTGTTTGAAACCTGGGGCCTATGCAGGGTCCCTTGGCTCAGCATGGGAGGAGGGGACTGGACCTACCTGGACTGAGTCCACCAGGTTGATCTCAGTCTGTGGGGAAGGCTTTGCCCTGGAGGAGATTGGAATGGGGGGCGGGCTGGGGGGAAGGTGAGGGGGGCGGGAGGGGGGAGAACAAGGGAATCTGTGGCTGATATGTAGAACTGAATTGTATTGCAAAATAAAAATTAAAAAAAAAAAAAAAAAGAAATTTCATGATTGTGTCAATAGGTATGGAAATCCAGCATCCATTTATATTGAAAGACCTGGAGGGATTACAGGTTAGGATTGGAACCTATCTCAATATAATAAAGGCTATGTATGGCAGACCTATAGTCAAACATCATGCTAATGGAGAAAAATATTCCTAAAGAGATCACAACCAAGACAATGGTAATCAGAAAACCTTTCTCCAAGCCAAGTAACCAAGGGTTGGAATTTCTGGTAGATAAACAAGGCAAGTGAAGGACAAATACAAGTAAATAAGAGAAAGTCAGAATATTCATCTTTGCAGGTGATCTGATTAAATAATTAAGATATTCAGAAGATTTCATTGAACAATTCCTAGAGCTGATACACAGTGTCATGTAAGCAGTTTTCCTGTCCCAACAGCCTGGTTGCAAATAACAACTCAGAGGCTTGTTACTAGCTCTTACATCTAAATTAACCCATTTCTATTAATCTATGTTTTACCACATGGCTTGTGCTTGTGGCTTTACCTGTCCTCTAGTATCTCTTGCTCCCTCTGTGTCTGGCTGGTTTCTCAGCAGACATCACCATTCTTCCCTGTCCTTTGTTTGGTTTTTCCACCTAACATTATTTGCCACACCAACTCCAATGTCGTCCATGTGACATGAACAATTATGTCAATAAAAGCGGGTGGCAGATACATGTCCTATGGGACTAAGCTCCCTGGAGGTCCCTGGCAGAGTGCCCGTGTTATGCCTCCTTCTTGATGGAGACGTGCTTCATGGATCATGAGCTCCCTGGGCTATGAGTTCTGTACAACTGCTTTTCTGATGATGTTCTAATTAATCTATGAAGCACAGCCAAAATTAATGAATTCTTGGGTTGTGAACTATGGAGGAAAGGGGAAGCTAGACATGGATCTTAATTAAATATAGCAGAATGAGCTATTTTTTAAGATCCCAAGCCATTAGATAAAGAAAGTATAAAGGTACAGTAACTTCTAGGGAATGAACACTCACCCACTAGGAATCCTTTAGGAATCCCAACTAAAGTCACTTATGGTAGAAAACGTTATGTCATAGGAGGCAGATGGTGAGCCCCTCTGTTGACGAAGTTCAGCATGAGAAACTTAAGGACTACAGCAGAACCCCTTCCCCTTACAGGCATAAAAGTACAAGAGTCCATATTCCAGCAGGTAAAAAGGTTTTATATTAAAAGAGATATGTAATAAAAGAACTAAAAAAAGACTTAGAGAGGGTCTGCAGCATCCAAATTGGCTAAGTGGGTCATGAGAACCAGAAAAGTGAAAGTGCATAATAAACTGGATAAGATGAAGGACACAGCTACAACCACAAAAAGTCTACACAAATCTAGGGACTGTACTAAGTTAAAAAACACAGACTGTTTTTTGGGTCTGAAAGTTTTTGTGTGTGAAGGGATAAGTCTAGCGCCAATTAATAATTGTGTGCTTGCTGTTTTTTAAAGATGATGTAATTGAATTATTGCCAAGCTCTTGTTGTTCCTTGTATGACTAGATAGATTTCTTTTCTGTATATAAACTACTGATTTGCAGAAGTAAAATTGCAGCAGATTCAAACCACTTCTGAGTGTGTTGTCTGTCTGTCATTCACCAAATCCTTGCCTTTCTGACTACCCAAGCCCTGGTTCTGCTACAGTCGTGACACCCCTGGTGGGCCAATCTGAGGCAATTTTTCTGTCCAGATATTAGCCAATCAGTTTCTTTATTAGACCAGTTACAACGACATATATTCACACAGCATAAAAGAATATTCCACAGCAGTTTCAGGTAGTGGCAGGTTACAATGATTATATAAAAAGTCAAAAACCTTCCTCTATAACAGTGAATAACACACTGAGTCAGAAACAAAGGGAGAAATCTCATATTCCATAGGATCCAAAATTACTTTTGAATAAAGTTCCTCAAAGGCATTACAATTATCTACAATGAAGCTCTGTAACACTGACATAATAAATTGAAGACATTAGAAGATGAAAGTACCTCCAATCCTCATTGGTGCAAAACAATAATATTGTGAATATGAACATGCTTTCTAAAGTGAACCATGGATCCTGTAGCTCAATAAAAACTGCAGTGCTATTTTTTAATAAAAAAAACTGTCTTGTAATTCATTTGGAAACACAAAAGTCTCCCAATAGCCTAAGTCATGTTGTTCAAAAAGAATCAATATGTATCATTGAATATCCATGCTCACAAGTTATATTGCAGAACCCTAATAAACAAATGGTCATAGCAGACAAAGTAGATATAATAAATAGAGAAGGGGACATAGATGAAAGTTAGACTCCTGATTTTTGACAAAGAGGAAAATGACACTCATTTGAGAAAAGACAATATCTTTAACAAGTAGTGCCATGAGACAGACATCTGTAAAAGAAACAAACTAGACCCCTATCTCTTACTGTGCAGAAAAATCAAATCCAGCTGGGTAAAGTACTTCAACTGAAGACACCTGAAAATTGTATTTCAAATAATATACACAAATCACCCACAAGCTGCGAAGAATGGGATGCCAAGATGAAGCCACCCACAAGCTGAGAAGAATGGGATGCCAAGATAAAGCCACCCACAAACTGAGAAGAATGGGCAGCCAAATTCCAAAACCACCATCAATTTCCAGAATTTAAAATCCGGAATCATGACAGGACACTAATGGAATTCAGGTTTATCTGGTACATGGAATACCTGCATCAAATGTGAGGTCAAGCTGTAGGCCTTGTGTACTTCCTACTTCACAAATGAGTCTGTGAGATATGCTAAGCCTGTAGGCTGAAGATGATACCCCAATGTTGCAGAGAAGCCTTTGGTGACTGTCCAGGCAGCTGGCTGTTTCTGCCAACTCACATTTTTCAGAAGTCTCTTGTTTGCACTTCTTGTTTAACTAGGTAATATTATTTCCTACTTGGGTTTCTGAGGGAGTTGAAGATTAGATAGTTATAGTTATAATTTTCTTTGTTAAGAAATTTCAGGAAAGAAACTCACTAAGGAGGTACAAAATGTAAACATTTGAAAGACATTATAAGATAGTTTTCTGTTGGTAATATAAATTAAGATAGAAAGTGAATCAGGTATATTTTGGACTCACCAAAATAAGAGAGATAATGGAATATTTTCACTGATTTTGCCAAATACAAGTAGACTAGATCTTGTAACTGTAAACTTTTGCTTGGTAACTATTCTATTATATGTAATTTTATTATGTCAAAATTAAACCTTCCTTTTTAATTAGACAGAAAAGGGACAATGCAGTGGGATAAAGCTCTTGTACATTGGTTTAATAAAATTCTGATTGGCCAGTAGCCAGGCAGGAAGTACAGTCAGGGAGAGAAAACTAAAAGAATTCTGGGAAGACTAAGGGCAGAGTCAGGAGTCTCCAGCCAGACACAAAGGAAGCAAGATGTCAAGGCAGAACTGAGAAAAGGTACCAAGCCACTTGGCTAAACATAAATAAGAATTTTTATGGGTTAATATAAATGTAAGAGCTGGTAAGTAATAAGCCTGAGCTAATGGCTAAGCGGTTATGATTAATATAACTCTCTGTGTGTTTACTTGGAGGACACAAGTGGGAGAGATTTATCCCCACTGTCAGCCAGCCGGGATACAGGAAAACTTCCAACTATAGGCTCTGAAAGCCAGAAGGTCCTGGACAGACATAATGCAGACACTAAGAGACCATGGATGCCAACCTAGACTATTATACCCATCAAAACTATCAATTGCCATAGGCGGAGTAAACAAAATATTCCATGATAAAACTAGATTTGACCAATACCTATTCACAAATCCATCTTTACAGAAAGCACTAGAAAGAAAAATCCGATCTAAAGAAGTTGGATACACACATGAAAACATAGGTAATAGATAATCGCACACTAACAAATACCAAAAAGGGAAACACACAATACCACCACCAAAAATAACAGGAATTAATAATCACTGGTCATTAATATTTCTTATTATCAATGGACTCAATTCAGCTATAAAAAGACACAGGCTAGCAGATTGGATACAAAAACAGGATCCATCTTTCTGCGTACAAGAAACACACCTCAACTTCAATGACAGACATTAACTCAGAGTAAAAGCCTGGGAAAACACTGTCCAATCAAATGGACATAAGAAGCAAGCTGGTGTACTTATCCTAATATCTAACAAAATAGACTTTAAACTAAAATCAATCAAAAGAGATCAGTAAGGACATTACATATTTATCACAAGAAAAATCCACCAAGATGAAGTTTCATTTATGCCCCAAATTTATTTATTTACTATGAAAGTTCTTCTGAATATTTATGCCCCAAATACAAGGGCACCCACATTTGTAAAAGAAACATCAATAAAGCTTAAATCACACATCAAATCCCACACACTAGTAGTGAGAGACATCAACACCCTACTCTCACCAATGGACAGGTCTGCCAGACAAAAACTTGACAGAAAAATGAGTGACCTAACATATGTTAATGACTCAAATGGACTTAATATATATCTACAGAACATTCCACCCTAAGAAAAAAGAATATACCTTCTTCTCAGCACCCCATGGAAACTTCTCTAAAATTGACCACATGCTTGGACAAAAAGAAAAATCTCAACAGATTTAAAAAAAATTGGAATAACCTCCTGTATTTTATCTGACCACGATGCCTTAAAGTTAGATTTCAAAAACAAAAAATTACACAAAGCCTACAATAACATGGAAGCTGAATTATGCCCAAGTGAATCACCACTGGGACAAGGAAGAAATAAAGAAAGAAGTTAAAGATTCTCTAGAATTCAATTTAAATGAATGTACAACATAGTCCAACATATAGGACACTATAAAAGAAGTGCTAAGAGAAAAATTCATAGCACTAAATGCCCACATAAAGAAGATGGAGAAATGTGGTACATACATATAATGGAGTACTACTTAGCAGTAAAGAACACTGACATCATGGTGTTTGCAGGCAAATAGATGGAACTAGAAAATATCATCCTGAGTGCGGTAACCCAGACTCAGAAGGACAAACATGGTATGTACTCACTCATAAGTGGATATTAGATGTAAAGCAAAGGATAACCATACTACAACCCACAGCTCCAGAGATGCTAGCCAACAAGGACGACCCTAATAGGAATGCATGGATCACCCTGCAAAGGTCAAATAGATGAGATCTTCATGAGCACACTGGGCATGAGTGGGGTAGGCAATGGAGGGCATGGATGGGGGATGAGAACATAAGGGAATGGGAAGTTTGAGCTGGAAGAGGGGCAGAGTGGGAGAGCAAGGAGAGAGATACCATGATAGATGGAGACATCATAAGAATAGGGAGAAACAGGGTGCTAGGGAATTTCCCAGGAATCCATAAGGATGACCCCACCTAGACTACTAGCAATAGTGGAGGTGGTGCCTGAACTGACCTACTCTGGTAATCAGATTGGTTTATACCCTAACTGTCATCATAGAGCCTTCTTCATCCAGTAACCTATGGAATCAGATCCAGAGATTGGATCTCAGCCAAGCACCAGGCTGAGCTTC
This sequence comes from Peromyscus eremicus, assembly GCF_949786415.1. Classification (NCBI taxonomy): domain Eukaryota; kingdom Metazoa; phylum Chordata; class Mammalia; order Rodentia; family Cricetidae; genus Peromyscus; species Peromyscus eremicus. The sequence goes on from NC_081416.1 coordinate 183,102,903, forward strand.
AGAAGTCCATTTAATGAGAGAAAGGAGGGATTCTGTGAGCAAGCTGTATCAAGATCATGATGGGGAAACGTACAGAAACAACCAAACCAAACTAGTTGGAACTCATGAATTATGGACCAAAGGCTATGGAGCCCCCATGGGACTGAAATAGGCCCCCTACATAGGCCAGACTGTTATTTAGCTTGAACTGTTTAAGGGGCCTCCTGGAAGTGGGATCAGGATCTGTCCCAGGTGCATGAGCTGGCTTTTTGGAGCCCAGTGCCTATGGTGGAACACCTTACACAGCCTTGGTGTAGGAGGCAGGGCTTGGACCTGCCTCAACTGAATGTAGCAGTCTCTGCTGACTCCCCATGGGAGGCCTTGCTTTGGATAAGGTGTGAATAGGGTGTGGGTGGGAAGGGAAGCCTAAGTGTTGGGAAGAGGTAGGGGAGGGGGATCTGTGGTTTGTTTGTAAAACAAATAGAAATTTTTTAATAATAAAAAGAGGAAATACAAACCAAACAATGCAAAAATTAAAAAAAAATACTTTGTCTACCTAACATGTCTCCCTTAGAGAAAACTAGTTTTCTGTTTACCACTGGGTTAGGGATGGGGACTTGTAATAGCCTTGCCATAGCTTCGGAATTTAAAATGGTGGCTTGTGTCCACTTCCCTGCTCAGCACAGGCACTGCATCTCTCTTACACTGGTACATGTCCTGGGCAAGTTTCTGTTTATCTGAGTTCACATGTGCAGCAGTCCTGCTATGTTGAGATGACTTTGTTTCCTCAGTGTAGTCCGTCTTCTCTGGCTCTTAAAATGTTTCCACCTCCTCTTCTGCAGCATTCCCTGAGACACAAGGGAATGGGTTTAATGAATACATCCCATTAGGACTGACTGTGCTACTCTCGCAGGTAACTTCTCTGATGATGGCTGAGTAGAACGTGTATCTATGTATATAGCAGAATGCCCTATGGAGTCATTTTATTTCTAAATTCCTATATCAAAACAATAGTATTTGACTTTTCTTTATGTCTGTGGCCTATCTAGTCTCATGTTCTTGGCCACCTGAAGACTGTTGGATTCCATCTCATTGAGTGAACTTTAAATTCAATCTTATGTTGGTTGGTTGTTCCCACAAGCTTTGTGCTGCTATTATACCAGGGTATTTTGCAGTCAGGAAACCATCGATGATCAGAGCAATCATTGCTAGGTTGGTATTTACCTTTCTTTTTTGGTAGCATCCTTTCCAGTACCTTGAATGCTAGTCCATAGGTGTAAATACTCTAGGTTGGCACCAGCTCAACTTCTCTGTGTTCAGTATGTCATGTCAATGTTGTCTTCAGCATTAGGGCCTTACCTACATTTTGTGTAGAGCCAATAGCCTTGGCAGTACCTGGGGCGTTTGGGCATTTCCATAGGGCACATTTGGCCAATAATTCAATTAACCTATTCCTAGATCTATAAGTTTCATTTTGTGTTAAGAAATGTCTAGTTGTGACTGTGTTTCCGCTTTTATTTGTATGTATGTATGTTTTAAGAGCTTCTACTGTATTAAGTTTCCATATGACTAAAATGGCCCTTTGTTTCATTTCTTTAGGATGTTGTAGAACCCTAGGCTCTCAATAACATGAGCTCCAAGAGGGATTAATGTAGTTGCTTTGTTCCTGTGATAAATTCTAAGCAAAAATTAGAATGAGATCTTCAAATATCCTGGTATTCAACTTACAATCTACTAACTACAAGAAATAAATGTTTCTTTGTCAAGCCACCAGTTACTAAGACACTGCTTAATTCAAGAACATCAGGTTACTCAACATGTCTGAACAACAGTTGACATTTCTATAACAGTTCATTTTTATATGAGTGTTTGTGTAATATGTGTACTTATTACTCTGTGTGGAGTGTGTATGCAAATTGATGCTAGACTAAAAACAACTTGATATGGACATCATCATCACGCACCTTATTTAATATTATGTCTTTTTGTAGCTCATGAGATGGCAGGAATTCTCCTGCCTCTGTCGCTCATTTCACCAAAAGAGCAATAGTTTTACACAAGTTCACTGTAATGCCCTCTTCCCCATTTGCAATCTGCAGATGTAAACTCAGTTATCACAGTTGGAATGCCAGAGTGTTACCTTCTGATCTATTTACTTATTCTCTTAATATTAGCCATTAGGAAAGAAAATAACTCGCACTCTGTAATGAACAAATTTCCACACACACGGGGGAATATTATGGCATTTCACATCAAAAATATGAGTCATAAAGTTTTGTTTCATTGGGGTTGTATTTTGTAAATCATTCTTTGATTTGTGTGCCAAAGTTCATTCCCATACTTTTGACATACTTTTAGTGATTCATGAATATGCAATGCTATTTTCTTCATGTTGGTAGGCTCTGTAGAAAAGGAGATGAATAACTTCTTAAACTCATGAGACAACAGAGCAGGCCTGGCATCTGTGTGTACAGAATGATTCAGAGGAACCCTGGCTGTTTAGTAACAACCTAAACCCATAAAAACTAACTACTGAGATAGTTATGATATGAATCAATGCATAATTATGAAAAGGCAGCGATATTTGGAAGAAATACCAGAACAGGATAAATAAAATTATAAATGCAAGTCAGTTAGAAATATAAAATAGTAAATGTGTATCACACTTTTTGTCTAACAGTATGAACACAGGGCTTGGGAGAGAGCTCACTAGGGAAAGGGCTTGCCATTTCAGCATGAGGACCTGAGTTTGATCCCTCATGTTTCACTCAGGGCACAGTAGTGAATACTTTCAGTTCCAGTTTTGGAGTTATGGGTAGGGTGGATCCCTAAATCTTGCTCTCATATTTGTTTAGCCATTTCAGTAAACTCTGTGACAGTGTGAGACCATGACTCCAGAATGTGGCTGGGTCCACAAGGAATACAACTTAGGTTGACTGCTGTCACTCACAATTTGGCACATACTTGTGTATGTACACTGGTGCAAACGTGCATCTACACCAATGCCACCTTCTAACAAAAATATCCACCCTACCACCAATGAAAGACAATCTTACAGCAAAAACATGGAAATGGTAATCCAAGCAGAAAGGGCAAGGAACCAGCAGGATAAGCTGTTCTGCTATCTGACCAAAGGGGTTTCCAACCAACTACACTCAGAAGATACAAATGATGTTATCCATAGGTCAGTGGGACGAATTAAAGCATAAAGTGCCACCCACATACATAGAATATTGTGCTTCACCATGGCAGTGCAAAAATAGCTGGGGGCAGGCATTGGCACATGCTATTAATCCCAGCACTAGGGAGACAGAGCCAGGTGGATCTCTGTGAGTTCTAGGCCATCCTGGTCTAGAGAGCAAGATACAGGACAGAAAACAAAACTACAGAGAGAAACCCTGTCTCAAAAAAACAAAGAAGAAGAAGGAGGAGGAGGAGGAGGAGGAGAAGGAGGAGGAGGAGGAGGAGGAGGAGGAGGAGGAGGAGGAGGAGAAGAAGAAGAAGAAGAAGAAGAAGAAGAAGAAGAAGAAGAAGAAGAAGAAGAGGAGAAGGAGGAGGAGGAAGAAGAAGAACAACAAGAAGAAGAACAATAGCAAGAACAAGAAGAACAAGAACAAGAAAAACAAGAAGAAGAAGAAGAAGAAGAAGAAGAAGAAGAAGAAGAAGAAGAAGAAGAAGAAGAAGAAGAAGAAAGAGAAGGAGAACAAGAACAAGAAGAACAAGAGCAAGAAGAACAAGAACAAGAACAGGAACAGGAACAGGAACAAGAACCAGAATAACAAGATCAAGATCAAGAACAAGAACAAGAAGAACAAGAATAACAAGAACAAGATCAAGAACAAGAACAAGAACAAGAAATGTCAACTGTGTCAGCTGGACCAAGTACTTTCTTCCATGTGATTTTGGGCAACTAGACTGTAACAGACAATGTTGAAATTTATCCCTAGTTTCTTATCCCATGGTAAAAATCAACTCAAAACATGTCAAAAACATGAACATAAAAATGGGAAACACGTCTAGATACCTTTTGTTCACTTTTGTGGAATTAAAAGTCACAGGAAACGAAACAGGACTTGATAACAGTTTTCCAGTAATCTCAAAAAGTCTTTGGAGTTGAGTTAGAAGGTACCTAGACAAGTGAACACCTGCAGAAAAGGAAGTGCTTTGCAAACTCTTCTTCAATCAAAGAATCATATCAGAGTCCCTAACACAGTTAAAAGACCCAGTAACAAGAATCCCCAAACAGTTTAATTGAGGAGATGTTATGTGAAAGAAGAGTTAACAAAGTAGAAACTCAATTGTTGCATCAGTTTTCAATCCCACCATCATTGAATAAATTTCCCCTTTCCCCAAATCCGTGGTCCTGTGTCTTCCTTTGTTTTTAGGAGTGTGCATAACAACTTTTAGCATTATGAAAGCTACCCAGCAACGTTGCAGCTTTCTGTTCCTCTCAGTTTTATTTTTCTATATTCATTGACTCAAGTATGTTTCCTTCAGAAATGGGGCCTTACCATTAAGTTCTTGACGGTAAACAAGAGCAATAGTAATACCTTGGAATAGTTGGGTCTTATGTTGTGGTCACTGATACATGAAATTTGAGTTTGCACAGGTGGAAATGCAGGAATAAATTTTCCTTATTCTACTCAGTAGCGATTCAGTGTGGCTGGTGCTTTTTTAAAAAAAATTTCATATTTTTACCAATAGTATTATTCTCTCTTTGACAAAAATCAGGTTATGCCCAAGTGAATCACCACTGGGACAAGGAAGAAATAAAGAAAGAAATTAAAGATTCTCTAGAATTCAATTTAAATGAATGTACAACATAGTCCAACATATAGGACACTATAAAAGAAGTGCTAAGAGAAAAATTCATAGCACTAAATGCCCACATAAAGAAGATGGAGAAATGTGGTACATACATATAATGGAGTACTACTTAGCAGTAAAGAACACTGACATCATGGTGTTTGCAGGCAAATAGATGGAACTAGAAAATATCATCCTGAGTGCGGTAACCCAGACTCAGAAGGACAAACATGGTATGTACTCACTCATAAGTGGATATTAGATGTAAAACAAAGGATAACCATACTACAACCCACAGCTCCAGAGATGCTAGCCAACAAGGACGACCCTAATAGGAATGCATGGATCACCCTGCAAAGGTCAAATAGATGAGATCTTCATGAGCACACTGGGCATGAGTGGGGTAGGCAATGGAGGGCATGGATGGGGGATGAGAACATAAGGGAATGGGAAGTTTGAGCTGGAAGAGGGGCAGAGTGGGAGAGCAAGGAGAGAGATACCATGATAGATGGAGACATCATAAGAATAGGGAGAAACAGGGTGCTAGGGAATTTCCCAGGAATCCATAAGGATGACCCCACCTAGACTACTAGCAATAGTGGAGGTGGTGCCTGAACTGACCTACTTTGGTAATCAGATTGGTTTATACCCTAACTGTCATCATAGAGCCTTCTCTATGTTGAGGTCACATATACATGAAATTTGAGTTTGCATAGGTGGAAATACATGAATAAATTTTCCTTATCCTACTCAGTAGCGATTCAGTATGGTTGGCACTTCTTTAAAAAATTTCCATATTTTGACCAATAGTAGTATTCTCTCTTTGACAAAAATCAGGTGACTGTATGAGTGTGGATTTATATGTTTTTATGTATTCTCAATTCTATTCCATTGGTCAATAAGTCAGTTTTTATGCTATGCCCATTCTGTTTTTATAGGTGTAGCTCTAAAATATAACATGAAATCTGGGGTTATGACTCCTTCTGCAGTGTTGTTGTTGGTCAGGATTGTTTTTGTCTATATTTAGTCTTTTGTGCTTCCACAGGAAAATTAAAATTATTCTTCAATTTCTGTGATAACTGACACTGGAAATTTTGATGAGGGTTTCCTTGAATCTGGAGATTGCTTTTGGTAGGATGGGCATTTTCACAATAGTTAATGTTACCAATCTATGAACTTAGTAGATCTTTCATCATCTGGTATTGTAACAGGGCACCAGACCTTAGTAGGCTCCCAGACTTAAAAGAACTGACTCCATGATGGAAGTGCCGTTCAGATTGTAAAACTCACCATGTAGACAACACCATTCACCAAAACTAAAACAAAGACATAATACATCAAATCCACATAGTTCCAAGAAAGTCTCAAAATGTACTCCCCTTGCTTTTTTGCTCCTGTAGTTCTGCCTCTGACTAACTGTTTTTGTGAACTGAAGTGCATCAATCAAAACATGGTTTTTGTCCTTAAAAGCTCACCAGGAGAAGGCTTGGGGCTGCGCTGTGATCCCAAACACCCAGTACAGTCCTGTCCAGCTAATAAAGACTTCATTTGGCTTAAACCTGTGTCCTAGAAGACTTCTCTAGTGAATACCACAGAACAGTATATTTTTTAAAATCTTTCATTGTCTTAAAGATTTTATTGCATCTGTCTTTCACCCCCTTGGTTACACTTATCCACTGATACTTTATTTGGGGAGTTATTTTGAGAAAGATTGGTTTCTTGATTTCTTTCTCATTATGTTTAGCATTTGTCCATCAGATTTTCTATGAGGCTTTCGTATCCTGCTGCGCAGGTGATTGTCTATATCAGCTGTGTAGATTTATGAGACAGTCTTCAGGATTTTTTTTTGTTTTACTACACTATCTGCAACTAAAGATGCTTTAATTTTTTTTCTATCTGTAACCTCTCTGTTTCTATCATTTCCCTTATTTCTCTTGGTAGGAATACAAGTTCTATGTTAAACAGAAGTGGTGAGGATGGACATCCTTGTCTTTTTCAGAAGTTTATTGAGACATATTCAGTTATTTTTTATACCTGTTGATGATGGCTGTGGGTTTATTATATGTTACTTTTATAATACTAAGGTACATTCTTTGTATCCCTATTTTCTCCTGGACTTTTAACATGAAATGCTGTTGGATTTTATCAGAGGCCTTTCATCCATTTAATCAGTTCATCAAATTTTCCTGTACTTTTGTCTGTTCATATGGTGTCTTACATTAATTAATTTAGGGATGTTCAACCAGCCTAACATTCTTGGATGAGACAAGAAGATTATGCCACATAACCATTTTGGTGTGTTCTGGAATTTAGTTTTCAAGCATTTGATTTGTGTCTATGTTCATGAGACATTAACCTATACTTTTTCCATTTTTTGGTAGGGTCTTTGTATGTTTTTGAAATCAGAGTAATACTGCCTTCATAAAGTGTATGTTCTTTCTTCTCCTTTTTTGATATATTAATGTAAGATCTTCTTTGAAATCTTTGTACAATTTTGCACTGACTCCATCTGATCTTAAGGATTTTTTTTACATAGAAGATTTTTAATTAATGTTTTGATCACACTGGATGTTATGGGTCTATTTAAATTAATAATGTCATCTTGATTTAATGTTGGTAGATAATATGTCTATCTAGAAATTATTTCATTTCTTTAAACTTATCCAATTAAGAGGAACATATATGTTTTTAAATGTCTGTTTGTAATTCTCCAAATATCCTCAGTGTCTGTGATAATGTCTCCCCTTTCATCTCTAATTTTACTAATTGTGATTCTTATGATGGTATTATTATAATATATAAAATAATATAGTTATTATAAAATCTATTAATTTTGATTGTTTATGTTTTTGTTAATTGGCTCTACTTTTGTCACTCTATTATCTCTAGTTTCATTCATCTTTGTATTGATTTTTTCCATTTGTAGGTCATTAATTTCTGCCCTGATTTTGATGATTTCTTCCCACTTGCCTTCATGAGTTGTTACTTGTTCTTATATTTTCAAGGCTTTCAGGTATCTCATCAAGTTATTACTCTGTGATTTCTCAAACTTTCTGTTGTGGGTTCACAGTGCCCAAAACTTTCCTCTTATGACCATTTTCAGTTTTCCCACAGGTTTTGGTATCTTGTGATTCAATTTTCACTCAACTCTTAGAATTTTACAAGTTCCTTTTTTGTTTCTTCCTTCAATTGAGTTTGATTCAGTTTTACATAACTTCGCTTCCATAAATTTATTTTTTTCACTCTTCTCTTTTGTTGTTTCTATCCTGATCCAGTCCATGGAGGACTGATAGAATGCAGGATGTGATTTTAATATTTCTGAATTTCAGAGACTTGCTTTTATTGTAATATGTGGTCTATTTTGCAGAAAGTCCTATGAACTGCAAGGAAGAATGTGTATTCTTTACCTTTTGGTTGCAGTGTTCTACAGGCATATGTTGCATCTATTTGATTTTGCAGAACTCCATATACAGAGGACCACAAAAAAGCTTTACAATGTAATAAAATAGTAGTGACAGTTAGTATACAGAGCCACAAAAGGATGCAGAAAGCTGCAAATGAAAAAGATGAAGTCACATCTAAAGGGATACCCATCAGAATAGCAGCAGATTCTTTCAGTAGAGACAAGAAAGCCAGAAGGGATGGATGTACTACAAGTCATGAAGCAGCACCAATGCTTCAGCAGACCAATATAAACAGCCAAACTGTCACTCATAGTAAGAGGGAAAGGTAAATTTTTCATGATAAAAGAGCTTGAAGGAAATTATCACCACTAAATCAGTTCTGCAAAGGAAACAGGAAAGAACAGTTAGATCTGAGGAAAAGGCTAAGTACATCTAAGATGGCTGGGAACAATGAACAATTCCAGAACACTGTATAATACACATCTAATAGAACAATTAAAAACAACAACAACAAATGACAGGAAGTAATACATACCATCCAATAATAACTCTTAATATTTATGATCTCATGGACAACACAAATAGATTCAATCAGAAAACAATACCCAGGATTTTTCTGTCTCCTAGAAACACAGTTCACAACCATAATAGACCTCAATTAGAGTTAAAGGATGAAAAAAGTATACCAAGCAAATGCAAGTAAAAACTTAGCATGCATAACTCTTAAAGTGTGATAACTAAGGCATCAAACAAAACCTACTCAGAAGAAATAGTAAAGCATACTTTCTACTCATTAAAGGAAAAAAATCCAATAGCAGGGCATTACAATTCTAATCATGTACACATTAAACACAGGACTCCCCAACTTCCTTAATGAAACAGTCTTAGATTCAAAAGCACAGATCAACCCCAAAACAGAGATGGTGAGTGACTTCAATTCCCCAATTTCAGAAACAGACAAGTAATATGGAACAAAAAACATAGAGAAATTCTGAAGTCAAAGAACATCATAAGTCAACTCCATCTTTATATTGAACACACCTAGTGCATTTCTAAACCTCTAGATAGCTGATGTGTTTACAGAAATTACTGTTTGTCTACTATGCATATAGCAGCCTTCAATAACACACCCACATGAAACAATACTTTCAAATTGCCCTCAAAATATGGACATTCTGGCCCAGAAACTTTATTTTATACAAACCAGTGGGCTATGATGCTCAAAATCTTGAGAAGACAGTTTCAACACAAAACATATTAGTTTAAAAGCTTTAAAAAACTATAGAGCTCAGACGATGTAAATGAGTTCTACTTTATGTTTCTATGCATTATGTATTCATCAATGCAAAAAAATGGGAGAATGTTTCTCTATTCCACTGTGAGCACACAGATGTGGAGCTTGGCATTTTGTTGTCATGGAAACCAAGATACAAATACACTGTGGGCAACTACATAGGATTTTATATCCTCCCCCAAAATTATTAAATAGAATTTTTTATTAAAAGGTACTCAGAAACTGTGTTGTTTTATTTGGTCTACTTACAAAGTATTTCTTGCACTTAAGAGTATCAAGAAAGATTTTTCTAAAGGAATGCTCTTATTAAATATATAAATATTCCTTTGGGTTTTCTTAAACATTCTATATAGTCCAAGCCTGCCTTGAAAACCTGTCTATGCCAAACAAATGCTCAGATTATAGGTGTGCACCACCACAATATCCAGCAACATACTTGGTTTGGACAGCACATGGTTCATGGTTTACCAGGAAAGATATAATTATTATAATTAAAGTTGAAAGGAGGACATATTAAACTTCATAATTTAATCATTGTACATTTTTACATATGATGAATTATCATACTATACCCCATAAATAGATATTGATGTCATGATGATAAATATATTCAAAACTTGCTTTGATTTTTATGAGCTTGCATAATATTACTGAGAACTATGGAAATTCAAAGCTTAAAGAAATCAGCACAAATAATTGAGGATTAAACAGAAAGGGTATGCCATTACTGAAAAATATAGTTTTGATAATTGATAAATATTAATATTTTAAGAAGTGTGACAATGGTGTGAGAATTCACAGATTGGTCAGGAGGAAAAGCAGGAAAGGATCAACATCCTGTGTGGGCTGCTAAGTGTTTCCAGCCTCACATCATTTGCACTCTATAGCAAAAGAGATTCATTAAATATTCATTCTTCTGAATAAAATGGATGAAGGTAACTCAGTGTAAAACTTGATATTCACCTAATTTTTTTTTATTTTCAGTGAAAATACAATCATTGAAAGTCTAAATTATTATGGAAGGAAAATGCTGTAGTATAGTTTACATGCATTTCCCCCTGTTATTTTAGATTAGGGATTCATGATCAAAGATGAACAAAAATATATGATAGTGAATTCAAACAGTAAATACCCTAACTGTCATCATAGAGCCTTCATTCAGTAGCTGATGTAAGTAGATGCTGAGATCCAGAGCCAAACACCAGGCCAAGCTCCAGGAGACCATTCAAAGAGAGACAAAAGAGAATTCCAGGAGCAAGGTGCATCAAGATCATGATAGGGAAACCTACAGAGACAAACAAACAAAACTAGTGGGAACCCAGGAACTTTAAACCAACAGCTGTGAAGCCTCTATGGGACTGGAGTAAGCCCTCTGCATAAGTGAGACAGCTGTGCAGCTTGATCTGCTTAACATGCCCCTTGGCAATAGGGTCAGGATCCATCCCTGGCACATGAGCTGCCTTTTTAGAGCATACTACCTATGGTGGGACAACTTGCACAGCTTTGATTCAAAGGGAGGGGCAAAGACATGCCTCTACTGCCTACACCAGGCTCTGCTGACTCCCTATGGGAGGCCTTACCTTGTTGGAGGAGGATTTGGGGGCTAGGGAGAGAGGTGGAAGGCTGAAAGTGCGGGTGGAGGGAAGAGAAGGGAATCTGTGGTCGGTATGCAAAATATATTAAAAATTCCTTAATAAAAAAGATAAATAGACTTTTACAATGAAAGTTCTTGTTTTTTACATCTTCAGGATGATATATTGAAAATATTTAAAATAAACCTTACATTCTAAAATATTTTCAAATAATATGTAATCAGATATTTATGTCCTTCAATTTGAAAAAGACTGAAAAATGGTGAATATCCATAGTATACTAGAAAAAAATTTTAAAATCTGACTTTTCATATTCATCTAGTACATGAATTGTTTCAAGTTGTTAATACAAAAATGCACACAGAACTGATACAATGCAGCTTGGACATACTAAGTCAGCCATATTTCTGAGTTAGCATTAAGGAAAAGCATTCCCATACACAGTGAAAGAAATTGTCTGTCATTATTGCTTTGCAGAGAAATTAACCACCATGCAGAAAAGATTCTATAGTGTGCATCAACATGTGCTTATGTAGATTAACCTGCTTCAATCAGATGGTAGACATGTTTTGTACCTATTAGACATAATTCTGCACCTATCAAATTTTTACTTACCATCTTTCAACAAGAAAGTAAAATCCAGTTAGAAAATTAGTCCACACAAAAACTAGAGAAATAGAAAATAATGCTGGCCGCACAACTCATGATCTTTTGTAGTTATGGCAATGAAGATAAATATACTTATAGTACTACCATTGGAACATGAGGAAATTTAACTGGAGAAGGACAGAACAATACGCTTTTCTAATTACATACATACTTTCCCACACCTGTGTAAAAAGTTTATCAAAAGCATGAAAACAATTGTGATCCTTGCAGTGTGTATAGTTGCATGTGCCTCACTCTCTATGCAAAGTATAATTTGAAAATGTGTTGTCTAAATCAAACATGTTGGTTTTTATAGCTTTTATAATTGCAAATATACTTTAGTTTCATTTTTATACATCATAAGATATAAAATCAAACTTACACAACATTCTCTTCATTTACATATTAGACAACCCAGCCACAGAGAACTCACATTATTACAGTCCCTTTGCAGGAATGGGGTTGCTGCTGTATAAGCTGAAGAGGGACTTAAGCTGATTCACAGTGTTGTCTGAGCTGCTGAGATTGGAGAACAGAGAAGAAGATGAGGAACAGGGAGGAACAGGTACACCATCTGCTGTAAGCAGACAAATCTCCTTCCTGCCTACAAGGTCAAATCTGGTAGACCCTACAGCTTCTTAAAATAACTTGAAGTAAGCAATGATCTCTGGAGCCAGTAGACTCTTCCACAGAATATTTTATCTTTTAAAATTTTCCCTGTGCCTTCATTGTATCAAATTAAGAATTAACCTATTACAACATTACAATAACCTTCATGTAAAATGACATTCCACGCTTGAACATTTTCTCTCTCACTGCTCTCCACTGCCACATTTCAGCAGACACAGTATTGCCATATTGACAATTATTCATCTTCAGTCCTATGTTTATTTTAGGTGATTTTCCACCCATTGCCTCCAACCTAACTCTTGAATATGTATTTCCATGTTGCCTTTGTTGAGTTCAGACTTGAGAGCAAGCTGCACTTCTCATTTTCAGACACTTATTGTGTGATTACTCACAGCTATGAGCATGTCAGTCTGAGATAAAACATGCTTGACTTCTTTTAAACCCTAACACACATGATTGTTTCTCTTTAGCAGGACCTAAGATACTCAGTTAGACTTGTCTGACACTGTGTTTTAATCTTGTATCTTTGAGAATAACTAAAAGTAGTATTCCAAGGTCTCATCACATTAAAGGGCACAGGGAAACAGATTCATAATAATGAAGAAGTATACATGGCATTTACATGGAAATAACAGGTAATCATCTAATTTATCAGATAATACAATTATTAGAATTCAGATAAAAGAATCTGAGATAGATGAAGGCATTTTTAAAGCAGAAAGTTGGCCCCAGTGTCTAATTCTCACCTGTCTGCTCCCAAATCTTGAGCAGCAAAAACAGATAACACTTGTCACTCACACACAACAAAATTGCTGATCACTAACTTCAGTGGCATTCATTTCTTCTCACAGGATCACTGCTAGACTTCTAGAGTCCCATCAAATTCTCTATCATCCTTCTATTATCTCATCCATCTACAGTAGAGCTAATATTGAAAACATCCAAATCCTGAGGAGTTAGGGGCTTAGCTGAGAATATGGGGGATATTCCCAGTGTCTACTAAAGAAAAGAAAATGAATAAAACCCAAATTCCCATTTACCCCTTGAAAGCACAAGATGAGTCACTAAGAAGACAGCACCACAGAAGAGATCTAGGAATGGAAGAGAGAAATAATGATGTTGGAATCCTTACTTCCCCCAAGACATATGAATGCCAAATTTAGATAATGAATAAATGGAAAAAAGACATACTCAACCATAAAATCTCTGTTAAATTTAATCATCCGCCAATCAATTGTTTTGTTGAGTGGATAGACAGCATATGCAGGAAAAAAAAACAGTAATCATCACATTTCCTTTATCAATTAATCGGTAATTCATTCTGACTAAGCACTCACTGCTTCTGTAGGAGCACAGAAGAATTGGAATCTGTAGAAAGCAAGAGATAAAAATCCAAGAGAACAGCATATCAACAAAGTAACTGGACATTCATGAGCATGATAATGTGTACTCCAAGCATCCAGCGTGAATATACATAGTTCATATGTGAGTGCATGTTTGTTTAGAATTTTATTGGTGACTGGAGCTATCCCTTGAATCATCTCAAGTATTTCCTGACAAGACTCTTCACTCCCCTGTGGAATTATCCAATAATTTTTTCCCTCAGGCTTTGCATCTCAGGGCCCACATTAACAATCACAAGACAGGTGGAAAATATTTTTTAAATCTTCTCCAGCCAAAGGCAGTATCACTTCATCCAAGATCAAAGAGAACCTGTCCTAAGGCATGAAATTCTCTTGTTGGATTTAGTCACTAATGTGAACCAAGAAACTTCTTTTGAGAAAGCCATTTATGATGATACAAACATGTGAAACCAGATGAAGCAATACTAGATGAAAGGGAAAAGGATCAGAATAGGCCCATGGTAGGCCTGTCCAAGTCACAACACCAGGCACAATGCTCTGTAGACTAGAGCCTATCAATTGTTTTGCCTTCCAGGGTTCCAGGAGTCACAGAATATTCTTTCTTCCACAAAATGTATGTCTGAATGAATATATTATGTCCATGGTTGACTCTAAATATTTCTGTCTTTTTCTGATGAAAATAGTGATTCTGTTGAATTGATTTTTTATGATTAACATTATGTCAATGAAGAAATCAAGTTTCCTGTTTGAATCTGAACTTTGACATTCTGCAATATTCTTTTATACACTATGAATCACTGAATTAACATATTGTCATGATACGCTTTATTCCTTGAACATTGGGTCCACTATGGTGATATATTTTCCCCCCAATAAACTGTGTGCCCCAATAAAACTTGTCAGGAGATCACAGGAAAAAGCCAGCCACTATATCGAAGTCAGGCAATGGTAGCACATGCCTTTAATCTTATCACTTGGGAGGAAGGGATCTGTCTGGGTCTCTGTGAGTTCAAGGACACACTGGGAAACAGCCTGGCATGGTGATTCATGCCTTTAATCACAGGACTGACCATAGAGGTCTGGAGGTCTGTTTAGACAGAAAGGAAGTAATGTATCTGGACTGAGAGAGCAAATGAGAGAACAGAACATAAAGGCATATAAGTGTGGGTAGACAGGAAGTTGCAGAGTTGGTGAGGTGAGGTTACCTGTGGTTTTTCCTATTCCTCTGATCTCTCTCAGGCTTTAACCCCAATTTCTGGCTCCAAGTTTTTATTAATAAGACCCTTTAGCAATTGGTCTGCAGTTGGTGCTCCAACGATTGTGGCAAGAATTCAATATAAAGGTGCTTGTGGTCTCACAGGCCCTCTGGCTCAGGCCTGTGCTGCACTGCTCAGGCTGGAGCTGCACACAGCTGGATCTTCATCACACGTGGACCAGAGGAGTCTTCTTGGCTTTCTTTTCTCCTTTTGGGTGGTCAAAGTCAATACCTTTCTAAAAGAAAAAGGGAGACAGGATATAGATATGATAGGAAAAAGGGTAGATTGTTGAACCTACTTTTAAAGAGCAACAACTTGCTTGAAATATTTTACCTTGCTATGGATTTTAGTTTATCAATACAAATTTAAAGTTAATTTTGTTATGCTGTGTGTATATTTCTACTCCCATAGAAGTTATTTAAGGTATTATACTTATATAACTCATTTAAATTGTAATGGATAATTAAATACAGCTTAACAATTAGTCTTCTATAATAGTCAAACTTATAGTCATGTGTTCCAGGTGTACAGAGATATATTTCAGATAGATAGTTAATCTTCAAACACTTCAAAGACCTACAGAATATGGCATTTAAAACATTTTTTAAGGGCTGAGATACCACCTTACGCCTGTCAGAATGGTTAAGATCAAAAACACTGAAGACACCTTATGCTGGAGAGCATGTGGAGCTAGGGGAACTCTCCTCCACTGCTGGTGGGAATGCAAGCTTGTACAACCACTTTGGAAATCAATATGGCACTTTCTTAGAGAATTGGGAATCAATCTCCCCCACGATCCAGCTATACCACTCTTGGGCATATACCCAAGGAATGCTCAACCACACCACAAGAGCACTTGTTCAGCTATGCTCATATCAGCATTGTTTGTAATAGCCAGAACATGGAAACAACCTAGATGCCCTTCAACTGAAGAATGGATAAACAAAATGTGGTACATATACACAATGGAATACTACTCAGCAGAGAAAAACAATGACATCATGAGGTTTGCAGACAAATGGATGGATCTAGAAAAAATCATCCTGAGGGAGGTATCCCAGACTCAGAAAAACAAACATGGTATGTACTCACTCATAACAGGATACTAGATGTGGAACAAGGATGACTGGACTGCTACTCACATCACCAGGGAGGCTACCTGGAAAATAGGACCCCAAGAAAGACACGGGGATCGCCCAATGACAGAGAAATGGAATGAGATCTACATGAAAAGCCTGGACATGAGTAGGGGTAGTGAAGGGCGAGGGTCGAGGGAAAGAGAGCTTGGGTGAGCAGGAGATCCCAGCTGGATCAACAACAGAGAAGGAGAACAAGGAATAGGAGACCATGGTAAATGAAGACCACATGAGAATAGGAAGAAGCAAAGTGCTAGAGAGGCCCACAGAAATCCACAAAGATACCTCCACAACAGACTGCTGGCAATGGTCAAGAGACAGCCCGAATTGACTTACTCTGGTGATGGGATGGCCAAACACCCTAATTGTCCTGCTAGAAACCTCATCCAACTACTGAGGGATCTGGATGCAGAGATCCATGACTAGGCCCTGAGTGGATCTCTGGGAGTCCAATTAGCGAGAATGAGAAGGGTTTATATGAGCGAGAATTGTTGAGACCAAGGTTGGATAAAGCACAGAGACAAATAGCCAAACGAATGGAAACACATGAAATATGAACCAATGGCTGAGGGGTCACCAACTGGATCAGGCCCTCTGAGTAGGTGAGACAGTTGATTGGCCTGATCTGTTTGGGAGGCATCCAGGCAGTGGGACCGGGTCCTGTGCTCATTGCATGAGTCGGCTGTTTGAAACCTGGGGCCTATGCAGGGTCGCTTGGCTCGGCCTGGGAGGAGGGGACTGGACCTACCTGGACTGAGTCTACCAGGTTGATCTCAGTCTGCAGGGAAGGCTTTGCCCTGGAGGAGATGGGAATGGGGAGTGGGCTGGGGGGAAGGTGAGGGGGGCGAGAGGGGGACGGGAGGAGGGAGAACAAGGGAATCCGTGGCTGATATGTAGAACTGAATTGTATTGCAAAATAAAAAATTTTTTTTAAAAA
Organism: Peromyscus eremicus; assembly: GCF_949786415.1. NCBI lineage: Eukaryota > Metazoa > Chordata > Mammalia > Rodentia > Cricetidae > Peromyscus > Peromyscus eremicus. The sequence goes on from NC_081416.1 coordinate 183,119,949, forward strand.
AAGTGTATTACATACAAATGTTTAGATTAATGAAAAATGTTTTTAAAGAACCCAAGGTGATCTTTGGATAGTATATATAATCATTCATAATATGTTGATTAATTATGAAAATATGAGATACTAAAGTTGTGTACAGGTCATGTTCTTGAAACTGCTTTTAAATTTTATATGAAATTGTATGTTTTATTTCATTCACAAAAATAAATGTTACCTGGTTCATGAGAAAAAAAATTTTTTTAAAATGTAAACATTCTGGACAATGAGACATGTTTGCTCCTGGTAGCACCAATTTACTTCAGAGAGGAGGATGGACATTGAATACACTCTATATGGAGTTTATCTTCTTCTTGGCAAAAATAGCCATTTGGGAAAGAAACTGTTCTTGTCTGGACTGCTTAATTGACTGGACACGCAGGACTCATAGGAAGGTGACCACTGAACTTTGCTTGGCAAAATTGTCCTTCGGGTTCCTGTTTGTCAAAGCTGGCCATATTGGGTTCTCAATCCCCATTGGCATCAGAAGGGGAGAGTTTTACGCGAAGGCCCAATAGGTCTCTGCCATGTTGGGCTTCAGCAGCAGCCACAGGGTGCACACAGTGCTCAGGAATCCAAAGAGGAACCTCGTTGTCCTGAGGAAAGACGTAAATAGGTTGGGGATTTAGGTCAGTGGTAGAGCACTTGCCTAGCAAGTGCAAGGCCCTGGGTTCGATCCTCAGCTCCAAAAAAAAAATTCCTCTTTAATTTTGCCAAATACAAACAGATTAGATATTATAAGTGTAATTCTTGCTTGATAACTGTTTTGTAATATGTAATTTTACTATGTTCATATTAAAACCTTGCTTTTTGAAAAAAAGAAAAGGGGAAATCATGAAGATGTCTTTCTGTTGGTTGTGAATGTGTTGCTCTTATTGATCGATAAAAAAAATGCCTACTTTTTCAGTAGCCAGGCAGGAAGTATAGTATAGCCGGGATAGACAGAGAGGAGAATGCTGGGAAGTGAAAGACTGAGTGAGGGGACACTGCTAGCCGCCGCAGCCAAGCTGTGAATGTTTCCAAGTGTGTTTATCCAGGAGTACACACAGAGACTAGGAAGGTAGAGGGTAATGAAGTCACATGAGTTTTGAAAGGGGCTTTGGAACACATCTGAATCCTATCTGGATCACTTCAACCTGGTGAGTGGTGTCTGCAACATTTTCAGTTCTCCATATATCCAATTGAGGGGGGTCTTATGTGGGTGAATATAAAGGTCTACGTACTGATACCACCCTACTCACCTTTCCCAGGGCTGTGATCCTTCTAGCCAGTAACAGGTGTGACTGCTCTGATGAGTTGCACCTTCTAAGTGGAAGATCTGGAGTGCAGAACATCTGGTGACCAGATGGTGCCAGCTGAGGACTGCCAGCACTGGTCTTTCTGCAGAGTCCTCACTGTCTGTGTTCATATGTGTGGCAACTTCTACGATAAGGAAGCTTAACTAGCGGCCATGACCCTCATGCAAACATTTTAGAACATTTATAAACTACTATTTGAAGGGACCAGGTAGCTGAGTTTTGAAGATAAAAAGTCAGATTCCCTATGAATGATGGGAGTGCATCATGGGAAGATTCCTAGGCCTTTAGAGACAGGTAAGGCAATAGTAGCACACACTTTTGGAGACCCTGTAATAGCTATTCCTTGCCTTTATGGCTTCTAATTTAAACTTCTTGAACTAGTCTTCCTGACTGGTCAGACTTTCTCAGACATGATGCCAACACCTTGGTTCACATACACCCAATACACAGGCAGGCACTGAGGCACAGGATCTTCTGCTGATTTCATCTGAAGTCCTAGGTACAGAGAAGCCTCCACTTTTGTGGCTGATAATGCCCTTCTGGATTGAAAGCCTTTCCAAGTCCATGATGTGAGTTGAAGGAATATGCACCAATTTAATAAAAGGTGATGATCAGTGGAGAAAGGAGTAGATAAAGGCTGCTTAAATATTTAGAGTCAAAACAAGAAATGAAAACAAAGTGGAAGTAGTTATAGCTGCACATTTTATATACATCACCATAATTCAAAGAGTGCCTTCACACAGTGAATGCAAATTGGCTGTTCTGGTTGATGCTTGTAGTTGGGTTTAAAATGAGGTCCTAAGTTAATATGTTGTAATCTGGTATAGTAGAATCATGAAGTTTACATAGCATGTAAAGAATTGGGATTTCTTTGGAATATAATCATATACCATAAGAAAGCATGATAAATTGCTGAAGTGTCTTAATGGCTTCAGAAACAAAACATTATATTGACACAAATTTGCTGTAATGAATGTCAAAACAAAACGTTGAAGAATATTTACATACATGACTTGAATATGTTTTTGAGCAACCACAGCTGATAAATATTTTTTGGAATCCTGTTGTCAAATTAATAAAATACGTGAATGATCCAAGTGGAAGAATTCACAAATTTAGATTTCATCACCAAATGAAACCAAAACACAAAAGCAATAGTGAATGCAAGAGGACGACTCAACATGCCGCTTGTATTTCAATGTGGAACAAAGATGGATAATGAATTAATGTAGCCTAATATGATCACCTAAGGAAATAACAGCCTATGGGATCAAATACCAAATTATAAATTCATATGTGAGTGTCAGATAGTGAAGAACAACTATGCTTCAAAACTCTTTAATTTAAAAAACACGGTAGCTAGGTTTCAAGTTATTTCCTCCTAGCATATGTTTTCTTCCTAATGTGGTGAAGTGAGTTCCTTTCTGGTCTTAATAATATGATGTAGCACTTGGGGGCAAAGATGATGCCTAAGAGTGATGCATTGGAAGCCAAGATAGAAAGGACTTCCATAGCCACCATGACCTTCCCCTTGGTGCTGTGGTAGACAGGGAGGAAGCTGACCCAGACACTGCAGAACACCAGCATGCTGAAAGCCAGGAACTTGGCTTCATTGAATGTGTCAGGCAGATTTCTGGACAAAAAAGCCATAAGGTAGCTGCCTATAGCCAGTGTTCCCAGGTATCCCAGGATGCAGTAGAAGGCAATAGCTGAGCCTTTGTTGCAAGTGATGATGATGTGCCCATGTTCTGAATGAACATCGTTGTCAATAAATGGAGGAGAGGTTGCCAGCCAGATTCCAGAGAGAAGAACTTGCAGCAGGGTGCAGATGGGAATGATGAAATTAGGGGCCCTTGCTATCAGTAGCCACCTCCTCATTCTCCCTGGAGGAGTGATCTTGAAGGCTATAAGTACAGTGAGAGTTTTGGCCAGCACAGTGGAAAGAGCCACAGTGAACAGAAGTCCAAATATGTTCTGCTGCAGGATACAGGTGACTGTGCTAGGATGGCCAATGTAAAGCAAGGGACAGAGAAAACAGAGGGTCAGAGTGATGAGCAGGATGTAACTGAGATCCTGGTTATTGGCCTTGACAATGGGAGTGTCTCTGTGCTTCAGAAACACCCCAAGAACAACAACTGTGAGTGTGGAGAAGGCCAGGGACATGAAGGTGAGTGTCTTCCCTAAGGGGTCATCATAGGCCAGAAATGTCACACTTTTCTGTAGGCAGTAGCTTTTCTTTGTATTTGCATAGTGAGTTTTTGGACACTTCACACACTGGTCCACATCTGGCAGAAATGCAGGTGATCATGAGTGCATACTCAGGTTTTCCCTTTTATCCTAAGTCACTTTCTTCTCTGCTCCAGAACATTGAAATGTTATCAGATACAAATACAGAAGGATTAAAC